>NC_044307.1:144376350-144687540 GCF_007474595.2 Lynx canadensis | reverse complement strand
AAATCCGTGCAGGCAAGTGAGTGAATCTCAAATACAGAACCCGCGAACGAGGAGGACCGACTATCCCCTGAAGTCACTGCTCCAACAAAGCGCGCACACACATATGCACACGTGTGAACACAGCAGGGAACTTCACTCTCGACCACCAGAGTGCGCTCACCAGCTTCCTGGAAAACCCCTCCAAGCGGCCATGTAACACGTGCCAGGAAAAGCCCATTCCCGACGTGCTATTTTTAAGGAAGCACACGTACATCTTTATTTCAAGATTCGCCATGTCCAAGGAGCACAGGGAAACGTACTGAAACTCTGGCAGTAAGTGCATTCAATCGATGATGCCGCACAGCCTGGCGCCCCAAGCGAGAGCTCACGCATGGGTCTGTTCGGCCACGGCAGCTCTCCCAAGCCGGCTTCCCCCTCGTGAGCTTTTGGAAGCAAAACTATTCTTTACAGACATCTACTGGCCTCAAAGACACTTTTGAACTCAGGCTGGACATACCATTAGGAGCGTCCTCTGCCCTGTATGGAGATCAGAAGTCACCAGCACTGGGCATTTCGTGCAGTTCTAAATCTGAACAATGACTCAAGCACGACCACATCGGTGGGGGGGTGCGGATGAGTTTACGCTGGGGCCCCACTCCTGCTCACAGGGCTTCACTTCAGCAGCCAGGCCTACTTTGATCTGGAAGTCCCAAAATAACCACCTCCGCCCACTGAGTCATGTGCTGGGGGCGGCGGGGAAAACGAGACCACTGGGGAGGGCAGGCTCACCTGATCGTTCTTGTATTTCATCTGGCAAGCCGACGCATATCGATCACAGCCCGGCACCGGGTTCAGGGGTCGACACACATTGATGTAGTATTTCCGCCACGTGCTGCGCTCGCCCGCATTGTCCATGGCGTACCAGTTTCCTCCACGACCACCTTCGGATTTTGCCAGGCTAAAATTTCAAAGCAAAATGCACGCTTTTAATGCTAACGGATTTCAGCCTGACAATTCATTTCTAAGTGGTTGAGGACACACAGAATGAAACATGCCCTGCCATTCAAACTATGGAATTTAGCTCACCGTGACTCATAACACCCACGAGTATCTCGACTTTCACTGAAGTCAGTATTCAGCAGACCGTGCACTGCCCCCCTCCCCCGCACCTCTGTACTGACAATCCCTGTTTCAAACCATGCAGCTGAAGACTGAGGCTCTGCTGTGGCAAGGAGCAGTGGATGTCACAGAGCCTACCACACCACTGTTAGAATTCTTTCTGTTTAAAACTCTCCATCTTGGTCCTGCACCCCCACAACCTACTTGACTCCCCGTTACCAACTCAGCTACGTGCTCACCAGCAAAGCCTAAGCCAGCTTAGCACTACGCTGGACCCGGGCCAGGGCCAAGGCCAAGGCCAAGGCCAAGGCCAGGCTGACCCTGGCCTCACCTGGAGAGATCATACTGCTCCAGCGTAGAGGGGTCGGTCACCACACACTCCAGGGGCTCCTCCGGGCAGGCGTAACTGGTGTACCACCGGAAGTTGTAGGTAGAGTTGTCTTCCTCCTGGTCACATGACAGGGAGAGACATGGGATGGCAAAGAAAAAAGGGAATGTTATTAAAGCCAGCATTTACAAAATGATGGGCATTTTCCGTCGGTAAGAACTACAGGAAAGACGGTCTACTTTGTCCATCTACGTCTGTCTTACTGACATGAAGATCTCCCAGGAATAAATTAAGATGGAAATCTACCCTCTGCTAAGTGGCACTGAGGGCTGATTTTTGATACGAGTTTTGTCCCCAAAGCCAACCGGGTGGTGGGTTACCATTGAGGTACACAGCCCACTGAACGAATAAACAGCTCAGAAAATGAATACTGCCTACGTACCCTGGCAAATCTAAAAGGATTAATTAAAATCACAGGAGATGATGATTTGGCCAGGACACCAGACTAATAATAGCTCTGCGTCTAAATAAAGGGCCCACGATAGGCTCCTGTGTAGGCATCAGGGAGCCAGACGACGTGATGGTTTATCCCCAGGAAAGCCCAGAGCTCACACCTCACCTGTGGTTAGAGCCTCATCCCACTCCAGGAAAGTCAGCAGCCCTGTCCCACCCACCGTCTTCCTTTCCCCCACCTCGACGGGACTGCCACTCTCTCCCTCTTGGCTCTCCTCAGCGATGGACGCCCACACACCGCACAGTTCCTACCTGATACTCAGGGAGACCGACTCCCGCGTCCCGGTCACAAAGGAAGGTGATCAACGTGGCTCTCGGTGTATGCTTTTCGTTGTTATAGGGTGTGCCGTCTCTGTAGTTCAACTGGATCATCCCGTTGTAATAGGAAAGTTTAGCATTACTCAGTCCCAAGTCCCAAGCCTTGTTATCACTAAAACAAGCAAACAAACGTCTCTCAGAAAGGATACCAAGGCCAGAAGCACCGCAGTGCTGGAACACGGGCGAAATGGCCACCGAGCAGTGTGGTGGGGGCAATGTCCATGCTCCAGGGCTGCAGATCACCAGGGTCTGCGGTGGGGCAGAGGGCAGCCCCACCCCCACGCCAGGACCCAAGGCCACGCTCAGCACGCTTGGTTTAACGTACGACGCCTCACCTGAACCGATACCACGCCCAACGGAGAACCGTGTGCTAACTATCTCACAACCCAGAAATGCAAGCGACTCAGAAGGAATTATGTAAATTCCAAGGGTGTGGCCTGCTCCTCCTTATCCAGGATCTCAACCTCCTAGCATCCTCTGGTGTTTAGGTTTTTAGGCCAGGGCTTCTCAGTGTTTACTGTTCCTTGCAAAGCAATGATGTCAGTAGAGAACACACCTGTCCCTGAATATTTGTTAGCGCAAGATACCTAAGGAAAACCCATAACTAAAAATAGTTACACTTGCCTTTTTGAAACTTGACAGGCTCCGGAGTCCGGTTGGCAGAAACTCACAGACACCGCACCACAAACATTTATGTAAAAGTCGTACTTCTCGGTCTCAACTTTATAGGCACCATTTTTCTTCGTGAGAGGTGATAAATCAAAAGAAAACCCTAAGGAAAAGTAAAAACAATGCCAATATGTAAGGTCAGTTGGACCACAGTCAAGAAGGTCAGCTGGGGGGCGCCTGGGTGGCTCAGTCAGTTAAGCGTCCGACTTCGGCTCAGGTCATGATCTCACGGTTCGTGGGTTTGAGCCCCTCTGTGCTGACAGCTCAGAGCCTAGAGCCTGTTTCAGATTCTGTGTCTCCCTCTCTCTCTGCCCCTCCCCTGCTCGCACTCTCCCTCTGTCTCAAAAATAAATAAACATTAAAAAAAAAAAAAATTAAAAAAAAAAAGAAGGTCAGTTGGACCACAGGGGCCCCAAGTTGGGCCCCAAGCCCGCAGCTTCAAAGAAAGTCTCCCCAGGAACCATCTGATGAGGGCAGGGAGATGCAAAATGGCAGAAAAGATGCTTTCCCCTCCAGGCCACCAGAGCTGCACCTACGGACATTTCCCCTGCACATGGATTCACCACCACCAAGCCCCTTTTACTGCATTAACCTAAAAACCCAATTTGAAGCCCCTGGCTGGCTTCAAATGCTGGCTGAATAAACCACCAGTGTGTTCAAAGCTGTATGACCACAACACAGTGTGACCTTCTTGAAAAGTCTAAGGTAGGTTTCTGGGTCACTAAACTTCTGCAAAAAGCCTTCACAAACACGGTTCTTTTCTTGGGATCTTCAAGTTTTGCATTCAGCAAACCTACCTGCACCATGATTTAAGAGGTAGGTTTTTCACGATCTCAACCTCAAATGTCCAATTTTCAAAATTTTCAGCATTAATGTAATCCTGAAGCAGATTACCTCTAAAACTTTCCTAGGAAATATTTAAGTAAGGGGCGCCTGGGTGGCTCAGTCGGTTGAGCGTCTGACTTTGGCTCAGGTCATGATCTCACGGTCTGTGAGTTCAAGCCCCGCGTCGGGCTCTGTGCTGACAGCTCAGAGCCCGGAGCCTGCTTCAGATTCTGCGTCTTCCTCTCTCTCTGCCCCTCCTCCACTCACACTCTGTCTGTCTCTCTCTCTCTCTCAAAAATAAACTTTAAAAAAAAGAAAAGAAAATATTTAAGTTAAAAAACAAACAAAACCTAAGCGGTTCCAGGTAGCACCAAACCACCAAAGGTATTACGTGGGCACACGCACCTGCCTGGGAATCAAAGACTGTGCAGTTCTCGCCCTCTGTCTTGGACAGTACACAGGCAGCAGCTGTGTGCCACTCAAACTCATAGAAGCAGCCGCCATCCCCAGAGGTTGTCAACACCGGAGCGCTTTCTAGATCACCTGTCAATGAGGAAGAAGAATGATCGCTAATCATTCCTAGTCTACAAACAGTCCCACAAACACCGTGATTCTGCTTCCTTGAGGTCCTGAGAGCGATCAAACCCTACAGAGGCAGAAAGAAGGGGGGTTACCAAGGGCTGGGGCAGGAGGGGGGGGCATTAGTGTCCAGCGGGGGCAGAGTTCACTCAAGAAGATGAGAACATTCTAGAGACGGACAATGGTGATGGCTGCACAACACTGAATGTCCTCCATGCCGCTGGACTATATACACTTTAATAAATGTTAACGGGTGCCTGGGCGGCTCCATTGGTTCAGCGTCCGACTTCAGCTCAGGTCATGCTCTCATCACAGCTCATGAGTTCGAGCCCCCGTCAGGCTCTGTGCTGACAGCTTAGAGCCTGGAGCCTGCTTCAGATTCTGTCTCTCTCTCTCTCTCTCTCTCTCTCTCTCTCTCTCTCTCTGCCCCTCCCCCACTCACACGTGCTCACGCACTCTCTCTCTCAAAAAATAAATAAACGTTAAAAAAATTTTTTTAAACTTTAAAAAAGTTGAATTTCACATCATGTATTTTACTATAGTTTCTTAAAAATGCTAAATTTCACATTATGTATATTCTACCACAATTTAAAAAACACTCAAAACCAAAAAATAGTCCTAGCCCTTGACCTTATCCCACAGCTGGGCATTTATCCAAAGAAAATATTGCAGCAGGAGGTAGACAGGGATACGCAACAGCACCATCACCCACACTGGAAACATGCAATTAACCCAACAATAGGGGAAATGCTTATAAATAGTAAGACCAAACCATTATCAACGAGGGAGTCCCTAAAAATTAGTAACATAAACTGTGAGACACAGAAGAGCATTCACAAAATACATGTTTTGAGGAACATTTTCCAAAAACGCATGACTACGTATAGATTTGACCCCGTAAAAACAATGTAAACCTATAAATACAGGCGGGCGAAGGAGAGCATTGTATTTAGATGTGAGATCCTGGACAACACTTTTAAACCGCGTACGGTCCCCCGCCTGTGGAAGGAGGTCAACAGCCAGCATGGCGACTCTCGGTATCAGTCCTCAGGAAGAGGAAGCTGAGCCGAGACCCATAACTCATTCGGAACGCTGCAACACAACTCTCTCGGCACCATATGGTTTCTCCATTTCTGGACTGGTTTGGGGTGGGGGTGGGGGATCAAATCCAAGAGACCACCACTAGAGGTTCTAGAACCTGAAACGCTCAGCACAACCCCTTTCTACCTCCCCTCTTGGCAGCGGCCCAAGAGAAACAAAGAACGCAGGCACACCTGTGGCAAAAGCCACTAAAACATCCCGCCTTTTCCCATTTTTTAAAATGTTTTACCTGGCTTGCACACAAGTGTTATGTTGGTTGTTATTTTCTTATGGCCACAATCATCACCGTCTGAATACGAGAGTTGAATGTTTCCTTTCTCTTTTGTGGGAGAAGAAATAAATTTGCCTAGATTTTTAAATCCACTCTTATCTGGAAAAGAGAAACGGGAAAAAAAAAAAAAAAAACAGGACATGTGATTAAAAATGATAATGATGCTGATGAAGAGGTATATAAAAATCAGCCAGGAACCACCAGCAGGTGTGCCATGGTCCATTCCCCAACCGCATAACCTGGCCCCATGGTCGGTGGGTTTTTCTTGAGTGACAGGTTTGGCCAGGCAATGGCAGTCACACGGGGGATGCCAAGGCCACCTCCGGGCTGAGTAGGAAAAGTGCAGCAACGATAAACAATGTCCTCCAGGGGCAGGCAAGGAGGACAGCAAGCTCTCGTGTCACACCATCCAATGAAGCAACACCGTTCCCCTATTTTCAGGGCCTCGGCTCCCCCCGAGACACAAGGCCTTTTGGAAGCACAGCCAAGAGACTAGAGTCTGTCCCGTGACCAAAGCGGAAACTAACTGAACCCGTTCAGCAAGCCAGGCAGGGGACTATTTCATTCCTGGTTCAGTTGACTTTGACTAGGAAGCATTGAAATTGTCCCCCGTCCTTCTTAAACAGGGGCACACCTGCACCTGCTCCCAAGGACACATCACCAATTCTGGAAACTAGGGCAATCCCGAACACCCGACCTGAGTTCACAATTCCTTGTCTAAGGTTATTAACAGATTTTGATCCCTCTCCCTGCCTCTCATCTTCGGGGCGAGTCTTAAGGGACAACGAACATGCTGCAGATCTGTATCACACCGAGAAGTCTCCTCGGGAAAGCCGGAGGACCAACAAAACTACTGCAAAAAGAACCCTCGGGGATACAAGTACTCATATGAAGAGAACAATGAGAGCTCACTTGCCTTAAGGCCTAACTTATTAACAATTACAGGCAGTCAAGCTGTTAAATAAAAAAAAAAAGCCTCAAAATCAGTTTTATACAAGTACTGGCCAGGTTACTCTTCAAGCTGCAAAGTGAAGAGATAATCCAGTAACTCCCAGCGTGGTTCCTTCTGTTCCCGGCTATGGTGTTAGCCGACATCAGGAGGCCCTGGCCGACGTCAGGACACAGAAGTGCTGTAGCTGCCTGAGCACAACGAGCAGTTACCTACATTTGAATCATCACCTCTTTTTATCACCCTGTGGACGCTGAACTGAGACAGAGGAGATCTGCATAAACCCACAGGAAGATTTCCTAACTGGCTCCAAACTGGATGCCGCCGAGCTCCACACGCCTGCAGGGAAACCGCCACCGCGACCCCTGCTCTGGGCACACTCACCCACAGAGCACACGGCCGCATCCTCGGGACAGCCTCTGGCCTGGCCTTCCTGCAGCACTTTGTGGCAGATGTTGATGAAGAAATGCTTCTTGTCTGTTTCTCTCTGGCTGCCATCCACGGCTTCCCAATTCCGTTCCAGTTCTGTAATTTAAAAAGAAAAAAAAGAATCTGCTTTTAGCCAAAGGCTAAAAGTCACACCGTAAATGGTGATTAAGCCAAAGGAAAAGGCCCAAAGCTCACCGGACATGAAACTCACGTTTCTGGACGCGGGCAGACGGAGACACAGAGACTCACCGAGATTCTCAGCCTTCTCACTTAATGTGACGGAAACAAACCTCCTCGGAAGAGCAGGTTCAACAGAAGTAGGCAGAGAGTGTGAAATCAGAAACGGAAGAGCAGGGGCGCCTGGGTGGCTCAGTCGGTTGGGCGTCCGACTTTGGCTCAGGTCGTGATCTCAGGGTTTGTGGGTTCAAGCCCCGCATCAAGCTCTGTGGTGATAGCTCAGAGCCTGGAGCCTGTTTCGGATTCTGTGTCTCCCTCTCGCTCTGTCCCTCCCCAACTCACATTCTGGTCTGTCTCCCTCTCTCTCTCTCTCTCAAAAATAAACAAACACACACTCTCTCTCTCAAAAATAAACACACACACACACACACACACACACACACACACACACACACAAAAAGCAAATCAGGACGGCAGACCGTGCCTTGGAAGGCAGAACGCCATGCCACTGGTAACGTGCCCTCCTCCGACCCCCAGGAAGGCTCAAGAAAGCTGCCACGTCTCCCACACCAGCGGACCGAGCGTGGGGCATGCTTGCCTTCTGGGAGATCACAGGACACCGAGGTCCCTGAGCTCAAACAGCTCGTGATGCGCTCCTTTATGAGCAGGATCAGGACTCCACGGAAGGTCGAGGGAGCACACGTGAGTGCTGAGAGCAAGACCACAAACCGACGGTGTTCCCAGAACAGCCGCCGAAGGGGTGAAGGAGAGCTGCGTGTGAAGGGCGTACAGACACCGGGGTTCAGAGGGGGGAAGCCCGCCGCCCGTCGGAAGTAACACAGTTATTCTGAAGCTCTATGTGCCGCTGTCGACAACCCAGAAGAACCCACAGATGCTTGCACAAACACAAATGAGGACAAGGACACAGGGAGCGAAGTGGGCTGACAAGCCAGAAGACGGGAGGACAGTTTGAAGCCGGCAAGGAAGGAGCTCGGCTCTTGCTCGAGGCAATCCTTAGCGGTCTGCACGAACCCCCCCCCAGAAATACCCGTGTCCCAGGAGAGCCCGCGTGGCGGCCCACCTGGGGGACAGAGTGCACGTATCTCTGCGTCCCGCACAGGCCCCTGGCCCCACGTGCATCCCGCACACAACAACAAGGCTGAACAGAGGGATCTAACAGCACCGCTCGGTTTACCGCAACACAAGTGAGGCCCGAGGAGGCAGGCAAACCGCTCACGTACACACAGCTGGATGTCTCCTTCCACCGCACAAAGCCTGTCTCTTCCCGAACACACACGCACCAGAACTTCCCCATGGCACCCTTCCCAGCTTAACGGGTGCCGAGCTACTAATGCACAAAGGACATTTGCTTCCGAGGCAAACGCGCCGACACTGAACATTTATAGACATCTCGTGTTCAAAAAGAAGCTCTCCAGCACTCCACAAGAGAGGAATCCCTTTTTCTAATATTATACTGCCCAAACCAGATGGGGACTCAGAACACATGAGTCATCGCTCCTACTGCATGGGTGATTCTGGGACTTGAGGCAAGCCGTTCTCTCTCCGTTAGGTATTCTCTCTATGCTGTTCGCTTCTACAGATACTGAATTCCAGGGCTGCTAAAAGGGTAAAACTAAAAATGTCCCCACTGGATTCCGTCTCCCTGATGGGAACCCCCATTCTTAGTCCTCAATCTCCCGGCCCTCTGGGAAGTTATGGGAAGTTAGAAGGCCTGGGGCAGGCCTGGGGCATGCTCACCAGGTTTGCTCCTGTGACCCCAGGACCCTGTCTGGCACCTGCCACGTAACCAACGCTCAACAACACCTGCTGTGCAGACTCGTAACACCCATCTTGGCCGGTGTTTACGGTGAAGCCAGGCCTCGGTGACAAAGCTCATCACACTGATGGAGCAAGAGACATGGCATCCACAGGCTCCCACACCCTTTCTCCCTTCAGCCTTACAAGAGCATCTGAGGGTGGATGGGGATTGCTGACCCCACTTTAGAGACAGGAAAGCATGGTCAAAGTACAGCTGACCCTGGCCCCACCGGCCCTCACACGCGGTGTTCAAGCCCGCAAGCCCGACGGTCCAGGTGCGAGGCGGAAACACTACCTACTTGAAGGCTGCCTTAAGACTCTAAATTCTGCTTTTATTTTTTTTCCAGAGACATAATCGACACACAACCTTGTACTTGTTCTGCGTGAACACAGTGTGCATCTGCTACGAGAGCATCACTGCGTTGCATTAACGTCCAGCACCACACGCACAGACGCGTGCACGTGTGATGGCAACTTTCAACATCTACTTCCTTAGCAACAAGGATAGAACTCTAAAATAAAAGACGTTCTAATCACAAAGCACAAGGCCTGGCCCTTGGCGGTTCTGCCTCAACTCTCCCAACTGGAGGAGCAATGCCAACCTCGAGCTGAGATCGTCTGCCTCCTCATTTGTTCAGCGTCACGTCTAACAATTCGTGCCGCTGCGCGAGAAGGGGAGAAAGGCCAGGATACGATTAGTTGACCGTTGAAGAAAACAGTAGGAGCCTCTCAGAATGCGTTCACGGTTAAGAGACGAGAGAACGCCCCCGCCAGCACGCGGACTGGCCTCCAGGGCGCACGGGAGCCCTACCTGAGTGCCGAGCCAGCGCAGACAGGTCATAGCGCTTCTTGTCCTCGGTCACACTGCAGAGGAGGTCCTCCTTCTCCTTGATGCAGGCGTACTTGGTGTCCCACGTGAAGAAGTAGGTGCAGTCTACCTCCCCAGTGAAGATGGGCGCTCCTTTCCCGTCATGATCTGTGCCATTGGAGAAGGAAGAAAAGCCACCCGATTACGTGACCAAAACCTAGGGATGTCAGCCGACAAGGACACCAGCACCAGCTGGGCAGTTAAACTCCAGTCCCCAAGCCCAGACATCAGAGGCGCCGGAGATTCGAGAGGCTTCTCTGGAGTTTCCATCATCAACCCCTCAACGGGCCAGTAGGCTGTTGACAGCACATTCACCAAGGACATGAAAGGGGTGCTGATGAGGACCATGTAAGCCACCAGGCAGGGCTTGCTGCGCACGGGCTGTGGTCAGCCCCCAACGGGCTCATGAACATCCTGCGGGCTCTACGAGCACCACTGGCTTTCTGATGTGGTTTCGGGCAGGGGGAGTTCCCTGCGACCCAGCCCTAGACCGAAAGGAAAGAGTCACAACGGACAGCCGCCCCACGGAAGCGTGCGAGGCCCACGCAGCCTCACGGCTCAGAGGCACACGTCCAGACGCCCCAGTATCCTCGGCCCCCAGGCCCCCATCACATGTGTATGCCTCCAACACCCTACCCTAACCGGTGCTCTGGTCCCCACAGCTCCAGGGAGCTCCGACAGGTCAGCTCCGGTCTGAAAGCCAGCTCTCCGTGGGCCACTTCTCTGATCCACGTAGCCTGGGATTCGGTGAACTTTGGTAATTTTTCCCTTACTAGAAATACTATCCCCTCGCCTTTCCAGGCTGGTCAACCACTGGCACAGAGCTCTGTTTTCCACCCCTTGATGGTTTAATAATCTTCCTCTGGACCTCCTACATGATGTGCCTTTCTTGAGGTTTGGGGTGCCCTGAAGTGCACAATGTTCTAAAGGAAAGGGAAATAATATTTTGTACCAAGGGCAAATGATGTTTTGATTGCAATTTCTTTTAAATCTTCACTATTATAAACATTATAATTATAATACCAGCAGGAGCAGCTAACCTGTACTGAGCACAATCTGAGCCAGGCACTGAGCATTTAAGTGCTACGGGGGGATGGCTGCAGAAAACAAGTTCCGGGTTAAGTACTTTCTATACGTCGGCATGTTTAATCCTGAAACCCTGTGGCACAGGTACGGTTGTAGCCCCGTTTCTACAGGTTAAGGGGGGCTAAATAATTTGCCTATGGTTTCATAGCTAGAGAGCAGAGGAGCCAGGATTCAAACCCAGACAGTCTGGCCCCAGAGCCAGGCTCATAACCATAACCACAAGGCAATACTTCCCCACACTCCTGTGGGTTTTTTTTTCCTTCTCTTTGAAACGTACACACTTTAAGCCGTTCTTTTTAAGCAGCAGCGCTCCCAGCTTCCCTTTCGACAAGGAGCCCACCCCCTCTAGTCGGCACCACGGCGCCCTCCCTCCCTGCATCGTGCGGCCCACCCAGCAGTGAAACTCCTTTGTCTCTTCACCCCACCCACAAGACTGCCGCACAGCTTACTCCTACGGGATTTGTATTTCACTGTCTGGAAAAGATCCGTGTTTCCCACATTTCTCTTTTACCAGGTAAGTTTACAAGTCGTTAAATAATACTAGGAATGGTTCCGGTATCCATCCCTACTCTGGAGCTGGTTCTGCCTCTGAAACTTACTAATAACGAGGGAGAGCCAGTTTTACACGACCACCGGCCTGCATCGTACCTGTATTCTTATTAATTACTCAGTGAATTTCAGAAGAACAGTAAGCTGCGACTCCCCAGCTCAAGGGAAAGTGGATTTCTCCAGCGGTGCCGAGTTGTGCTCTGCCTGCAGCACCATTTCACATCACACTATGGCAAAGACAAAGCTACCTGCTCACCAAACTGGCTTAGTTTTCCTCCCAGGTGCACAACTGAGCTACATTTCCCAGCCCCCCCTTGCTTCTGAGGTCGGGCCATGCCACTTAGTTCTGGCCCATAACAAACGCTGCTCCCATTCTGCAGAGTCCTTCAAGGCCAAGTGTACAGACAGCAACAACCGGATGGGGGACACAAGACGACCGTGTGGAGCAGAGTCCCACATCCAGCCCCTCCGATGACCTGCTCTGAACGGAAGAAAATACACCTTTACTGTAATGAGTCAGTTAAATTCGTGAGTAGCTATTCCAAGATATTGCCCTTCGAAAGAGAAGATTTAATGTTCTTACCTGACAAGATCACTGATAATAAGGAGCACACTGCAGCAAACGAGATGTAAGTTACTAAAACAAATGGTTGTGCGTATGCATGTGTATGAGCGTACACACACAGAGGGCAAAAGAATAAATTTATGCACCCATGTGTCATGAGCATAAACGATTCTTGGAGATCCCAGTTAAACCATAAACCACATTGTAAGACGTAACCCATTAACACCCATTCACATGCAAAAATGATGTGACGTTTATCCAAATAAAATCCACAAAGGAATTTTTCTCTGAAAACTCTACATTTAAATTTGAATGAAGCAATAACGAAGTAACCATACAATCCACAGTTTGCTCTGAAGTTTGAAGCACCGAATCACAGAGCCGAAAGGAACCGGAAATACTTTATAATCCAACTCCAGCACGAGAACAGACTCAAAACCCCTCACAAAACATCTGGCATCTCCCCCTCTGGTCTTTCCACCACCAGCCTAACCAACACAGGCTCGTAAGACACTGGGTTTTGGGCATCAGGGCATCTCCGTCGACCCTGTCGGCTCTGATAAAGGCTGTGAGGTCACGCGAAGGGAGGGCAGTGGGTGGCATGCTAGGACCCATCAGCAACGCACAAAGCAAATTTGGCAAAATGTTGGCAACTGTTCAATAAAAAGTGGCGACTGTATGAGTTCTCACTGCAATATTCTTTCTACTTTCACATTTGGAAGTGAAGAAAATAGAAGAAGAAGACAGAAGAGGAGAAAATGGCCACTAGTATTCTTTTCGAGCCGACTCATTGGGGCACTGGCGCTCGGGCGCGAGTCCCTCCCCAGCAGCTCCAGACTACGTGCCCTTCTCAATATCCTCCTCACCTGCTGGGATCTTTTCAGATCACGACTCTCCTCCCAGCACACCTAAGTGACATCAGTGCGCGCATAAAGATCTCAGCCAAGTCGTTTATAAAAAGCCCAGAACAGAACAAGGTCGGAGGGAGGCTGGGACTACTGGAGACGGCCAGCAGGGGAGGGCGGGCGCCCTGGAGGCCTGCGGGCCTGGGGACACGGAGGAAGAAACAGGATGTGTTTCCAGGCCCTGGGACACAGAGTAAGGAGGGCTGGACTTCAGAGACAGGTCCTAAGAGCTTGGAAGAGGTAAAGACGATGGAAGAAAGACCAGAATCTGGGGAGAGGTGAGGACGATGGAAGGAAGTCGGGAATCCGGCGAGAGCAGCGGGGCATTCAAACCACACGGGAGACGTACCCACAGGCCACGCCCAAACGAGGCTCGTCCACCCCGCACCTCCGGTCCTTGGGACTCCATGCTGACTTCCGGAGAAAACCCAACTCCTCTGCAGGACATATGAGCTTCTCACTCTCCTCTCTGGGGTCATCTGTAGCAGTGTTCTGAGGCAGCAGCTCTGACCTGCTTACACCTGCCCACATCCAGCCCTCAGCAGAGCTGCTCCCTCTCTCTCTGGTCCCCACGGCCACCCTACTGCTGCGCCCGGCTGACTCCTCCTGCGCACCCTGTGGGGCTCACCAAGCAGTGCCTCCTCTTTCCCTAGCCGCCCTGATCCTCACAGCTGCCCGCACCCCAGGCCGCTCTGACGAGGTCTCGGGCACAGTGCGTGCACGCGGCCCAGGTCCAGCCTACACGACCTGTACCATGGGCACCGTGCTCGCTCCCGCTGCATTTCCAGCCTCAACGCCAGGCAAATGTGTGGCCATCACGGCACCGCAGGCCTCGCGGGGTCTAGACATATGATAAGGACGAAACGTGTGTTGAACAAATCCACTTGAATATGGAAGTTCTCAAAAGGGACAGCAAAGAGATTCCTGGGCGAGACCGAGGGGCACGGGAAGACAAGAGAGTTCGCAGCGAGGGGACAGGGTGGCACTTTGATTTTGAAGCCTTCCCATCTGCTCTACCCCGGGCCCCCTCTCCGCTGCGCCCGCGGCGGCCTGCGAGAGCCTGGTGCCGATCACAGTCTCCCAGCCGACCTCCATCACCATTGCGGACACAAGCTTCTGGAGCACAATTTATGTCGGGCACAGCTGCCTCTCCCAGAGCCCTTGCTGAATCACACAGGAGCCTGCCTCGTGACCAACGGTCACAACTCTGCCATAGAAACACACAAAACAAACAGAACAAAGAGCCAGAAAGACCCTTGGGGGTGGAACGGCCTCGAGAGCTTCTGCGGCTGTAAGCCGACTGGAACCAGGCCAGGTCCAGAATGAGAGCTCTGTGCGGGGGCTCAGTCTGCCTGCGTGCACCTGGGTCACAGCCCGGAGGTCAATGGATAGGATGGCTCTTCGATGGTGATGGCATCCCATCAACTCCCTACAGATGCAAACCATGTCCAAGATCTCCAAGATATAGACAGCAGAGGGGCGCCTCAGTGGCTCAGTCAGTTAAGCATCTGACGTCAGCTCGTGTCATGATCTCACAGTTTGTGAGTTCGAGCCCCACATCAGGCTCTCTGCTGTCAGTGCAGAGCCCATTTTGGATCCCCTGTTCCCTTCTCTCTCTGCCCCTCCCTTGTGCGCACCCTCGCTCTCAAAAATAGGCACATTCTGGGGGGCGCCTGGGTGGTTCGGTCGGTTGAGCATCTGACTTCAGCTCAAGTCATGATCTCGCAGTTCATGAGTTCGAGCCCCACATCGGGCTTGCCGCTGTCAGCACGGAGTCCGTTTCGGATCCTCTGTCCCCTGTCTGTCCCTCACCCACTTGCGTGGGCGCGCTCTCTTGCTCTCACTCGCTCTCTCCAAAATAAACATTTTTAAAAAATGGAAAATAACATTTTTTTTAATTAAAAAAAAAAAACCGATAGGAGCACAACTTTTTGAAATGCCAGTGCCACTTCAAGAAAGCTCATCCTAACCTCTCAGGAAAACCAGACATTCTGTTTAAACTCGCTCTGGGACCTCTCACCCCCACATCCAGCCTCTACCGCAGAGCCACTATTTGCAGAAAGGGTCGTCTTGAATCTTACTTCCCAAGAGAAGAGCTCTTTGTGACAACCCCCCGAGGGTGGTGAGCAGACCCACCCCTGCCAGACCTGCACACGCTTCGGTGCGAGCCAGAAGTCAGGACAGAAACGCCTTCCCAGCAAGCCCCGTGCTGGGCCCATTCCCAAAACAAACAGAGAGCAGAGGAAAATGGAAACAGGATGTGTGTGTCACTGGCGGCATGGGATGGAAGGGGTACTCCTGCCCGCTACAACAGAAAACCCCAGTCTGGGGACCGGCGGTGGCCACGTCCGAAGGAGAACGCCTGGCTGGCCCGTTCGGCATTCGGCTCCCAAGAACACATACGCCCCAGGCACTACGACGAGCAAGGACGACCCCCCGCCCCCGCCCCCGCTCCCGGCACTCACCTGCAGTTTTATTGCACTCAAAGTTTATGACAGTCATCCGCTGGAAGCCTGAGCTGCATTCGTCACCTCCAAAATATATCAAGGTGAGGTCTCCATCGGAGTATCTAGATGTTTGCGAGAAACACACACAGGTTTGGTGGAACCAAGAAAGAAACCCGAATTGTTACACGTTTCCACGTTAAGCCTTCTGCATACCATCAACAAATCAGTCCTGACAGAACAGCCAGCTCTCCGGGCAGCTGGGAAAAAAACATCTAAAGGAAATGAGTTCCAAATGTATGGGCCTGTCCTCTCACTTCACAGTAAGAGCTGGCTGGAAGAAAGCACTGAAGGTTTTGCTGTGAGCATGAAAACCCTTCCACTCTTGTTTCGGACTTTGTACAAAATAAATAAGGCCCAAGGAGCACGCGGTTTGTCTAGCGACTGCCACGGCACAGTCTTACCTGAGGGATCCTTGACCATACTTCTTTGCAGAGAGCTACACTTTCGTAATGCTTTTGTGAAGGTAACTACCAAGTTAAGGGCCACGGAATCGTACTGAATGCATTTTCTTAGTGGTTTCAAACTTTTACTAATGCTAACAGCATTACAGATCCTCGAGCTGCCAGAGAAAAATCAGAACTCCTCAGAAACACGTGTTGTAAAATGCAAAGGCCAGAGCAACGGTAACCGAATTCAATGCCTCTCCGACAGGGTGGTCCCTTACAAACAACAGACGACAAATCGAACAGCGTTAACAGAAACGGCCTTATTGGAAAGCCAGGATCGCTGACAAATGGCAGCTCTCCTAAGTCAAACGGGAAGGAACGCTGGCTTAACGGGCCTGTGTGTACTTTACAGAAAGTGGAAGGAGGAAGAAGATAAGGCGAGTCAGCTCAGTCTCACAAGAATAGACACAATGCACTCGAAAATGACGTGAAGGCTGTTTACACACCGGAGGGTCTGATTCTGGTATTTTCCTGCTACTTTGACTTGACTGGATTCGGACTTCTTCACTTGGCAAACGGCAGCTTCTTTCTTACTACAGAAAGACAATTCAACTTCTCCACAGACGTTCAAGTAAAACATATATTCCTTTCCGTCGGAAGTGTAGTAAGAGGAGGATGAAGCTAAGGAAAGGGGACGAGAGGAGGAGAGACGCTGTTACGTGAGCAGGTGCCAGAAAGCGGGGGTGCTACCCGAGGCAGGCCTCATCCCTTCCTCTCACACCCACCCCAGCGGCAGAGGCTACCCCGGCTGCTCGGCTCACGGTCCCCCTCCGGCTTCTCTTCAGAGCACCCTCACCTCTGTCCTGTCTGAGTGGCTGGAGGTCGACGGTGACCTCGTGCTGCTCGCTGCTCAGAGAACACGTTCTGCTTTCCAGATAATCTCTGTGGCATGCGTACTCAGTGACCCACTCGACTTCGTAGCGGCAATTGGATTTTGCTGTGAGCTTGGGAATGGTGCCCTATCAGGAACGGTTTGAAAAGAGCAAAATTAACGTTTTTACATGTTGACTTTCTACGCTTCTCAAAAACCCAAAGGTATGTTATGGTGTTGGGTTTCTACATTCTTCTGTTACTGTTTCCGAACAGTTCGATCACTTGGCGAGTAATAACTGTCTACCTGCGACCATTCTTGTCCCTCTCAGAGCTACGCTCAAGGTTCGGCCACTGCGACCGCCCCGAACTCAAGGTCGCCTGACAGCCACAACCTCCACAGGCGGCCATGACTTGCGAAGGCACGCGGTCTGTTCGCTCCTCTCAATCGGAGCTGAAAGGAGCAGGCCAGAGGAACCCCCGAGCTGAGCGGAAACCGCCATGTATGCGCGCGTCTGGGCAGACGATCCGTGACCCCTGCCCTCAGGTTGTCAAAGTGGTCTTGGGCACACCTCACCTGCACACGAGTCGGCCCCCGTCCCCGGGGGGAAGCCGGGGCATCACCCCCACAAGCCTGAAGTCTGCCACTTTGCAGCCCAAGAGCTGCTTTCACAAGCGTAACCTCAGCTGCTCTCTTTGGAGTGACGCGGAAGGCTGCCACGCTCCTTCCAGGCAGCACCACCCCACGAACGTTTCCCGAGCGCCTGTCACGTGCCAGGCACCGCGCGAAGGGCTGGGGCTACACACGCGGGTCGCAACTCCATCAGACGCGGAGAGCTGTGAGTCCAGCTCTGTCCGTCCGACTCAAAACCGAGGCTCCCACCACCTGGCCTGGGGAAGACTGACACTCGTGACGGGGTGCCGAGGGCTAAGTGAACGAAGACGGACGCAAAAGGCCCCAGCGTGCAAGGTTCGCGCATCGGACAGGCGCAGAAAGGGCCAATCACGGAGGCAGAAAGTCGACTAGCAGCTGCCAGGGCTGGGGGAGGAATGGGGACTGAACACCCACCAGGCCCAGGCTTTCTTCTGGGATGACGGAGATGTCCTCACGTCCCACTGTGCCAGAGACTGCACAATTCTGTTAATGTGCTAATAGCCGTCACGCTGTCCTTGAAACAGGTTAATTTTATGCTAAGCAAACTCAGTAAAGCCTTTTTTTTTTAAAGATCCATATGACAGGGTGAACATTTACTGAAAGTCCAGCTCCTAGGTACATTCCGTGAGCCTGCGTAAACACTTAAAGAGACCTTCAAGAGCAAAGGTGTCAAATGTCACCCGGTTCTGTGCGGTGAGTGGTGCAGCTGGGAACGGACTCTCCCTCCACTAATAACAAATTGGCCTCCTTTCCGAAGGCCACGGAGTGCCTCGTATCCATGGAGGCACGTATCCGTATCCACGGAGAAGAAAGGAGGGACACTCCCGCTTCCCTTCGCTATGGTGGAGGGAACCGTTTCTCACTGAAAGCCCCAGCAGGAAGGGGAAACACGAAGACCCCTGCCCGCTTAGACTCCACTTCACACCTGCAGGCGCCAGTGGAAAGCGCACACACTATTCCCCAGCGTTCGCCTCCAGCACCAAGGTCCGCTGCCGGCCAGGCAGGGCTCTCCCAAGCTGACACCACGTGGCCCTGGAAGTCTGGGGACACAAAACGGAAAGCTGGCCCGGACTCCACTTTTGTCTCCAAATCCCACACACACAAAACGGGCCGGCTGCCAGCCCGAAACCAGACCAAATTCCACGTTTGTTTGTGGGGAGGGGGGAGCACGGTTCCCTCGCGAAAGAATTCAGCTCCTCCCCCTTCATTCTATTATGAGGAGACAGAAATAAATGAGAGGAAAGCCCTACCCTTCCTCCCCGGGGGCTATCTCCCTCCATCAGCACCCCGCACCTGCTAGGACACTTGAACGGCAACGGACGCGTGCAACGCCACCGGGCACGGGCCCAAGGACAAGCAGACGCAGGCCCTACCCTCAAGGAGTTTACGAGTGTGCCAGAATCGAGGACCGGATGACGGGGTCATCGGCCGCGCGAGAGGGGGGGAGGAGGGGACGGAAGGCTTCGCTGCGAGGCCCTAGGAATAAGAACCTTCCTTCTGGCCACGAGTCTCCTACCTCCTTAGCCCCGCAACTCCAGCCTCTGGCCTGCACGGCCTCCGCCACGTCTGCAGAGCATCTGTTCTCATGCCTTGACTGTTTCTACAAACCAATTAGCTACTTTCACCTTGTCTCAGCCTAACAAATAATAGCCAGGGAGTCACAGGTTTGAGACTATACATATGGCCTTTCAAATACTCGTTCCAATCAGCGCTGCTGTATAAACTTAAGAAATCTCTCCACGAACCGCTTAAAATCATCTCACACAAACTAGAACCAGACGCCTCCCTACATCAACACGCCATCCTACGTCGACATAGGCACAGGCCCCTCCAGGCTGTCGAGAAAAAGCGAACACCAAGCCGTCGTCCCCCTGAGACCCTCGCGCGTGCAGACGAGAGCCTGTCCCCACAGGCGCGTCTTCCCGGATATTCCACTGATGCATCTTTTCCCGGCCGGCCGTCTCCTGCCCCCGGACCCGCCGCCCCGGCCCGCCCCGAGATGTGCTCGCTCGGCCGGTCCCCACTGACGCGCGCTGCCAGGAAGCCCTCCGAGGCAAGCCACTCACCTCTCTGCGCTCCGACGGGCAGACAAACGTGATCGTCACCGCCGGGCTGTGACCATCACAGAAGTCTAGCTCCCCGGCCTCTTCTTTCATGTAACTCAGGACAAGCCTGGACGACACACGTTTGGAAAAGAGGGTTGTGAAAGTATGAATTAGATTCACATTAATCTGCTTCCCTGAGTATTCGGCACGCTCCTTTGGGGGAGGGGGGAACAGAAGAAACACTGAAATATAAAGGAAACCACAGCGCAAAATAACTCCAATCTCCATTCTAAAAAACTGTTTTACTTAAGTAAACTTCAGTGAATACTGTTCTCTTTTTAAAAATAAATAAAACGACTGACGTGTAAATTTAAATACTAAGAAAAGCCGCTTGAGTAAGACAAACAAGACGAGACTATAAACGATCTGAGAAAACAAAACAAACACAGCCGAGCGGCCGAGTGCATCTCTGTCCACGAGGCTGCACGACCACTTCTCTACACAGCGGCTTGTCAGTGCAGGCCAAGGTCTCTTCTCCTCTAACCTGAAGACGGCCAAGTGCCACAGCCGTCCTGCCCTCCCGTGGCCAGGCGAGCCTGGGCCACTGGTCTGTGTGCTGGCCTCCCCGCGGGATGTGCCCGCGGCTCCAGGGCTGACGGTCACAGAACACCCGAAAACAGATGACCTTCCCCTTCTCTGAAAAGCTCCAGCTTTCATTCAATGCCCACATTTTACAAAGTCCCCTCTCCTGCATGAGGAGTCACCCACCTGTCACTTAGGACAACGGGACGGGCTGAACTGTGTCCCTCTAAAAGTCATATGCTGAAGCCCTAATCCCCCAGTGCCTTGGCATGTGACTGTATTTGAAGACAGGGTGAGTAAGTGACAACGAGGCCACAGGGGGGATGTGAGGAGCTAATCAGACACGACTGGTGTCAGTATCAGAAGGAGAGACTGGAACACGGACACAAAGAGGAAACGACCAGGTGAGGACACAGGGAGAAGGCGGCCGTCTACGAGTCAAGGAGAAAGGTCTCAGAAGAAACCCGGCCTCCCTGCACCTTGGACCTCCCAGCCTCCAGAACTGAAAGGAAACCGGTTTCTGTGGTTGAAGCCAGCCTACGGCACGCTGTCATGGCAGCCCTGGCAAACTAACACAGACACATGTACAGAAACCTCCCAAATGTTCTTAAACTTAGGTGATGCTCCGACATTTTCTGTGGACAGAAGCGCCCGCCCTGACGCACCATCAGTTCCATGCTAGAACAGCCACGATGAGCCATCTACCAAAGGCCCCTGGAAGCCAAGACGTGATCTAAGCCGTGGTCATGTGGGACACACTGGAGAAAAGCCTCTCTCTGCTAATTCAAGGCTACGAGGGCAGTAGAAGCCCACGTGCAGAAAGCACGGCTTCTTACGAGAAACAAACCACCCCCCACGGGAACTAGGGTGCTCGCCGCACCCCTGTCAGGAAGCAAGCTCCGCACCCTACAAGGACACCCGCAAACCTCCCCTCTGGGGAACAGAGGACTGTGGGCACAAAAGCAACGTCACGAGTGATGTGACATGGAGAATACCGGAACATCAGAACACGTGTTAAGGTAGGGGTTATTTCGTGAACTGAATACACGTATGGATGTGTGCCGCATCGTGATACACGTTTTGAACGACCACAGAGACAAATGACCAGAAAATCGGCAAGCAGACCAGCCTGCGTGATGCACAGCCATGACCAACGGCTCTACGAGCACACACGAAGTAGCAATCTCGCAGGGACCCGCGGGGGTTACGAGCACCGAGAGCACACTCACCTGTCCTTGCTCACGAGCTTCAGGCCCTCCTTGGGCTGGCCGACATCAAACGCCCGGTCCCCCCTCACCAGGCAGGCAGCAGTGCCACGGGGACAGCCACGCAACTGTGGACTCGAGTCCCGTAGGGAGTCTGTAAAACATCACACGTGACGATGAATCAGGCTGTGCGTCAGGACTGATGATCACGCTTAACCTTAGGCACAGGGTCCCTTTAAAAAAAAAATTACCAAATTTTTGAAAATCCCCAAAGTAACATAAAGTAGTAGAGGTCGCGAAACAAAAAAGAGCTAGGACCGAACCCCGTCCGGAGACCGTGGGCGTGCCACTGACCACTCTGGACACGTGGAGTGAGAACAGCATCGCCTGCCCGGCATGGCTGCCAGGATGTGCAGGGAAGGCGCTCACGCTGCACCTGGCAGGGAAGAGGTGCCCGAGGAACGGGGACTATTGTGTAATCTGTACTTAAGGAACACCCCCCCCACCCCCACCCTTTCCTAAAGACACACCGACTGCAGCGTCATCCCCTCCTCCAAGCTACAAACAATGCAGAAAATGCAGACACCCCAAGGATCAGTGGGAAGATGAGGACACTGGTGGAAAGAACCTACAGACAGTTCTGGTTCAACTCTTAGATCCACCACTTGCTGTCTCTAACTTTGCTCTCATCACACAACTGTCCAACTGCTGGGGCATCTCCCACAGGTCTGGGGAGGATTAAAAAACCCCCCGATGTACCTAGAACACCGCCCAGACTTCAGCGGCTACTGCCACCACCCTTTCCCATCCTACAGCTTTTCCTTCACCGCCACGGGCATCTCACACGGCATCGGGTTTACACACTTACCTCACACGTGCCCCTGACTATAAGCTCCATCCAAGGCTGGGACTCAGTGCCCAGCACAGGACAGGGGTTCAAATTTCCCCCGTGAAGGAGTAAATAAGGCCCAGCCTGGTCTTTAACTAAAGCCTGATCAACCAGAGGGGGGCCCTTGCCCCTTCTTCTCCAGCGTGACGGGAGGTGGCGGCGGCTGAGGAAAAGGTAAGCGCGTCGTCAGGCTGTACCGTGAAACCTCGCGAGGGGACGGTTTTAGTCCACGTCAAGTCCCCGTGGTGTGGCGGGCTCCCTGCCCACCCTGCATCAGCAGACCCGCTGGTCTACTGAAGGCAAGACGGGACGCAGGTACCCTGAGTGTGCACAGGCAGGCACACAGCAGCAAAGCTACGGCTGCTCATGAGCTTTTCAGGGTCACTGTCAAACAAGGCTTGGGGCCCAGGGCAACTTTCTGGGGATGGAGGGCGTCTGGACAATAACTGGCAAATCAATTTTTTTTTTCATTTTTAAATTTTAAATTCAAAAAACTACTGTGAGTCAAAGTCACTGAAGGCCAATTCAAACTGCCAGTAATCAAAAAAGAAAAACAAACTTTTGGGGCACCTGGGTGGCTCAGTCAGTAAGTGTCCGACTCTTGATCTCAGCTCAGATCTTGATCTCAGGGTCATGAGTTCAAGACCCACGCTGGGCTCCACGGCCAGTGGAGAGCCAACTTTAAAAAAAAAAAAAAAAAAAAAAAAAAAAAACAAAAAAAACCCTTTCATAAGAATATCTCTACCGAATTCAGAGAATCCTCAAAATGATAAAAAGACCAGGAATCTAAATGTTTTCTAAACTAAGATGGCATATTATTTCAGAATTCAATAATCTGCAAGGCTCGTCAGCTTTATAATCAAATTTGAGTTACAGATCCATTTAAGACAAAGACTCTGTCTATCTGGCTTTTTCCAAAAGAACATTAAAAGCTGTCTTCAGAGAACAAAAGAATGATGTAAAGAGCCTGACATAAAAAAATCTAAAATTATCACTAGTCACTTCTAGTGAACCACGTATGTGGTATACTCACTTTTTAAAACTGTTTGAAAATAATCAAGATGGGGGGGCACCTGGGAGGATCAGCCGGTTAAGCGTCCAACTCTTTAATTTCGGCTCCGGTCGTGATCTCGTGGTTTGTGAGTTCGATACCTCACATCGGCTCTGTGCTGACAGTGCTGAATTCTCTCTCTCTCCCTCTCTCTCTGCTCCTCCTCCCCCTCCCTCTCTCTCTTTCAAAATAAACTTAACAAAAAATCAAAATGGTATATAACGTATTTGTACAATTCAAAGAATAACTGTAAACTCACGTACCGACCACCCAGCCACACCCTCACGTTCGGAGTTTATTTTTAAATTTTTTTCCGAACGTAGGGGCACCTGAGTCAAGTTAAGCGGAAGACTCTCGGTTTCAACTCAAGTCAGGATCTCAGTTTGTGGGATCGGGTCCCACACCGGGCTCCGTGCTGACAGTGCGGAGCCTGCCTGGGGTTCTCTCTCTCCTCCTCTCTCTGCCCCTCCACCATACACGCACGTGCTCTCTCGCTCTCTCTCTCTCTCTCTCAAACTTAAAACATTTTTCGCAAATTCAAAACAACGAAAAATTTTGTCCCGAGCTTTCCTAAGGCCAAAGTCCCACGTGCTATGTGAGAAACAGGAACTTAAAACACTAAAAACGATCTTAATTTGATTAGCTAATTACCAGCAAGATTTACGGGGGCACAACTGCTGCTGGCACAGCAGGAAGACAAGCCTCGGCCTTCGGGACTAACACCTCCTCGCCCCCGAAGAACGCACAGAGCTGGAGTTTAGAAATTGCTGACAGAACAAAGGTTTATTAGTAACAGTTCTCAGGGCCCCATTTAGATAAAGGCCATTTACAGCCTTCAGTTAACTGAGCAAAGACACCCACACTTCTCACACTGCTTCTGGCACCTGTAGAGAAAGCCGGGCAAGAAGCTGGCTTGGGCTAAGATACGCGTCACGAGCAAGTTCCCCGGGTCACTTGGCTGTCCGTCTGTCCCTTTTGCCCAGCCTGCAACACAAAGCCGACAGACTGGGGTACACACAGCTGGCTAGAGACCCTCCTCCCCACAGCCCTCCCAGGAGGGCTGACTCATCCTGCTCCAGCAGGTCTCGGGGCGCCCGGCACACCCACCCTATCCGCCCTCCCCACCACCTCCCTGGAAGTCAGCTATGGGAGAATCCTGGAACCAACACGTCTGGCAGAGAGAACACACTGGGATGGACCAACAGTCTGGACAAGATCTGCAACGGACTCAGAACCGACTGGGAGCCCGGGGGAGAGGTTATGCACAACATCTTTCCGGTAGGTTCCTCAGGGGGCCTACTCAGTGACACGGATATTCCAACTAGGAAGAACGGCAGAAGCGCAAAGATACCGAAGCCTTCTGAGAAATCCTTCGCCACCACCCCCCCCAAACCTACCTATGTCTCTACAAACGTTGATGAACAGAGAAGTGTCCGGGTCAGAGTCATCCACCAAGTAACCTCCGCTAATCTTGATCAGTGGATTTAAATCGTGCTTCTTGAACTCTCCATCAAAAACGTAGCACGGCACCTAGAAGAGAGGAAGAGAAGCGGTCTTGGACACACAGCTTCTTCCGCTACCGGCTGGGTGGGGCCTGTGGCCAACGTCTCCACTGTCGGGGTCCCCGGCGACAAGAGGAACAGAGCAAAGGTCGACAAGAGCTTCAGCGGCTGTACATTTAGCACCACCAACTTTCCCTCACTACTGCCCAATCCCAGCAGCACGCTGCCAGAGCCTCCCGCTTCCTTTTTCTTCCTAACGCTAACGTGTATTTCCGGGCACTGCCATCTGCTGACTCGCCAGCTTTCTCCCATGAGAGAGGAAGCTCCCTGAAGACAGGGACTCCGTCACTGCTGTGGTCCTAAGCGGGAGGCTTAGGATGACGCCTGGAACCTAACGGGGCCTCCCGAAACACCTGTTCAGGAACGTATGAAGACACGTTCCTCCTCTGCGCATCTAATCCAACGCTTCCTGGATTCTAACCTAGGCCCTCTCGCTCATCTCTAGGAACTAATGTCCTCTTATTTTTAAAATTTCAAGGAACCCACTAGAAGACCCTGCGCTTTACAAGGTCTACCTATTTCTGAAGGCAGAGCATTCAAGCCCAGAGATGCGCCCAAGAATAAAACAGGCCCTGGTCATCTAACTGACATCATGTACCGCCACGTCGTCTTTACGGAAATACCCCTTTAATCGCCCTGCCAAAGAATGCCCGAAAATTCACATTCTTGGCAATCATTTTTCTAACGTTTATTTCTGGGAGGGGGCGGGGAGGGAGAGGGGCAGAGGGAGAGGGAGACACAGAATCTGAAGCAGGCTCCAAGCTGAAAGCAGTGAGCCCAGTGCAGGCCTAGAACTCAACGAACCACAAGATTATGACCTAAGCCAAAGTTGGATGCTCAACCAACTGAGCCACCTAGATGCCCCTCGGTGATCATTTCAAAGTCATCTGCTACATCACTCTCAAAGGATGGTTTTCCTAAAATTGACTGAAAAAAAGACTGAAGCTATTCACAGGCAGATCTATATAACAAAAACTAACTGCTTACTATTTAGCTAAAAAATTATTCTTAGAAAGATGCTATCAAACCCACAGGAATACTCTGACCTACTAACCCTTTTCCCCAGTCCTGTTCTCAGAGATTCAGGGAGATCTAATGGATCAAATCAAACAACCTCAGGGGACACAAGAATTCCCTTCAGCCAGACCCCTAAAGCGAACTCCCCCAACGCCCACAGCATTGATCGGGGGTCTCTGTGATGACTGAGGGGGCCGGCGCCTCCGCTCCGGGGACACAGGCACACCAAGCCAGCAGCAGGGTCGGCACGCCAGATGCCAAGCCTAACGCTGCATCCTGCGCAAAAGCGGCCAAAAAGAAAGGTACTGCTGCAGACAGTGACTAGGTTCCCGCGAGAGCGACCACGGTGTCCAGAATCCTACAAACCGACAGCCCGTCATCCTCCGGCAGGTTAATACAGAAACAGAACTCGAGCAGGGAGTGAGCCGGCTGGTGAGTGGGTGGGAACGGGAGACAGGGAGCACCTCTCTAGTGACCAAAGGAAGGCCTGGGAACGAAGGGAGCAGCCTGGAACACGGCGGGAAGGAAAGCCGGGGCCATGTGTGAAAGAACTCGTAGTTCCAAACTAGCTCGGTTTCACCGACAGACTCGAGAGATTCCAGGAAGCGAGGTCCACAGACACCCAGCTCAAGGCAGTTTTAGCAACTTCTGGCCGGCTCGCTACTCCAGGAAGGAACAGAAGACACGCCTAACACAGCGCCCCACAGAATTGGAGCGTGCGTCGGAAAAACAGTGAAGGCTCCTGGGGAAAGTCCTCCCCACTTCCTGCTCCACTGAGCAGAGCAATGGAGACATTCATAAGAGCAGGAATGTAGCCGCCGGGAAGGAGGTCGCTTGCCAGCTTCAAACACCACACAGTGAATCAACCTTGTTAGCACTATACGTATATTAGCTGTATTTATGTAACTCTGGTAAGAACACTGGCATGCCAGTTCTGAATTTCCTGTGTTCCCAAGAGTGCCACGGTAAGGGGACGTCTGTCTGCGATATTTTAAAGAAATTATCTTAAAAAAAAAAAAAAAAACCAACCAGGATCCACTAGACAAGCATTATTCCGCCAGCCTGTAGAGCCAGTGTCTGGAACTCCATGATATTTGCCCACCAAATTCTTCTAAATCTGACAAAGCAAAGCTGACAGCAGAAATGAAATGTGAAAACCAAATCTGGTTGGTTTGTTTACATGAAACATCTACTAGTTTTTGAAGTGATACCACAGCCCGTAAGGTATAATCAAATCTTACCAAAAACAGAGAAGAGGAAATCTACTTGATTATGACTTACTAACAGCAACGGCACTGCTTTTTGGCGGCCACCGTCCTCTTCCATGCTTCCTGCCTCAGTTTACCTGTACCTGAGGCAGGATGAACCCGGGTCGTGAATGAAGACACGCCCTCCGCACCATAGGTCTATGGGTTCTCTGAAAGCAAGAACCCTTTCAAAATTTAATGAAATTCCTACTTCTTGGCCCACGACAGGGCGTCGATAAATGAAAACTGAATGAATAAAGCCCCAGCTACCAACCAGACCTAAAGAGAGTATCACTGAGGACAAACTGTATGGTGCTCATGATCTTTACGTCAGCTTCCAAGAGAAATGAAATGTCACCGTTTTGAGAAAAAACGAGGGCTATACCTCTCCCTTAACATACCAAAATCTAATTTAGAACAGGGGCCCACTCAATTTCCCATAAAGGGCGACAGAGCACGTTATTTTAAGCTCCGTAAGTCACATAGGTCTCTGTTGTTGTTCTTTGCTTTTTTTTTTTTTTTTTAATCCTATAAAAATGTAAAACCTGTTCTTAGTTCTGGGGCTGCACAAACACAGGCCAGGGGGCAGGAGTTGGTCCAGGGTCTGCAGCCTGTGACTTCTGACCTGCACCATGAAGAAAACAGAAAATAGGTTGCTATTTATGTATTTATTTTGAGAAGCGATTTTTCCCCAGGTGGTGGGAGACACAACTGTCAGCTCAGCAAGGCGAGGTAACAGGACGCACAGGTAACACTGGAAAAATGGGCAGCACTTTCAGGCTGGAAAACCAGAGCCCCAGAGGACATGTGTGGGGCCCAGAGAGGTCTGAGGCCCCAAAGAGAGCAGGAGGCATGAGTCTCTGTGTCCCTGAGATGTTTTTCCCGCCATTCACCGATACATTTTGGCAAAGAGCTTAACCTAAGTGTTAAAATTCGAGGTTTAAATGTGAGCCGGTCTCCTCAATGTCAGTGTCATTTTCTTAGGCATTCATTCTTTCCACAATGGAAACCGCTTTCTCGTTGAGTATTCCTTACGCTCCTCTCCGGGAGGCAACATTTTCCCTCTGCCGCTTTCCTATCGGACTGTCTTTTCTTTTAAAGACTGCCATATTTGAAAGACCACTGATAACTTATTCTCTTTAACTTAATTTGGCTTTATTTTCAAAAAACAAACATCTCTCTTTTCACCCTCCTTCAACGGCACTATCTTAGGCCATCACGGAAAATAACAGATGGCCCCCCATCTGTCAGTTCCTAGAACCTGAGAGAGTCTGTGAACCGAATCCTTTGGAACACACAACTAACGGAGACACGTGAGAGTAACAAGCCACGAAGGCTGTCGTCTAGGTGAGCACAGGACACCACCTTTCAGACGCGGGACGGTGAGAGGGGAGGAGCAGCAGGGGAGTGCTGTCTGCTCTCAGCGGAGCCAGCTTCAGAGTCTCTGGGCTCAGGGAGAGGATGCTTCATTAATCACCAAAAATGACTTGAGCAAACACCGGGAAAAGAGCGGAGGGAGCGACAGGAGCCATCTAAGTCTCTGAGGTGAACTGGCAGAGAACTGAGGGGCTAGGAACGCCTGGCCTGGACTCGGAGAGCGTCCAGAAGCCGCCCCACGGTGGGGGAGAGATGGGGCCGGTAGGAAGAGGGAATCCGCTGAACACAAGCTCAACCACGTTAGTCACCAAGTTGCGCAGCACCAGAAACCAAGAACTAACTAACCGAGTAGATGCTGAGCCAGTCCATTTCTAATCATATCCTGTGATGTTTTAAATGCCCTGTTCTAAAAATAAGAACCACCCAGCCTCATTTTAACAATTAAATCATACGGTTATCTTTGCTCAAATGGAATCTGAAAACTAAAAAAGATTTTGACCCCAAAAGGTTTGCGCCAATATTTCAACTCTTAAAGGTCCCAGAATGTCAAGCACGTGACCTTGAGCCCCCTCGTTACCTCTTTATTAGCTTTAAATATGTCTTTCTTGCAGGCTGCAGTGGTCCTCCACTCGAAGTAATGCACACAGTCTGTCGCAGTTACAAATTCAGGAGTTCCCTATTTTTAAAAAAATTAAAAATAAGTTACGATACTGCATGATGTAAGGGTTTTTTTTTCTCCCTTAAAGTTAGAAACAGTAAAGGCTGATGAAAATTTGAAAGCAGAAAGAAGAGGGGGAGGAGGGAAGACACAACTGTTTTAGTTAATCAAGGTCATCAAGAAGTTCCCAAACGCAAAAATTATGAGACAAAAGCTTCATGAAATCATGCTGGAATTTTGGTATAATCGGTCCAAAACTGTTCTACTGCCCCAACTATGCAAAGCACAGTAAACTCATGGGATGCAATCCTCAGAGCCCTTCCACTCTCAAACTCCAAATGTTCTCTTAACCAAATGCCAACAAAATCAAAGCCAGAAAATGTGACCTCATACTTCCTGTAAGCTGAGGACGGACGCCCATCTGGACCCGACTGAGTTCACACACCAGCCTCGCTTCAGACACCCCACACTCAAGGGCAGCCCCTCCTAACAGACTGCAACCAAGGTGGACTCCAAAATGGTCAACCACAGCGCTGCTGGGTGATACGCGATACTGAATTTACCTCCATATGCCCACATGCAAATCTAGGGAGTTCTTCGCAATTCCGGTTCTTGTACGGTGAACGCAGAATTCTTGAGGGAAGTTAGTTACAATTAAAGCAGCAGCTAGCTTATTCTGTAGCACAGACCTCCATATTTCATATCACTGCAAACAGATCTTTTTCCAAGGTTTCAACATAGACAACAGTGCAACTGACAGGCTGGTCCAAAATTAACAATGTGAGTTCTATTTTTAAAGTGCTTCAGAGGAGACATTATAGGTCTGAAGATGCAGGAAGTCACAGCACCAAATTCTAAAATGATACTTTAAAGCAAACTGATACCCACATTGAGTTTCACTCAACCTTATTTTTCTAAATACTTGCATTCTTACTCTGATTAGAGAACATTCATAAGACTTGTATATAAATTGCTTCTCCTAGGATGAGTACTGGGTGTTGTATAGAAACCAATTTGACAATAAATTTCATTTAAAAAAATAAATAAATAATAAAAATAAAAAATAAATTGCTTCTCCTAAAAGCTAGCAATTATTCACTGACAGTCCCTTTCTGAACACTAGAGATTAACAGCAAAAACTCGCATGCAATATACAGAGGATAAGAATAAACATCATGCTTTAAATAATTATTTATGTCCCCTTTTGATACTGGCAATACTTGAAAAAGTGATATTAGTGGCCATTGTCTGCTGGCCAAGGCTTCTCCTAGATAGATGTTGGCCTCTCCAATTTAATGTAAATGAGAAAACAAAAACCTTTTTTAAAAAAGTAAGTGCATTGCCCTAAAAACTACCGTAATAAAATGCTATGAAAATAAGTTTTAGAAAAAAAATTATGCCTGCAATGTAAATGTTCAGCAGTGTTTCGAGTTTAAACATGCTAATCACCTTGAATTGTAGTTTTATACAGGATGTAGGTCAAGTTTCACTTAAAAGTTGTAACTACAGGCTAGGGTTTGTTTATGTATTGGTTCTTAATGGCGATGGCGTTTTGGTTGGGGTTTTCAGTTTGTGTTTTTAATTTTGCTCACTTATTCTTCCCGGAATGACACTGTAGTAAGAATGTCCAACAGACAAACGTTTTTAACAAAAGGAAAGAACATTATAAAGTGACTGTGCGGACTCACCAAAGTTTTCCCACATAAGAAGGTGATGCTAGTCTGGATTTTGTGATTTGTGTTTTGCTTACAGGTCTCTGTTGTGTTGAATTCCAGAAGAGATCTGGTTGCAGTTTTCAAAGAAGAATCACCTATTTGGAAAGGAAAGAGCATGAACAAGCTATAAAACATTCATGACCATAAAGCCATTTCCGAGCATAAGCAAATTAAAAGTGGTACCATAATTCATCTGAAAATTCATAAACTTACAGGCTGTCCCTTCCCCAGAATTCTCCAGCTGAGGAATGGCATCTCCATCCACCCAGCTGTTCAAGACCCAAACACATTACATGAGTCCCAACTTTCTCTCATCTATCACATTGAGTAAGTTGGAAAACTCTAATGGTTTTCCCTCCATCTCAAATCCATCCGCTACTCTCCACCTCTACTACTGCTGCTACTAAAATCACTACCATCCCTCACCTACACTCTGGCAGCAGCATAGAATTGGTCCCCTTGCTCCACTCCTGACCCTCACCATCCTCCCTCCCCATCCACCTCGACAGATACAATCTCCAAAAACATAAGTCAGAATATACGTATAACTCAACTGCTCAAGTTCTTCAATAAATTCCCATCATATATACTATCAAAACAAAATTTTTTTCTTTCAAATTTTTATTTAAATTCTAGCTAGTTAATGTATAGTGTAACATTGGGTTCAGGAGTAGAATTTAGTGGTTCATTTCTTACACGGAACACCCAGTGCTCAACACAAGTGCCAGCCTCAAAAATCAAAATTCTTTAGAATGGCCAACAAGTGGAGTGATTACATTTCAGTTTTCCTGGTATATTACTGTAATAATCCAGAATAAAATGTCTATTCCATACCAAATACTGATAATTGGTATAAGCAGATTAGGACAAAGAACACAGACAGATATGTGTGAATCAAACCTTGATATGTGACACAGTAATAGATCAGTGGGCAAAGAAGAGACTTTCAATAAATGGAACTGAAAACAAAATGGAAAAAAGATAAAAACTGGATCCCTACCTACCACTGTACATGAAAATCAACTCTAAAGGAATTAAATAGCATCAAACACCAAACTTTAGATAGAACTCTTGGTAGAAAACATAATTACCTTTTAGATCTTAATGTAGGAAAAATATTTAAGACGCAAAAGCATTAACTCTAAAATGTCAATATATTTGACTTAGTAAATTTAAAAGTTTACATTCACCAAAAAAAATAGCTTAAGGAAAACAGAAACAAGTTTTAAACTGGGAGATACACAGAACTGGCAAACTGGCAAAGAATTGGCAAAAATATATACATTCACACACCCAAAAAAAAAAAAAAAAAGGAAAGGAAAAAAATTTTATAATCCTAGAAAATGAAACAAAATAACCTCTAACTGAAAGAACATACAAAAAGGAGACAATGAGGAAAGACCCACACCTAGTCATGTCGTGGTAAATTTTAATATCAAATGTAAAAATTCTAAAGCTTCTAGAAAGGTAGAATAGGTCACATGCAATAAATAACCCAATATAAAATGAACCAGATATGACCAAAGGGAAGAAAACCATGTCAGTAAATACACGAAGAGATGTACAACACCCCTACTGATCAAGGAATTACATATTGAGAACACATGGCATACTGATTACAACCATCCCATTGACAAAAGTTGAATACCAAGTGTTGGAAAAGAGATGGCCTAGCATGCCTTTGTTGCCTCCGCATGGCATTATGTCCTAATATCCGTGTATCCTGTGACCTACATATTCAACTCTTATGTATATACACAGAAGAAAACCATACACATATACGTATAACAAGAAACAAATGAAAGAACATCTCATATTCATCACACTAGCAAAACCGTGGAAACAACCCAAATGCCCATCAATAGAACCATGGATAACTTACCTTTGGGAGAGCCACATAATATCACAAAAGTGTTAGTAGGAACAAACCATGGTGAAAGATAACAATACGCTCCATCTTTAGAAACATAATATTGTTGTTACCACTTTAAGGCCCCCAAAATTACATATAGCATGATCTATGCTTTGTATAGAGTTAAAAATATTGGGCACGTACACACACACACACACACACACACACACACACTTTTGAGAAGCAGAGACACAGAAACAAAGAAAAGGAAGAAAAATTTAAATATAGGCTAATTATTACTCCCAGGGAAGGGAAACGGTGGCGGGGGGGAGGGGTGGTGAGGAAAACACAGAGACAGTGGTTATTCTCAGGTTCCTAGATTCTGTTAGAGATGGGGTTCATTACATTATCCAAAACAGAAATTAATTAATTAATTAATTAATTAAAAAACAGAAAAAGGTTAGCCCACGGATTAGTTATGACTGCGTATCATAAACTCAGGATTATAACTGGTCCATTTCGATACAAATACCTGATATCTTTTTGTGAAAAGAAATAAAGGAGGAAGAAGAGGGGGAGGGGTCAAAATTAAGATGCCAGTGGAGAGAGGATAATGGATTTCAGAGCTGCCCCCAGAGCACCAGGCTCACAGTACATTGGTTCTTTCTCCTGACTGCCTGCCCGCCTGTCTTTGTGCAAAGGTCCACCTGAATCGCTCTCTCCCCTAAAATTCCCGGGATCCGTCCGAAAATCTTTTTCCTCGACCAAAAGCGCACACAAGCCCAGAGGAGTCTCCGGGACCGAGGACAGCGCCCCGTGGACAGCGCCCGTAAGCCCCGCCTACGGCAGGCGGGCCTAGGGCCGGGAGACGGGGCGGGGCTTCGACGCGCCCCTGCAGCGCTGCGCTCCAGGAGACACGGAGGGCGGGCAAGGACCACAGGAAGCGGCAAGCGCTGTGACCAGAAGGGGGCGCTCACAGGCCGCAGCCCCCCCACCTTGAAGACCCTCCCCCGCGCCTCCTGTCCCCCCACACAGCGGCCCCTTCCGGCCCTGTGCCCAGAGCTCCCGGGGGCTCCTCATAACAGCTGGGTCCGCCCTGAAAAGGAAACGCGGAGGGCCCTGGCCTCGGGCTGGGAGGGATCCAGCCAACCTCTGCCGCCGCGGCACTGGGCACCAGCATCCCTAAGCGCCAGGCCCCCATCAGCATCGCACCCGCCTGTCCACCTCGCCTTCTTCCTCTGCCCACTCCACCCGGTGGCCGGGACCGGCTGCCAACCGGGGCACTCGGGGAGAGGCCGCAGCGAACCGCGGCAGACAACCGCGGCAACCGGCCAGCCTGGCCGTCCTCCCCGGACGAGAGCCGGGTGAGGACTGCGGGGCCGCGGCCAGCACGCCAGGCCCACGGCCAGCTCCCGAGGACGGCGCCAAATGGGCTGGGCCGCGCTCGCCGGGCCCGCCAGACCGCGCCGGGTCCTCCAGACCGCGCGCCGGGCCCGCCAGACCACGCTCTCCAGGCCGGGTCCGCCAGACCAGACCGCACTGGCGGGGCCCCACCAGACCAGACCGCGCCGGGTCCTCCAGGCCGCGCTCTCCAGGCCGGGTCCTCCAGACCAGGCTGCGCGCGCCAGGCCCGCCAGACCGCGGTCTCCAGGCCGGGCCCGCCAGACCAGGCCGCGCTCGCCCGGGCCCGCCAGGCCGCGCCGGGTCCTCCAGACCGCGCTCTCCAGGCCGGGTCCGCCAGACCGCGCTGGGTCCGCCAGACCGCGCGCTGGGCCCGCCAGACCGCGCGCTGGGTCCTCCAGACCGCGCGCTGGGCCCGCCGGACCGCGCCAGGCCCGCCAGACCGCGCGCGCCAGGTCCTCCAGACCGCGCTCTCCAAGCCGGGTCCGCCAGACCAGGCCGCGCTCGCTGGGCCCGCCAGACCAGGCCGCGCTCGCCGGGCCCGCCAGATCGCGCCGGGTCCTCCGGACCGCGCCGGGCCGCGCGCGCCAGGTCCTCCAGACCACGGTCTCCAGGCCGGGTCCTCCAAACCAGGCCACGCGCGCCAGGCCCACCAGACGGCGCTCTCCAAGCCGGGTCCGCCAGACCAGGCCGCGCTCTCCAGGCCAGGCCGCGCCGGGTCCTACAGACCCTGCGTACCAGGCCCGCCAGGCCACGCTCACCAGGGCCCGCCAGACCGCGCCGGGTCCTCCAGACCGCGCTCTCCAGGCCAGGTCCGCCAGACCAGGCCGAGCTCGCCCGGGCCCACCAGACCAGACCGCGCTGGCGAGGCCCCACCAGACTAGACCGCGCCGGGTCCTCCAGGCCGCGCTCTCCAGGCCGGGTCCTCCAGACCAGGCTGCGCGCGCCAGGCCCGCCAGACCGCGGTCCCCAGGCCGGGCCCGCCAGACCAGGCCGCGCTCGCCTGGGCCCGCCAGACCAAACCGTGCTTGCCGGGCCCGCCAGGCCGTGGCGAGTCTGCCAGACCTCGGTCTCCAGGCCAGGTCCCCCAGACCGCGCCGGGTCCGCCAGACCACGCGCTGGGTCCGCCAGACAGCGCTCTCCAGGCCGGGCCCTCCAGGCCGCGCTCGCCCGGGCCCGCCAGACCAGGCCGCACTCACCCGGACCCGCCAGACCAGGCCACGCTCTACCGGCCAGGCCGCGTCCGGTCCTCCCGACCCTGCGCACCAGGGGGCCCGCCAGGCCACGCTCGCCCGTACCCGCCAGACCAGGCCACGCTCTACAGGCCAGGCCGCGCCGGGTCCTGCAGACCCTGCGCGCCAGGCCCGCCAGGCCACGCTCGCCCGTACCCGCCAGACCAGGCCACGCTCTACAGGCCAGGCCGCGCCGGGTCCTGCAGACCCTGCGCGCCAGGCCGCGCTCACCAGAGCCCGCCAGACCAGGCCGCGCTCCAGGCCTACCAGGCCTCGCCTGCAACCCTCGGCGCCCCCGGCCGAGCCCAGCCGAGCTCGCTACTCGGCCTCGCTGAGGCCGCAAGCCCCAGCGGTCCCAACTTCGCAGGCAGCCTCAGGGCCCACTGCACGGCCACCGGGCCTCCCCAACACCTCGATCAGGGCCTGTCAGACAGGCAGACAGCCCTCCCCGTGCTAGTCACCAATGTGCTCCAGCAAGGCTTCCCCCGTTACCCACTTTCCCTTCTTTATCGTGTCGTGTCCTTCAACGTGTACTATTCACGTGTCCTTTCACCAAACGAAGAATCCTCCTAGCTGCCCGATTTTTCCCTCCAGCTGCTGCCTCATTTTTCTGCCCCTCTTTGTATTAACACTCTTCCAAAGAGATTTCTATTCTTGCTACCACCAATTACCCTCCCCTCTCTAATACTCCCCCTCCGCCCCTCGCACCGGCTGCTCCCCCAGAGCCACCTGACTCCCTCAGCTCCAAGTCTTTGCTTAAATGTCACCTTCTCGGCGACACTTACCCCGTTTGATATTCTTGAACACACACACTCCCGAGACCTCCAGCACTCCTGACTGTCCCTCCTTTTCTTCTTTACATCCATCATACTCTAATACGCTACCTAGCCAGTGCTTGTGTTTGTCTCCCACTCAACTACTAGTATGTAAGCTCCACAAAAAAAGGGACTTTTGTCTGTTTTAGTGACTGAGTCATTCAAGTATTTGTTACAAATAAATAAATGAATATTAAGTGTTGGCTGTTTCAAAATATAATTTATACATATATCTTTTCAGATGTGACTTAACCAAGTAAATCAGAATAAAATATACAACTTGTTCAACTATCCCCATATAGTTAGGGTGGGCCAGCACATTTGCCACAGTTAACAATGCTACAAAAAAAAAAAAAAAAAAAAAAAAACTTGTACAAAAAATCTGTATACAGTACTAATTCCTCTACTGGTTAAGATTTACAAAAGTAGGTTATGGGAATCTGGGTTTTGAAGTCTAACAGATATTATTGCCAGACTCTCAGGAGAGGCCGTAAGACAGAAACAGGAGTTCTATCTAAAACTCTCCCAGATATCATCTTAAATATATTCAGTAGAATTATATGTTTTTTTAAAAAAGGAAAGAATACAGGGCTTAAGAGGAAAAGAGATTTTCACATCTTAGGAGTCAGAGATGCAAAATTCAGTGCAGCGATCAACCTGAATGACTGTCATAGATTTCCCCCAGTGCGCACAAGAATCAAACCATCCAACTAGCATCTGAAGTCAGGGGCCAGCCTCCTGAGAGTAAAGGAAGTCACTTGATGCGGCAACTACAACCGGATTCACTGTGTCCTACCCAGGTCACCAGCAAGAAGCCGGTCAGAATCCGAGGCTTTGACGGTAAGTAACCGCAATTACCACCCTTCCCTGGTGGGTATGTTACTTCAGCTACATGTGCTAACAGGTTTCCTGAAGTAGATATACATAGTTTTTTAGCCCTCAGAAAGATTAACTCAATTAAGGCCAAAGAATTAACATTTGGGATGTCAGGAGGAATGTGAGCATAGTATTTCTACCTACTTGCAATGTTCAATGTTATGACTCCAACCCACAGGTTACAACTGAGTTGCAACTGATTGAGACGGGTGACACAGTACTAGAACTTAGAAATTCTAAGAGAATTTCAGGCTTATGAGAAGTTTCAACTATTAAATTTATAATTATTGTTACTGTCTAAGTTCTAACTTTCAGATCAGACATCTGAAGTACTTTAAAAGGAAATCAAATAGGTGAAACGTATACGTCGTTTTAAATTGTGGTGAAGGTGGTTCAACTAGGTCGTAAACAGAACCAAATGTTGTTCATGGGTCCCCTAAAAATGGCTGCTGAACTCTGCTAGATTTATATACGTAGCAGTACCGTTTGCCTAACAAAGAACTAATTCAAGATTTTTTAAATCAAAACTGATGTAGTGTTGTTTAAACCAAAGTTGAGGTCTTACTATCCGTTTCTAAGAACAGAAACGGCCTTTGCGGGCACTAACACACATCGATGATTACCTTCCCAAAGGGTTACAGAACCACCATCTTCCCGTTTAAACTTCTGCACATTTGATAGAAGAAAAATGAGATTTCATTATTGCTTTGATTTGCATTTATACCTGGCTTATGAATGAAGTTGTACTGAGCATCTTGGATTTCTTCTATTGTAAACCGCCAGTCTTCAGACTGCCATTTTTCCTTGGGTTCTTGGTCGTTCGCCTGCACCCCGCCCCGACCTTTTTTTAAGTTTATTTACTTATTTTGAGGCAGGGAGGGGCAGAGAGAGGGAGAGAGAGAATCCCAAGCGGGCTGTGCACTGTCAGCGCAGAGCCTGACATGGGGCTTGATCTCACAAACTGTGAAATCATGACCTGAGCCAATACCAAGAGTCGGACAGGACACCAAGAGTCACCTCGGTGACTGAGCCACCCAGGTGCCCCCAGGCTGTGTGTTTTTCTAATCATTTATTAAGAGAAGCTTCTACCACCCCTAGATTATATATCTATTTTGCTACATTTCTTCCCGATGTTCTAATCATTTTATTTTAATTTTAACTGATCTGTAATTTCTGTTATAGGGTACGAAGGAGAGGTCTAAAGCTGTTTCCTAACAGATAAATTGCTAAATTACACCCAAACTTTTGGTTATACATTAACTTCTCATATATATTTTGACCTATTGCTTTCCTAGCTTTTCTGTTCTCCTACCTATTGGGAGCTCCAGTTTTTGTAGCTGTTTTCAGAAGTCACTTTTTTTTCCCTTTCTAACAAGTTCATAGGGAGTTAGTTTCTCAGCTGCCCTCTCAGAGCCGGGAGTTCAGACTTCCCACCGTGGTTCCGCATATTACCTCTCGAACTGTCCGACGTGACCCTATAACTCACAAAGCAACACGGCCTCAAATAAGGACACGGGCTCTGGAGCTTGCCTGTCAGCATTCACGTCCATAATCATGCAACCTCTGACAAGCTCTTGTATCTATTTTGTGCTTCAGTTTCTTCATTTATAAAATCAGGGAAATGGAGTCGCCTACTTCAAAAAGTTGCTGAATAAGCTAAAGAAGATATTTTACTTAAAAACATAATGCCTGCCACATAAGCGCATAACAAATTTAGTTATTATTTAGTTATGAAACCAAATTTTTTAAAAATTTTTTTCATATTTATTTTTGAGAGAGACAGAGTGTGAGTGGGGGAGGGCCAGAGAGAAAAAAGGAGACAGAGAATCGGAAGCAGGCTCCAGGCTCTGAGCTGTCAGCAAAGAGCGCAACGTGGGGCTTGAACCCATGAACCATGAGATCATGACTTGAGAAGTCGGACACTCAACTGACTGAGCCACCCAGGTGCCCCAAAACCAAATTTATAATAACACAGTCGGTTATTTCTATTATATAATACAAATTAGCAGAACTAGATCTGACTCAAGATTATTTCTGTGCTAGTGTGAAAGTCATTTGCACCCGCTTTTACTAGTTTGCTTTCTTGAGGTGAAGGACAGGGCGATGCTGAAAGTCTCCATTATCCAGTGTATGTCCTCTCCCTCTGGGAGTGTGAAGTTCAGGGGAAAGTATCTGTCGTGTGTGTCTGGGAGTAGAATGAGACCAGAAACTACTAGTTTGTATCTTAATCAACCTGTAACTTGGCTTTCAATTCATCTAGTTACGTCTGGCTTCTCCCCTTTAACCAACCTCTCCTATTCCATTGGGCCCAGCTTCCTAAAAATGCATTTTATCAGATCACCTCCCCCATTACTGTCACACAGAATCTATGATGGATCCACTACCAACATCTCAGAAAAGATCGACTCTCCCGCCTGGTTTTCAAAGCCAACTCAACTTGGTCACTGTCAAATTCTGTCCAGCCAACCTAACTTCACAAATCATACCTCTAGCGATTTACTTGTCTGTATCCAATATCCATCCGCTGCACTGTATTTCATCAGTCGGAAACACTGTAGTCAAATATTATAGTGAAGTCAAGAGGAAAACTACCTTTCCTTTTTCTGGAAACCTGAGTAACACTGACCAACAGGCCCACTAGTGCCCCCCTTCATGAAGCATCAAAACGGAACAGCAGGAAGTTGGCCATATCGTTTGCAAGTTTTTAAATCTATGAGAAAATACAATTTGTCCAACCCACGACTTCAGAATAACATGGCGCTTTCTCAGACCTCTGTCCTGAGCCTCAACCCCCTCTTACCAGTGTTTTCAATCTAGACAGTGTCCCCGTCGGAAGAGAAGGAAACTAAGAGAAGCTGCCTCCACCAGCAGACCTCACAGACCTTACTCTTATCACTCTAAACATTACTTTCTAAAAAGCCCTTTTAACTGTGTTTAGGCGTTTTCATTAAAAATGACAGACAGAGCTACCACGGCAAGCTGACCCTCCCAACCGCAAACACCTGAGTGCCCTCTCCCAGCTACCACCCTGTCCCCAGTCACATGCAGGCCTTCGTTTCATGACGGTCCTTCACGGTCACATTGCACTGTTCAAACTGTGTTGGTCGGAGGTCACTACGGACATCCGTGGACCAACCAAGAGAAAGGGCTGCCATGTTTAGCTCTGCCCTGCGTCTCTTCCTTTAAGCCTCCCCACCCCCCCACCCCTCCCCCCCACCCTTTGCTGTTCCATGTAACTTGGTAGGGCGGCTGCTGTTGGCCACCTTGGGCCCCTCATCCTCACCAGTAAGAAAGGGATCCTAACCCCAAAGGAGGGCATTTGGGGAAATGAAATGAGTCCTGGGAAAGAAAAGTCTGCACTCCTTTCTCTTGGATTGGTGGTTCTCAGGACTATTTAATTTTTAATATAAGCTGAAAATCGGTGACCACCTCTTGTCCCATGTGAATACGGACAACCTGAAGGGTAGAAGCGGGTCAGGGGCTGGGCACCAGCTGGAAGAAGTAAGTGTGAAGCAGGGAGAAAGTAAAGATGGGGTTTAAGAAAAACATAAGAAGGCAGAGCCATATAAGAAACATCCTTCTGTATCAATAGATACAAATGTGCACAATTCTTCGTGACGATAGATACAAATGTGCACAATTCTTCGTGATTGGCCAACAGTATCCACTAGATGGAAGTAAGCTAATCTGATCTCACACTGGACATCTAAAATTGTTACCACTGTATTATAAAAGATAAAAAATGTATATAAGCACATATAAGCGTACGTGTAGACAGCTCTATGTACACAGTCATTTTTGCAAAACTGGGATCCCACACAACCAGTAAAGTAAGGAGAACTTTCTACTTACCCACAGAGTGATAGCTGCTTGTCTGGGAGTCGTACATACAAACAGCACTTGCTTGCCCACACTGGGCAATATCCAGATTTCCACAGATGCTGATCTTATAAAGCATGTTATTTTTGGTATCAACAGCTTCCCATGTATAACTAGAAAGGAAGAAAAACGATTTGTCACTGTCACTGATCTGCCAATAATTAAGCTTCTCCCTGGCTTCACATGCAAGCCACATTTACTTAAGACTGCCACAACCTAAAAGACACACTTTCGTTAGCCAAAAAATACTAAAGTCAAACTATGTTAAGTTGAACAGAAGCCAGGGCAGAAACCACTAAATACCACCTCGTGCTGGTTCAGTCCGCCCTGAAGCTGCCACAAGACTGACCATCGTCAAAATACTTAAAACTCTACCATTAAACAGTATCAACTCACATAAGTAACTGCCCCAGAATCATGTTGAATATAAGATCGCAACCTTTCCAATCAGCACTGGAATGCTGAAGAGCCAAAGAATTGGTTTAAACTTTGGTTATTCTATATAAACACTAGCGATGGCATGAAAGACAGTCTCGGGTTTTACCTTTTACGGCTACAATTCACATCCAAAGGGACAAGACAAAGTGGTGCAATGAATCAACTATTGGCTTCAAAATCAGACAAACTTTACTTAAGCTGGACCCACTACATCAAGCATTTCACAGGCATTAAAACACTCTCCGTTCAAACCTCTGCCAAGTAAACACCGAGTACTTGTTAAGGAGTAAATCTGCATACGTGGGACAAAATGATGGCTTGTCCGTTCTGTCAAAGCAATTATTCTCCATTCTCTACTCTTCCTGGGGAGAATGTTTTGTCGTTTTTGTAAAACAGGGGTCATTTCCTCAGCAAGGCTAAAGACAGGAAATGAGGAAAGCAACGAAAAAGTTCCTTACAAAATGCAAAGATACTGTATTAATTCAACAGTCGCTGGAGAGAAGGCTTAGGAGTTGTTGGGGTGGGGGGGGGGGGGACACCTGGAGGTCGCTGAACCCTGAGACCACTGAGATGTAGCCAGAGCTGATCTCCCCAAAGCAGCACCTTGATGACAGAAGGCACTCGCTCACAGAAGTGGCGATGCACTTCCCAGAGCCCCCTTCGCCGGGCCTCAGGACAAAGACTCCACAACCCAGCAGGCAACATGGCCCTCCCCTGCAGGGATGTGGGCCCCCTCTCCCCCCTCCCCCCACCTCCAGCAGCCCTGTCCAGTAACAGACGAGCCCCAAGAGCGGGGTGGTGGCAGGCAAGGAACCAAGCATTCTCCCGAACCTAGGTGTGGGGACTGACCAAAATTTCCGTGCCAAGAAGCAAAGGGACAGGAACACCCCAGAGTGCTCCCCTAGAGGTTCTGACAGCCAGCTACTGGAAACCTGAAAAACAGGCCGGGCGGGCGGGAGGTAAGGCCAGGCTCAGAAGCAGTTACCATTGAACTAAGCTTCTTGTTTTTATTTTGTATTTTTATGTTTTCAAGCTTAGTTGACACACAATGTTAATTAGTTTCAAGAGTGCAACATGGTAATTCATTCTCTCTCTTCCTCAGGCTGTGCTCACAAGTGAAGTTACCATCGGCCACCATACAACCTGTTACAATACCGTGGACTTTATTCCCTGTGCTGTGCCTTTTATCCCCGTGCCTTGTTCATTCCGTAACTGGAAACCTTTTCCTCCCTCTCTCCTCCACCCAAGTTATCTACGCCCCCAGGCACCCCCTTCCCTCTGGCATCCACCAATTTTGAACTCAGCGTCTTTATCACTAACCCCTTAGAGTTATCTCCTAAAGTCATGAGGGCTAAAGACAAGAGAAAATAACCCAAGTATGACCAGGCATGAGAACGTCATCAATAAAGGCCTGTTTCCTTTGACCTTCACTAGCCTTTCTTTATTCATTTGCTTCACAAATATTTCTTAAGTACTCACTGCAGAGGCACTGAGGGGTGCAGCGATGATCAGAGACCAAAAGCCCCCTGCCCTCCAGGGGAGGACAGAACATAAACGGGTAAACAAATACACAGTAAACAAAAATAAAATGAACAGGTAAGCCATTTCACACACTGGTATGCCAAGTGCAATGACAAAACAAACCAGCGTGGGATAGGAAATGACCAAGGGCGTACTTGAGCCTGGAAAGTCTTGAGATAGTGTTTTCCCTGGGACCCGAACAACAAAAAGGAGCAACTCAGGGGAAGATATGGTGGGAAGAATATTCCGGCAGATGGACCACTGCTAGGCCCCGAGGAGGGAATGAATTTAGCACCGCGACAGAAAAGGAAAGAGGGCAATGAGGCTGGAGGGAGACGGGTAAGCAGAGCAAGCAGCAGGTAAGGTCAAGGACATGGGGAGGCTGGCTACACCGGGGCTTTGCTTTGCAGAGTAAACAATGTCGTTTTGATCTAGTACTTGAAACAAAGGAAGGCCACTCAAAGACACTATGGATCTTTCCTTAAAATTTTAAGCTAGTGTTTTTATTTTGCAGAGTGTTAGCAAAACTTTTCTATTAATTACAGTTAATTTTTAAAAAATGCTAATCTCTTATTCAAGAGCAACGGCCATGTTTTTCTGGGATACTAACACATCAAACCTAAAACCTTAATAGTGGTATCATGAAAGTGTTTCACAATCCTGAGTATACGAGCGAGGTACATAAAGGTATCATTTTAGAATGAATCAACTAGTAGGAATCAACTCTAAAGCAATCCACACAGCGCCTAAAATGCTACGCTTTTCTTAAAAACAGAATTCCGCTGCTGGTTTCGCAGAGGTGATATTTAAATAAGGTAGTTGTAAAAAGTGTGTTTAGGGAGCAGAAAAGAGATGGGGGGAAAAAGGCAAAATGGGGAAGATTGTCTTGATTATCTGGAAATCAGTGTCCCTAGCAAGAAAATTGTTGCTCTGTCCAATTTTATTTCTTTTCTCCATTTGCATTTCCTATTTGCTCTGTCAAGATTTATCAAAATGGTAAGTGGCTATGGGAGTGAGGGGCAATGAGGACCCTATGAAAGTTCTTGGGCGCTGGCTTCTTTCTGGGGTTGCCAGAGCCACCTACCACAGGGCAGCCCCTCCAGGCTGGCACCTTCAATGACACTCACAAACCCAACCTGAAACACCCAGGTTCGAAGACTCCTTGGCCACGCCACTTAAAAATGACGGAATGGCCACGGCATGTTTCTAATCTACACTACCAAGCGTCTGGAAGAAAATATTTGCAAGCTGAGCGGAAATGCAGTCTACACACACACATACACTTGCACTCACATCTTGAATACGTCTGCTATACAAACATCTCCCGCAACGAGACAGGTCTGAAAGCCTGTGGGCGTCTCCTTGAATCTCTAACACCCCAATCTGCATCAAGTCTTCCAGGTCACTGTGGCTTCTACCCTATACACCACTCCCACCCCCACCCCGAGGGAAAGGACGGGACACAAGGAGGTGTAACAAGGGAGAACCACAAAGGCCCAAGGAAGCAGTTGGTCAATGGGAAACAGCACCAGCAGCCCTGCCCTCTGTCCCAGCCTTGCGACATTCGGCCAACATCCTCAGAGGAGAGGACGCAGCCGATTCCCAGTGAGAACTGCTCTTCTGGACACGTCTTCTGTGCGAGAACCTTGGCTTTGAAAAGTTAGCAAAAGCAAGACCCTTGCCGTTCTACCTCACTTCCCAGAGCGTGAAACGTAGTCAGCCGACGTCCCCCTCCCACTCTCCAAAAATCCAAATTCATTTCCATGCAAACCTAACGACTCTAGATACGCACGTAGGCACAGCAAGTCCTCTCGATCCACAGCTGTGACGCCAGCACGACTGGCAGTGCCCACCATGCAACGATGGCTCTTCGTAGGTGTCCCCAGCCGCATGGCTCCTCAGGGTGGTCATGGCCTCCCCTCCCAGAACGATGACGAGCAGGCCCAGGGCCGCCGGGAACAAAGCCGTGGGGGACCAGGGCGGTGGCTCTGCACGCCTCTCCCAGCAAAGCCACCGTCCTCCCACGGTCCCGAGCACCCTGGCCTGGGAGCCAAAGATCCCAAGGCTCGCAAGACCAAGTCCCCTGCCCAAAGCCACAGAGCCATGAAATGTGCCTGGTCTACCTGAGCTCCGAGGGCAAGTGCTTAACCACTCCAGCGAACTGCTTCATTTCGTTTCAATTTTCAAAAGCGTTTTTAACTTTGCAGAAAATAGTTTCAATTACAACACTGAAACTGACAAAATATTCCACAAAACTTTAGTTGAAGTCCTGTCGCAATAAATGCCTCCAAAACGACACATTCCGTCCGTACTGCGTGGGCTCCCAGACTGAGCGAAGCCACAGTGAGCCCGTGGAAGACCCAGGCTGCCCCAGCCACAGTGGCCCACAGACCGTGCACTTGCCGAACTCGAGCTCCCCCCAGGGTTTGCACTTCTGCTCTCGACCCCCGTCCGCTTCCGCTGCTCTTCTGCACAGTCTGAACTGCAGAACCCCAAAGGTGCCTTCTGCAACCTCTTTCCTCACTCACCCGGTGGTTCCTGAAGAAAGAGCATCGATCCCTGAGCCCCCTACCTAGCACAGCTGCCCTCGCCCCCCTGCGTATCCAAGCTGGGTGAGGACGCCACTGAGAAGGAGACGCATGTCACACTCACTCTCCTTTAAATTTTTTTTTTTTCAACGTTTATTTATTTTTGGGACAGAGAGAGACAGAGCATGAACGGGGGAGGGGCAGAGAGAGAGGGAGACACAGAATCGGAAACAGGCTCCAGGCTCCGAGCCATCAGCCCAGAGCCCGACGCGGGGCTCGAACTCACGGACCGCGAGATCGTGACCTGGCTGAAGTCGGACGCCTAACCGACTGCGCCACCCAGGCGCCCCTCACTCTCCTTTAAAACATGTACTTGGCTCAGCGGAGAGCTGCCCTTTGAAACCCCAACCAAGAGTCTCACGGTGTCACCAGGAACTCGGAAATATCCTACAATCACTCCTTCGTATCCAGCAGGGAATGGCGGAGGGGGCAGAAGGCACACACAAGGCAAATGACTTCGGACAGCTCTGATTTTAAAGTGGATCCTGCTCCTGAAATGTGCCGCGAACATGGACAATTTCACCATAAAAACCGAGCACACAGGCCGAGCCCTTCCCCTAAAGAAAGCTCAAAACTGCTGCCCCTGACTGCAATCCCACCGCCCCTGCTCAAAGTGTCCTGGACGACCACAGTCAGGCCATGTGTCTGTTCGGTGGACAGAGGCTCCATTTTAATCTCATTTGGTTTGAATTTCATAATATCCTGAAAGGCGTTGGCAGATTACCAGTGAGAAGGAGGCACACAAGTAGCATACTGTCAACCAAGCCAGAAGCAGGAAGGCATTTCCACTTTCCCAATAACGCTCCAGCAAATGCCACACGCAGGGCCCGTCCTGGTCAAGAATAAACCAATCTAGGGGCAGCGACGAAGAAGCAAATCCAGCTGGCCAAACACAATCGCCTGGAGCCCAGAAAGCTTCATGAAGAAACGCAGAAGCATCTCCACTGACTGAGGTCTGTCCAGAAGAAAGAAAATTCAAAAGGAAAAGCCACAGGGGTACACCTGGGCAGTAGGCTTAAACTATTTGAACTTGGCATCTTACTGGGACAAGTAAGTTTTCACATCTGTCATCTCTGAATACCTGCAAAACCGTGGTATCTTGCAAAACGGAATTTGGGGTCCTTACGTTAAAACAACTAACATTTTGGGGCGCCTGGGTGGCACAGTCGGTTAAGCGTCCGACTTCAGCCAGGTCACGATCTCGCGGTCCGTGAGTTCGAGCCCCGCGTCGGGCTCTGGGCTGATGGCTCGGAGCCTGGAGCCTGTTTCCGATTCTGTGTCTCCCTCTTTCTCTGCGCCTCCCCCGTTCATGCTCTGTCTCTCTCTGTCCCAAAAATAAATAAACGTTGAAAAAAAATTTTTAAAAAAAATAAAACAACTAACATTTTAAAATCAAGTACATAAAATTCAGTTACGAAATGTAGGATATGTGGCGCCTGGGTGGCTCAATCGGTACACTGTCCGAATTTGGCTCGGGTCATAATCTCTCACGGTCCGTGAGTTCGAGCCCCGCGTCGGGCTCTGTGCTGACAGCTCAGAGCCTGGAGCCTGTTTCGGATTCCGTGTCTTCCTCTCTCTCTGCCCCTCCCCTGTTCACACTCTGTCTCCCTCTCTTTCAAAAATAAACAAACATTAAAAAAATTTTTTAATAAATAAAATGTAGGCTATGCCCAACGTCTTAAAGAAAACAAAAAAATCTCAGGAAACTGAGTTCCTTCCCTCCAACACAAAAAGGTCCATGAACCCTCACCAACTCTTCACACGTAGTGCCACACAGCCACACTCCTGAAATATACCTTCGTTCCCTCACGCTCTATGAGTCAGGGTTATGGTAATGGTCATGTAGCCATTAAACTTTTTACTACTGGCCTACAATTAATTATTGGTATAAAAAGCAGTATGCAGGTATGATGGAATCAGTAATAAAATTAATAAGCATGTGCAAATCTACAATTTGGTTTCTTTTTTTAAAAAGAACAACAAAGCTCAGTAATATACGTTCTAAATTCACAGCACACGATAACTGGCTTGAGGAATGTTTCTCTGAATCTAGAGTGAGCAGCAGATCTAAAATTTGGGGGACGAGGGGGAAAGTCTTTCCAACCTGAACATCAAAAAAAGATTTTCCTACTTTTGGCCTGCATCCAAGTCCTCTTGCAGAATATTCCGGAAATCGTTTGGCTCACTTCTGCCCCTTATCATTACCAGATAGTTTCTCAGCTCGTATATCCAGCTCGCTAACCTTCAAAAATCTGGAACGGTCTCCTAAATTTAAGAAGGGGGAGGGGAGGATGCAGGGGAAAAGGAGGGCGCGGAAAGAGGCAGGGTTTCCAAAATGGACATTTGCAGGAGAAGGACAAGAGCTTGCTGTAACCACTGTTGTCGACAGCTCTCCGCGGCTGACACCAAGGGAGAAGAATCTGATTTGGCACGATAAATCTGCACCCCGGTCTGAAGGCCAGGGGACACATGAGTTTGACACAGCATGGCAAAAGCTTATATAGGAAGTACTTCACTTCCTATTCTAACAAACCCACAAAGCTGTGGATAAAGATATGAGGCCTGCACCAAAAAAAAAAAAAAGGGCAAGAAAGTGCCAGACGTCAGCTTTTGGTTTTCCCAGGTAGTTCCGCAGGGTCTGGGAGCGAGAAGCCAGCTGGCTAGAGAGGCACCCGGCTGGAAGCAAGGCTCTGAGACGGCACCAGAGCCTAAGGCGCCACGGGATGGGCTGGGGGGGTGGGGGGGGGCAGAGCTTTAAAACAGCGCCACGAGTGACTAACAGAGGTCATGTGAAATAGGGAGGGAGGTGAGCTGCACTTGGAAAGGTGCCAGGGCGAGTGGAGAGAGCCCACAGACCTGGCTCCGACTCCCGCCCCACCCTGCCCAGCTGTGTGGGACATGCTTGATCTCTGAAGCCCCAACTTCCTCATCTGCAAAACTCAGCTGCCACACAACGTCACCGTGAGGAAAATCATGACTAGGAACGTACAACTTTTGAGAGACTAAGATTTAAGGCTTTCATCTGGTCAATAGGCGGCTTCGGGCAGCTTTAAAAATGGAGTTTACAAAAAAAGGTACTTTGGCTTGGAGCCCTCCTAAAGGAATGTCACGTAACACTGGCCAGGAAGTGAGAGGGGCAGGCCCTGGTCTTGGGCCATCTCCACAGGGCTGGCAGAGCTGAAGACAGAGACTGGGGGGTGGGGGTGGGGGCCTTAAGGCGCGCGCGCGCGCGCACACACACACACACACACACACACACCCCTCTGCTGCCTCCCAGGATCTCTCAGGACAGGACAGCCACTTTGGGCCTACTCACGCTAAGGCCACGGAGCCACCAGCTGCCACCAGAACAGAAGCCTGATGCATCTGAAACTCTGGCAGAGCAGCAGGGGCAAAGGACAGGACGGGACACAGTCTTCCTAAGGAGGTTCCCGGGCAGTGCAAGGTGTGGGATTCTCAATAAACCGGCAGGGGCCCCTTCGCAACACGAAGCTACCAGAAAGGACGGCCGGTCTTTCCTCTGCTGCGCCTGTGGCCTTTTTGCTCAGGTCCACTCCATATGGTAGCAGGACGCGGGCCTGTATTTCAACCCTCAACCCTGCTCTGTGAGGACTTCTTTAAAAATCAGAGTAATCACCTGGACGCTCGAATACTTTGTTGCTCCTGTGCATAAAGGAGGCTTGGATTATGGGCTAAACCTCCCTCATTATACAGATATCTGAATCTGACTGCTTTTAAAGTCAACCCACCAGCGAGCGCATGGCATAGAATTCAAACCCGAATGTTCCGCCCCCTGGTAAGCTGTCACCGGTGTCCCAGAAAACCCTCCCAGACCCCGTGCCATTCCTTCCGAGCCCCAACCACAGGGACGGTCTGCCCTCCTGGGTGCCGGGCAGTCAACTCAGCTGCGGGACGGCAGTGAGGCCACTGTCGGGCGCTCATTCTTCACTAGGCCGGTGAGGTTCACACGGGAGAAAAGGCTCTGCTTTGAAGATGCCGGGCTCCAACGTCAGACTGGCACACACAGCTCAGCAGGACCTAACACCCGACCGGGAAAAGGAACCACACACACACAGGGTGCTCAGTCAGTGCCGGGGTGGGCATCGCCTCCGTGAGATCACTTAAGTAGGTCAACGCTAGCTCATCTCGGCCTTACGAGCTCTTAGAAGAACAAGGGCAAGTCTGTGGCCCACACTTCTGCTGACCGGTCTGCAAACACCATCACTCAACTTCACCCAATCCGTCCAGGCCCCCTGTCCGTGCTGTGCCCCCTGCAGACAGAGCATGATGGCCCTTTGAGGTCCATGACCTTGCCTCCTGTCACCAGCTCAGGAAGTGGCTGAGCCAGCCCTCCAAAGAGGCCTGTCCGGCCTCGGAGCACAGGCCACCTCCGCCACAGGGCCACAGTAAAAGCGTCACCAACGTAAATGTGACCTGAAGAGAAAAGGCCGCTGTTTGCTTAACTGCTACCCTCAGCAGAGATCGTGCTTCTTAGTTCGCTGTGGAAGTTAAGATAGAAACTCCCATGTTTCCATCAAGTCTACCTTGATGGCTTACCTGCACGGTCCTCACACATTGTGCCTTCCCTCACCTCACTAAGGCCCATGCTTCACGGCACCCCGGCCACCAGACTCGTCCCCTACTTGGGGACAGCACCCCGAGTTTTGCTTCCTCTGTCTTCTCCTTCCTTCTCTCCCTTCACCCTGGGTCACCAACCTTCCTCTCCGTGCTGGACCACTCCCTTCAGCGTACAAACCTACTGTGCTACACCCCACTTTTTTAAAAAAAATTTTTATGTTTATTTATTTTTGAGAGACAGAGCATGAGTCAGGGAGGGGCAGAGAGAGAGAAAGACACGGAATCCGAAGCAGGCTCCAGGCTCTGAGCTGACAGCAGGGAGCCCGATGCGGGGCTCAAACCCACACACCGTGACATCATGACCTGAGCAGAAGTCAGACACTTGACCGACTGAGCCACCCAGGCACCACTTTTTACACCCCACTTTTTACGACACTCTCCCTTGATCCCACAAGCCAGAGCAGCCACCAGCCACTGCTCTGATCCCTTTACAGCAAACTCCAGACCTACTGTCCCCGTGTCCTGTGCTCTCACATTCCCTCAAAGCCAACCGGGCTTTCACCAACACCTCCATCGTCACCACCAAAGACCTCTCTCTGTGCTGCCAAAGCCAACGGTCACATTTCCGCCTTTGTGGTAGTCGGTGCTCCCACCTGACACGCCTGACCACTTCCTTCCTCCAGCCCGGTCTTCCCTGGCCTTCCGGGACATCGCGCTCTCTTGGTTCCTGTCCCAGGCCCCTGGCATCTCTTCGTCAGCCTCCCCAGCAGGTCCCCCAGCATCTGTATCTCAGACTCTGCCTCCACCACTGCCTAAGTACTCACTCCAGTGCTCCCGATACAGTGCTCCTGATACGCAGTGGCCCCCAAACAGACAGCCCCAGCCCGAGGGACTGCCCTCACCCCGAAGGCACAGCTCGGGGGTCCACTTGAGCTCCACCCTGGATGCCAGGGGGCATCGCCACAGCGACACGGCCAAGCCGAACACCCCGTCTTCCCCGCAACACAACTCCACCGCAACACAACTTCCAACTGCACAGACCGAACCTCTCTCTCTCTCTCCTCGCATCCGGAAGCCATCATCAGCCCCACCTTCAAAATATCCAACTCCCACCACTTCTCACTACACCCTTTGCTACAACCCCCATCCGACCTGCTATAACTTCTAACCTGGTCTATCAAAAATCCCGGCTTCCCCCTTTTGGCCATCCCCTACATCACTCCCGGGCTCAAAATCCTCCCAGGGCCCCCCCCCCGCCCCCCATCCCTCACTACAAGGGCCTATGGGACCCGGTCCCCAGCTACTTCTTCCTTCCAGTCCTCTCCTGCTCCCTCCGGCACTCATGCTGCTCCGGCCCCAACGGCCCCTCTGCCACGCCCTAGCCACGTCACCCGTGCTCCCCTCCAGAGCACCCGACACAGGGTCCCCCGCTCAAGGCACTTCCTCCGTGCTCTCCGCTTGCACAGCCTCTTGGAAACGGCCCCACCCGCGGCTCGTCCCTCCCCCAGTGTCAACCAAAGTGACAACCAAAGGGCCAACTCTAGAAGACAGAAAAGAGAAGCCACGCTGGCTTCCCACTGTGCCTGCGGTGAGTAAACATCTGCGGCAGGGCAGGCGGCAGGTGGAGGAGGGTCAGAGGAACCGCGAGGGTGACTCAGTGGAGACGCACCCTTGTCACTTGTAGGAACTCACTTCTTCAGGACTTCCATTCTGGTGGTTTGGTTTTCTGTTTTCAGACAGGGGGCGAAGAGCAGGAAGTCTTGGGGGGCAGACTGTTTCCAGGACAAGGCATCGGTGTACAAGGCGGAGCTGGTTTCAGAGCGAAGCTGACGTCTGACGCCAACAAATGAAATTTACACCCGGTCCAAATCCGCCGGGCCCGTCTACGCCTCAGTGGGCTCTCCACACGCACAGGTTAGTACCACACACGCACGTGTGTGTGGAGAGTATTTACGGCACCCAAGCACGAAGGCTCCGATTGAAAAGACACCTCCTCAACCTTCCTCCCAGGCCGCCCGCCGGCAACCACATCTCAAAGGCCACTTGTCACCGCTCCCACATTTCGTAATCTCTCCGTCCATACCCTGCACCAAAACTAAGGTTGATACGGTCACAGCCTCTCTAATTTCCACAGGTCCCCTCGCTCGCCGTGAGCCGAAATACTCAGAAGAATCTGCTCCCTCCGCCCAAGCAGGCCGCCCTCCCTCCCTCTGTCTACTCGAGGGCACAGCTGCCCCAGGGGATCTAAAAGCACACAAAAGTGAACAGGCAAATCCCACCAAAGATCTCTGGCTGATCTGAAGGGCAGGTTCTGTGCTCGCAGGAAGGAGAGCGACTGGCATTTCCGCCACCGTGGCCCCCCGCACCCGCTAACACAAGGACGAAAATAGGCAGATGGCACACGGCTCGGGGCACCTCAAGGACCCAGCCAGCAGCAGCCGTTCTTCCAGCTGTACAGCACAGTGGACTTCAGGAAGTGCTCTCACCTCCCCCACCCTGGCCCACCGTCTGGCTCCCCGCCCCCACCTACAGCACACAGCCTGGGACCCAGGGCCCACTCCCCCTGCAGGGGGAGCCGGGGGAGGGGTGAGGACCAGCCGCTCCTGACCGCTGACACCCCCCCCCCCCCCCGCCCCGGGCGGGCGGGAGTCAGCTGGGCCTCTCACCCCTCCAGGAGATGGCCGGGGAGGCCGGTTCTGCACGGCTGCGGCCGCCCCCGGGGAAGGCAGACCAGCCAAGGAAACGGCAGGGGAGGACCCGGGCCCACAGGCCATATGGCATCTGCATCGGCCCAAAGCCCACACCTCCTATCATCAAGCTTCTCCTTGTCCGAGGGAATCTGAGTTGGGCTTTTCCCCAACTCACAACTGAAGGAATCCTGAAGGATGCATACTTCACAACCACAGAATTCTGGATGCAAAATGGACCCCGAGAATCACACAGTCTGATGATTTTTCAACTTCTTCAAAGGATGGAAACATTTCTTTCTCAAAAGGACTCTTCAGTGGAGCGCCACTGTAGAAATCGGCTACAGAAGAGATGCTCTCTGGTTGAGGCGGAAACCCCACAGCACTAACGGAGAACCCGGGGCGGGTGGGGGGGTGAGGGGGGTGCAGAGTAAGAGGCTAAAAACATCATGGAGACAATGCAACGTTAAACAGACAAAACGTAATCACCACCGCCACCGTTTCTGAACACTGAGGAGGGGGCAGGCACTGAAATTCTCTAATTCTCAAACCAGCCCTGAAAACTTGTCCAGCACCCTGATTTGGCACAAAAGGAAATCAAGGTCTGTAAGGATCAGTGACTGGCCTGAGACCTTATAACTAGTAAAGAGAGGAGTCCAATTTCCAAACCAGGATGGCCACTTCCAGAACGAAAGGCCCTCTCTTGCAAAGGAAACTGAGAACCAGAGAAAAGAGATCTGCCACAGCCAACTCCGTAATCCAGCTCCTAGGAGAACACACTGCACTTGGCCAACTGCAGTGAACACAGGGTTTATCAGCTATCTCCTGGCAGGCTCAGGCTGGGGGGGGGGGGGGGGGGGGGGGGGGGGGGGGGGGATACCTGGGAAGGCAGAAATTCCCGAGATTTGAAGAGCAGACAGGGAGATACAGCAGCCAGAGGCCCGCCCTGCCCATCCCCCAAGCTCCCCCAAACCACTCAGAGCCAAGATCCAACAACTGCTGCCAGCCCTACCCTGCACAGCTGCACTAGGACAAGCAACAAATGTCCCAAAGGAGACGTACTGCAAAGACCACAGTCAAGAATCACCAGTCATCAGAAGGGCACCGCCATGAAAACGAGAGGGCAAACTCCAGCAGAAGACCCAGGGCCCAAGGAAGGAGAAGTGACAGAGCAAGGAGAACAGAACTTTCCAACCCATCTTCCCAGAAATGATGAAAGCTGCACGGCCGTGAAGACAGATGGGGTCACAAGCAGCTCTGGATACATATCAACTGGAGACCTTGTTAAAATGAAGAATTAAAAAATTAAAAAGTTTAAGAACCTATGAGCAACAGATTGGCTAAACTGGGAGACAGGAAGCAAGACATTCTTCTGGAACTCTGTTCATAGCAGTAGCCAGATACAAAGTATAAAAGACCAGTGGAGCAAGACAAAGAGTAAGTTACAAGAAAGAAAAGCTGAACAGCACAATAAAAGAAACTTTGACCCAAAGGGAGAAGAGTTGTTCCAAACACACAAAACACTCCCAACTTGACTAGGTGCTAGGCCACAGGGGAAATGTCACTAAATTCCACCACGTTTACTAGCCACAGTGGGGAAGGGAGGGGGGGACGGGAAGGGAGGGGGGGACAGGGAGGGGAAGGGGGAGGCAGGGCGGGAAGGGGGAGGCAGGGCGGGAAGGGGGAGGGAGCCATTTACCTAGGGGAAAAAAGATTCTAAAAAATTAGTGGGTCCAGGAAGTTGAAATAGTTAAACTTTTGCGTCCTGAAAGAAAATATTTAAAATTTAAGGATAAAAAAAACTATGTAACAAACCTCTGAGTGGTACAGTCCTCAGAACAAAGAAACATATAGCTTTAAATTCATCTCATGTTACATAAAATGATTTAAAATAAAAGATCTAAGCTTTTCAATGAAATTACCAATAGAGAGCAGAAATTAATAAAATTGAAAATAAATGGTGAGAGAGACGGTGAATGTAAAACGGTAGTTCTTTTAAAGACTGAAAAGGGTAAACAAATCTTTAGTAAGTATGAAGAAAAAAGTGCACAATTAAAATCAGAATATTTTTTAACTTACCTAGAGATACAAAGGGTTATTGTCAAAACTAGGAGGTAGCATGCTACGTTTTTATATACGAATGTGAAATTAACATGACAACTTCCTAGAAAATATGGAGTTTCGGTCAACTGGCTCAAGAAAAAGTTGCAAATCTAACTAGCTAAATAAAGAGGATAAAACTGAAACCATAATCAAAACTCCTCCCCCACTGTACTCTACCTCCTCAAAGACACCAGACCCAGAGAGCTTTACTGGTGAGTTCTACCAAAATTTAAGAGAACATGCCCATCTTACACAAAACTGCTCCACAACATATAAAATACTAAAAGCTTCCTAGCTCTTTCCACAAAGCAAACATGCTCTCGATGCTAAACTCAGCCAAGAACAGCATGGCAAAGAAAATTACAGTCCAATCTCACTAAAACACAGCTATAAGCATCCTATATAAAATACTAGCAAACAGAACTAGATGTATTCATGGAAGAAATAAACGTTCACCTTCTCCTCACATCATACATAAAAATTAACCCCCCCCCAAAAAAAAACTGATCCTAGGGCTAAACATAGAAGTTAAAACTATAAAACTTCCAGACAACCATAAGAGAAAATCTGTTTGACCTTTGGGTAGACCAATGGTCCTCAACTGGAAGTAATTTGGCCACCAGCAGCCATTTAAAATGTCTGAAGACATGTTGTCTGTCATAACTGGGAGGGCGGGGGAGGGAGAGGGGTCCCTCCTGGCATCTAGCGAGTAGAGGTCAGGGATGCTATGTAACATCCTATAATGTACAAGAGCCCCCATGACAGAAAATTACCCAGCCTAAACGTCAATACAGTTAAGGTTGCGAAACTTTAGGGCAAGTAAAGATTTCTTAAGCTGCAAAAAAAAACAAAAAACAAAAAACACAAACCATTAAAAAAAAAAAAAAAAAGATAATGGGAATGCAAGCTGGTGCAGCCGCTCTGGAAACGAGTCTGGAGGTGACTCGAAAAACTAAAAACAGAACTACCCTATGACCCAGCAATTGCACTACTAGGCATTTATCCAAGGGATACAGGTGTGCTGTTTCGAAGGGGCACATGCACCCCCATGCTTATAGCAGCACTATCAACAATAGCCAAAGTACGGAAAGAGCACAAAGGTCCATCGATGGATGAATGGATATACACACACACACACACACCACACACACATACACACACACACACCACACACACAATGGAGTATTACTCAGCAATCAAAAAGAATGAAATCTTGCCATTTGCAACTACATGGATGGAACTGGAGGGTATTATGCTAAGTGAAATTAGTCAGTCAGAGAAAGACAAATATCATATGACTTCACTCATATGAGGACTTTAAGAGACAAAACAGATGAACATAAGGGAAGGGAAACAAAAATAATATAAAAACAGGGAGGGGAACAAAACAGAAGAGACTCATAAATATGGAGAACAAACTGAGGGTTACGGGAGGCGTTGTGAAAGGGGGGATGGGCTAAATGGGTAAGGGGCACTAAGGAATCTACTCCTGAAATCATTGTTGCACTATATGCTAACTAATTTGGATGTAAATTTAAAAAAATAAAAAATAGAATTAAAAAATAAATAAAAATAAATTAGCAAACAAAAAAGATAAATTGAAGTTCATCAAAATGAAAAAATATCTGTTGACAAAGTATACATTAAGAAAATGAAAAGGTAAGCCAAAGACTGGAAAAAATATTCATAGTACACAGTACACATACCTAAGGACTTGTACTCAGAATACATAAAGAGCTCTTAAAACTCATTAAGATGACCACTGCCCCCCCACCCACCCACACACACAAAACTTTGTCAGGGGGGAGGGTGGTGACAAAAGACTGGTTTTAATAAAGAGACATTGCTGAAGACCGTCCAAATGGTCAATAAACACATGGAAGATGTTCAACATCATTAGACATTCCAATAAATACGAGGAAAGATATCCGACACCATGAATCGGGGACACGGAAATTAAAACCACACTGAGATACACTGCAAACCCACTAGAATGACTAAAACTAAAACTGGTAAGATCAAGTGTTGACCAGGACACTGAACTGGAACTCTCACACATGGCTTGTGGGAATGCAAAATGGACACTCACTTCTGAATACAGCTTGACAGCTCTCAGAGTGAAACACCATACGTTGAACAATTCCACGCCTGTGTATCTACTCAAGAGAAAAATGAATGCACAAGTCCACACGGACTCGTTTGCAAATACTCAACAGCTGTATTCATACTAGCCAAAAACTGGTTAACACCTAGATTTTTTCCTAAACCAAAGAGAAAAATCAAAACTAAGATTACACTACTTAAAATTAACAAGAATAAGGAGAGAAGGGTGTGCATGGTTGCTGCCTCCCTAGGGAGAGAAGTCGCGGCCAGCACAAACTTCTAGGATTCCAATGCGCCGCGCCATTTGTGGTGTCTCCATTCCGGCTCTGGCTCCTCCTAATTTTCCCTCTGCTTAAGAAATTACTGGAAAATAACTGAATCCTGCGTCACCTTGCAAGGATCAAACATGAGGAGACACAATCAGCATAAGTCCAGGCCTCTGTCCCTCACTGGTCATGAGTCAGCTATGAGGAAGGCACAAAGGGGCCACAGGTATTCCACCTTCGCATACACCATCACTGGCCAGTGGGGGCATTACCAAGAGATAGACCTCTGTGGCTAGGACAACAAAAAGGAAGAAAACAAAAAAAGAAGTAACCAGCAAAGTAATGAGGTACCTTCTGCCGCAAAGTCCCAGTTCTGATACCCTACTGAATCATCTGCCCAGCTCAATACAGTTTTACACGCCAAGATCAAAATACAGATGAGAACATCTGAATCATTTTTCTCAGCCCCATCTTTTAAAACTTTTCTATGAAACACTGATAAAAGGTGGGAAATCCAATCAGGAATTCATTTCCTGGGGATCTGTCAGGACGCTGCTCTAAGAATCAATGCATGAGGTCTAATGTACCCATAATTTAACCATCTTGGGCTTCTCCCCACACTTATTGTTGCAAGAAATGTACACACACAAATGCATGTGGTCCAGGTTTAACATGTGGCCCAAATTAAGCATATAAGCATTGTTCCTTCAGAAAAATCGCAGGAAAAAAAAAATCTCCTTAGAGACAGCAACTAAACCAACCCCAACTCCCGGCTGGCCTCGTTATTCTCTTGTTCTTGATATAATAAAAACTTTCCAGTATTTGTACCCAAACAACTGGGAGGAAACTTGTTCTGAATAAATTATAAAGTATTTTACTTAAATCATGCAACCCAATGCATTATTTTATAACTAGTACAAACTATTAAGACCTCACTTACTAAGGATGTTAACACCTAAACAAACAGGAAACTCACCTACTACCTACGATGCAAGACGGCATTTTACAAAGTGTAAATCCCACAGCGATGAGTAAAGCTACTGACGAGCAGAGAGCATTTTGGTCACTTTGGGTGACTTCTGGCGACTCTGCAAGGCCTGGCTTCTGCCCTCCCCCCCCCCCCCTTGTTCTCACTGTTCCAGCCCTACTGACCTCCAAACATTCCTCACCGGCATTAACACTCCTCCTTCCTCAGGACCTTTGTACATGGCCAGACCCACAGCCACTCACACCGGCCTCGGGAAATGCCTTCTTTCTGCTAGCACACTGCCTCCCAAAAAAACAGCTGAGTGACTAAAAATCACCAACTTCTTCCACAGCACAGGACTCACCCGGCACGGCAATGCTCTCGAGTCTTAGAAAACACACGACTGACTTGCTCTAACGAGAAGCACATTGAGCACTGCGTAGAGCCAGACACACTTCGGGAACATCGCCTTTTTCGTCCCTGCTTTCCAGTGCACAACTCACAGAGACCAGTTCTGTCCCCCAGGTGCACAGATGCAGTTAAAGATCCTGCTGAAATAGCTCTCTGTGTTGCCGGCATCCCTCCCGGTAACTAACTGCACCAGGGACGGGACCCCTGCCACCGCCTTACCCCAGGAGAGAGCAGGGCCGCGGCTGGCCCCAAGCTCTGCCCTCACCCCGGGGGCCTCACCAGGTGACCTGCAGGCAGCCCTGAAGCAGACTCGACCTCCCTCGTGTTGGTTCTAAGGGACTGCAGATGAAAAGTGCCTTCTCTGGTTCTAGAGAGCTGGGCTTCACAGAAGTTGCTTCCCAGGATCCAACTCTATTATTTCGAGATGATGAGAATTTACTGCAGGGCTCTAGTTAAAGCTGTACAGTGTCTGGGCACTCCCCACCTGTGGCGTGGATGGCGGGTGTCTGGGGACTGCCCTAGGCACCAAGCCACCGCGAACAAGACAATTTCCAATGGAAAACTGTGTTCTGTGTTGCGAACAAGCAATTTACAAATACTTGGAATGTAATCCTTGAGTCTACTGGGGACGTCTACCTAGGGTCTGCTATCACTTGACCAAGCTACGCAAAGAGTAATACTTGGAGCGGTCTAGTTTTCATACTCCCTACTGGAGATCTGGGTGGGTTATTCACATTTCAGCCAATGGACACCCAGAGATGGAATAAAAAGGCAGTTGAACACACTCTGCTTTGGTGATACTTAGCAGAACTTTTCATACTGGATTAAAAAAATCATCAGCTCTGGGGCACCCGGGTGGCTCAGTCGGTTAAGCGTCCGACTTCAGCTCAGGTCATGATCTCAAAGCTTGTGGATTGGAGCCCCGCGTTGGGCTCTCTGCTGCCAGCACAGAGCCCGCTTCAGATCCTCTGTCCTCTCTCTGCCCCTCCCCTGCTAGCACGCTCCCTCTCAAAAATAAAGACATTAAAAACAAATTATCAGCTCCCATTCGTACTCTTCAAATATACGCTAGAGTCAAGGAACTTTTAGCCAGTGTTATCTCATAAAAATACACAGATTTTTTACACACACACACACACACACACACACACACACCCAAAAGTTGTAACAAGCATTTAAGCCAAGATATTCATTTAAAACAGGAACAAATAGGAACGTTTTCATTTGGCAGAATATGGAGTTTAAAGCTGAGATTATGCAGGGCTCTGGAGAAGTCTCAACGCAAAACCACAGAGCGGTAACAGGGAAAAGAAATGTGTGCAAGCACACCCCTGAATTAACTGGGAGATTTGCTGTCCTACAGAACTCTGGCAGAAAAAGTAAACACGCCAACTTTAAAGGCATTCTGAGACTGCAGAGGGCACATTTATCACACTAACAGCGCACATCACCCAAGAGCACTCTCTAGCATTTGCTAAGTTAAAGATACAAAGGCCATTGCCTACTGGACCCAGAGGCCATGTTCCACTCGCAGATGAGGCTGTGAGGACTAACGTAATGCGAAACTAAGGGCCCCTTGCCTCAGCCACTATGTATGGGTCTGCACTTGAAGCCAACTTTAACCTTAGCTCTTAATAAGATAAATTCCAATTTGCTAACAAGTCCAAGACTTCAATACCACTAGCCCAGCTGAGTTAATTTCCTATGGAGAGGGCTGCTCACAGCAGCCATTATTCCAAAACCTTCTTTAAACGCAAGCTGTAGCCTGACCTTGCAGAAGGTGCCCCCCTTTTGTGTGTACCATGCACCATGCTCATTACGGTGTAATATGTATGTGAGGAGGCAGCCTGCCTAAAAATGAATGTGCAGTGAACCCTCCATCCGACTGTACCCCCCTCCCACAAAAAAAAAAGGGAAGAGAAATAAAGAACATGGCCCTTGCACAGAATTCCTGTTGTGAGCTCAGCCTCACTCTCCTTAGAACAAGCTCTAACCTCAGAGGTGCGAATGAGACCATCTCTGACATAGGGGAAAAACCAGAATCCCATAAACCACACCACAAACTCAAAGTTCAGTTCAAAGCAGGTTCAACTCATTCTGAGAAGGAAACTCCTAGTGCCACTGGGAGCTCTTTGACTGTTTGCTGGTCTTTCTGAGCTCTTCATCCTGCTCCCTTTTTACCAAAGTTTAAAAAATCAATAAAAGCTGGATTTTCTGTCATCCTAAACAGCTCAGAAAAGGTTGGTCAGAAAATCCTCCTAAGGGGCAGCTCCCCACCCCCAGGACTCCTGTCCTAACCAGCACAGGGCACTAACAGCCCTCGACGGGTCTAGTGATTATACAATCATGATTCCCAGAGCAAAAGACTCCACTAGAATAATCCACCCTAGAGACAATGACATCATGTGAGCAACTAGACAGGAAGTTAGGCTCGGAGAAGTGAAGGGTAAAGTCTTGAAAGCCAATACAGGATGACCACCCTCCATTCCCTCGATCAAAAAAAAAAAAAAAAAGCCACCTTCTGCAGAAAAGCTACTTTAAAGAGAACATGGAAAACCTACAAGCAGGAAATCAATCAGCAAATGAAACCAACCCCTCCCACCCCAGTAAGGCCATTCGTGTGGGTGTCCTTCCACACTGAGGGGCCTCTCCAAAGTCCCGCTGGTGGAACTTTGAGAAAAACGTGCAGCGGGAACAAAGCAAAGCTGTAGTTCCTGCGTCCTCCAACTTTCGCAGGCGCACCGCTGTGAGAGGGCAGGCGCTGGGCGGAGGGCGCCCGCAGCGTGTCACCCGGTTGAGTCGGGGCGGCCGGCTGCTCGCAAACAAAGCCGCCCGGACTTAGTGACAGCCACAAGTGGCGAGACAGCGGCCCCCCCCCCACCCTGGGCCAGTGCCAGGACGGCGAGTACCCTGCGCCCCCCGCCCGCGCGACCCCTCGGTCTCTCATCCTTCGCCACTATGCGGGCAACTTTCCCTCGGGGACGAGGGAACCCAAACCCGGGCTAAAGGAGACTCGGGGAGCCCAGCCCGTCCGCAGAGCGCCCCAGCCCTCCCCCCCCCCCCACACACCAGCCCCGCTGCGCGCCCTGGGCACCTCGAGCGAAGCCTGCGCCCGGGCGGGCCACCCACCTGCACAGCTCGGGGAACTCGGCGCCCTGGGCCCGCGCGGCTCCCGGGGCCAAGACGAGCAGCAGCAGCAGCAGCTGCAGCAGGAGCAGGGAGAGCAGCGGGCAGCCGGCGGGCGCGGGCCCCAGGTGGGCGCTCCGGCCGGCGGCGGCCCCCATCGCGCCCGGCCCTGGCTGCGCGGCGAGCGCGGGGCTAGCGGCGCGCGGCTGCCGGGGGCCGCGCCCGGGACATGGTCGCGCCGCCAGGGCGGAGACTGAGGTGGAGACGGAGAGAGGCGCGAGACGAGCGGGAGCGGAGCGGGAGCCCGAGGGGCGCACGGCTCGGCTCGGCTGGGCTCGGCGGCGGCGGCGGCGGCGGCGGCCCCGGAACCGCGTCACGTGACCGCGCCCGGCACCGCCCCCTCCCCCGCCCCGCTCACATGACTCCCTTGTTCAGGTGATCCCCGCCCGCCCCGGCTCCGCCCAGGCCCGGTCACGTGAGCGCGGCACGCGCGGGGCAGGAAGCGGCGCGGCGGGGCGCGGGGCGCAGGTGCGTGGCTTGGGCCTGCGTCCCGGTGGCGGCGGGGACCGGTGACCCGGGCCTCGCTTAACTCCCTGCGCACACTCTGGGTCGCGTTGTGCGGGCTCCCCAACTTGGAGTTACCGCACCCCAACCTCCACCGACGGCCGGGGAGGGGAAAGTAAGAGGGCTCAGACTTTTCGTGCCCAGCCGTAAATGCCATCGCTCGGCAGCGTTGCTTCGGATCCTTGAGTGGAAACGCACTTTTCCGCTCTGCGGAGCCAGATCGCGGAGCCCTGCGTGGGGTTCCAGCGTTTGTCCGGCATAGCGAGTTACACGACCTTCCCCGGCAATGTTTTGCCCCAGCATGGGCTTCCTGCATTAAGGAAGGCAGCACAAATATGGGCCCGAAGACTATGAAGGACGCAAAAGTGTAACTGAAGCGAGTGCCACTTAACAAGACTTTATTAATTCCTCTATTCAAGTAATCTGTTGAACCCATACTGTGAATGGCTCTGAGCTGTGCACAGTGAAAATAAGAAATCTGAAGATTTGAACTTAAAAAAACTGACCTTCTCTTAGAGCTTTAAAATAAAAGCTACAGACTAACCACAGTGGTGACGTTCGTCTTTCCTTTAATGCTTACTCCATGCCAAACACTGCTAGCTAGTACTTAAGCATGAATCTGGAAATTGTGACATTGGCACCTTGTTGTACATGAGGAATAGACGCATAAAGATGTTAAGTAACTTATCCAAAAACACTTTTGGGTAAGTGGCAACGCTGGGATTCAAACACATACAAATAATCATGACCCAATAACAGCTAACATTTATTAAGCGGGTAACTATGTGTGAAGTAGCATTTTGGTGTTTTGACTTAGCTCATTAATCCCAACGAAATCCTATTTTTAAGGTACTTTTATTGCACCCATTTTACAGATGAGGAGACTGAGGCAGAGAGAGATTAAATAACTGCCAGTCATGCAGCTAGTAAGAAAAGGCCTGGGTTTGAGCCAGGTTAGAGAGTGCCAGAATCTGTGATTTAGTCACCATACTATTGGAAGAGTGATATAACCCAAGAAAGGAAAGTGTTGCAGTGTCTCAACGCTCCAGTGGATATCTGGGAGAGCTCAGATATCCAACTGTGGGCATCTAGAAAGGGCTCATATTTGGCAACTCCAGTGTTATAATCAATATAGGCAAAGATCTTCAGGGGATACTAAAACCATCAGGTGAAAAATTATTACAACTGGAATATTCACTTTGTCTCAAAATATCACCCTCAAAGTGTATTTCCCTAATAAAAGGAAAGCTTATCTTTACAGTGGAAAGATCTGATAGAACCACCTTAATCGAGTGATTGAAATGAGTGTCACCAACATTTGGAGAAACTAACATTTTCTGTGTCCTAAAGTGATGCGATGAAAAATACTGCTAAAGGGTGATATTTAAAAGACAGTATAATTATCACTCAGATGCAGATATAAAATGAACATGTGTCAGAGATATTATTTAAATCATTAATTAACATGAGAACTAATAGCATGTTACAACTGGCTCAAAGGAGAATCCAAAGAGAGTCCAACGCATAGATAGGCTGTCAGAAATGCTGAAGTTAATTTGCCCAATGGGTGGAGGATTGTTCAATGTCCATAAGGCAAAAACCAGTTGCACATTCAATGGACACAATGTGCATTTCTAAAGACAAGAATCATAGATATTACCATCGGTATTCTACAATCTTCCAAGTTGTGAAATAGCTCAATGACAATGAAAGGCACAAAACCCCTTATAGAATCAGATAAGTCCAGCAGGGTGCTTTAGATGATGCCTAGCCTTCCATTGAAGTTGCTCAATATTATTTTTGGTCCATTTCAAGGTCTTCCATAATTTGCCCTGATAGTAAACAATATCACTTATTTGATATTCTTATCAAGGTGTTTAATTTGTTTTAAGTTTATTTATTTATTTTGAGACAGAGAGAGACAGTGCGAGTAGGGGAGGGGCAGAGAGAGAGAATCCCAAGCAGGCTCCGTGCTGCCAGCACAGAGCCTGACACAGGGCTCAAACTCTCAAAACCGCAAGATCATGACCTGAGCCGAAACCAAGAATTGGACCCCTAACCGACTGAGCCACCCAGGCGCCCCTTAAGATGTTTAATTTAAATCTAATCAAAATACAACAATTGACTCCAGATTGTGGAACATTCTGTAAGAAAATTGAACTAGACAATTAAAAAATGTCAAAGCTCTGAAAGACAACCCCCTCCAAAAAAGTCATACTACTATTCCAGATCAGGATTATGAATGACAGCCGAGGGCCAAATCTGTCCAGAGATCTCTTCCGTAAACAAAGTTTTATTGGAATATAGCCATACCCATTTGTTTATATACTGTTTATGGCTGCTCTTGCCTACAATAGCATCGAGCAGTTGCAACAGAGCCCACAAAGCCTATTCTACCAACTGGCCCCCTATGGAAAAGTTTTCCAATATCCATTCTACATCAATGGTTCACAAAAGTGTGGTCCTTGGACCAGCAGTTTGGACATCACCTTCCCGCTTGTTAGAAATGCCAATTCATGGGCCCCACTCTGACCTACTGACTCAAAATCTTTGCTGATGGGCCCCCAGATAATTGCTCTCCAGGAGATTCTCATACACATGAAGGTTTGAGAACCACTGTGCTGAATTAAAGGAGAATAAGAGGCAAGACAACAAAATGCAATACATGACCCTTAATTGGAGACTGGACCCCAAAAAAGGAAAGCATAAGGGACACTTGAGGATAATTGGCAAAGCTTGAACGTAAATTTTATATTAGAAACTCTAAAGTCAAATGGATAGAGCATAATTCTCCTGTATTTCGTTTAAGCAGCAAACCTTTGAGAAAATGGAAACTCCAAGGTGTTAGCTCAAGACCCCATGTTATGAGTTGAATTATGTCCCCTGAAAAAATATGTTGAAGTCCTAAGCCCCATTACTCCAGAATGTGACCTTATTTAAAAATAGAGTCCTTGCAGATGTAGTTAGTTGACCTTAGATCAGAACGGAGTAGGGTGGGCTCAATCCATTAAGACTGGCAGCCTTATAAGAAGTGGAGTAGAGGGGCACCAGGGTGACTCAGTCAGTTGAGGGTCCAACTTCAGCTCAGGTCATGATACCGCAGTTCCTGAGTTCAAGCCCCGCATCGGGCTCGCTGCTGCCAGCCTGTCAGCAGAGCCTGGTTCGCTACCTCTGTCCCCCTCTCTCTGCTCCTCCCCCACTTGCACTCTCCCAAAAATCTAAGAAAAAGAAAGAAAGAAAGAAAGAAAGAAAGAAAGAAAGAAAGAAAGAAAGAAAAGGGAGAAAGAAAGAAAAGGAGGGAAGAAGGAAGGAAAGAAAGAGAGAAAGAAAGAAAGAAGGAAAGAAAGAAAGAAAGAAAGAAAGAAAGAAAGAAAGAAAGAAAAGGGAGAGCGAAAGAAGGAAGGAAGGAAGGAAGGAAGGAAGGAAAGAAAAGAAAAAGAAAGAAAGAAACAGAAGCAGAGTAGAGACATGGAGACATGCAGAGGGGAAGAAGGTCACATAAAAATGGAGGAGTGAAGCATCTACAACAAACGACACCAGGAATTGGTGGCACCACCAGAAGCTGGGAGAAAGACAAGGAACACATTCTCCCCTAGAACCTTCAGAGAGAGCACGGCCCTGCTGACGCCTTGATTTTGGGCTTCTAGCCTGCAGAACTATAAGACAACGCATTTCTGTTGTTTCATTTTGCGGTACTTTGTGTTAAAAACAAGACAGCAGGCCCAAAATGGAATCACTTGGGCTGAGCTCCATGCCACCAAACTGAGACTTAATTACAATCTGAGCCTCTCCCAGAAATGGAATCTTAAACCAGTCAGTCAGGAATCACCAGGTCAACATGAGTGAGGTACTCTGCTTGAGAGACCCCTGCCGTCTCCCGTCTCCCGAAGGAAAGTGACCTTGACTGACACCACCAACCTACTTGTTGCCAGTATGATTTCCCTCTAGGTAACTCCCTCTTTGCTAGTATAACTCCCCCTCCTCCCTTCTGTCTATAAAAGTCTTCCATCTTGTACTCAGAACTCCTTTCTGTCTGCTAGAAGAGATGCTACGCAATTCCTGAATCATTGACTAAAGCCAATGACATCTTTAAAAATATACTCCGTTGAGGTTTTGTTTGTCACAGCAGTCTTAGAACACACATACACCTTGCAACTAACAGGACAGATTCAGGCTTGGAATCCAGGTGTTCCAAACACGACACCATCATGAAGCCTCAATCTTCTTGCACCTGACACTTGGCCTGGCTTTGGAAACACAAGTTCAGCTGACAGACCATGGGAAAACATGCTACTTCTGTGGGTTTCCCTGCTTGGTGTCTCAAAGAGTAGTAGCTGCAGGTAAAGCCAGTGGGGGCCCCTTTGGAACATAAACCACAAGTTATCAAACTGATGGTGCTCAGAGGTCTCTCTGAAACTCAGGCAGAAGCATGCAACAAAATTCCAGAAACTTTTCTGAATACCCAGGAAAGGGCAAAATTGTACTACGAGATCCTCAAGTTACGTTGTCATTTCTATTGGGTGTTTCCTGATCCCTACAACAATAAACAAAGTAATCTGTTTTCCCAGAAAAAAAAATTGTATGGTAAATAGTATTAAGGAATCAATGCTAAATTTTGGGGGGTGAGATAATGATATTGTCATTTTGTAGAAGAATGTCCTTGTTCTTACGTGACACATGCTGAACATATGCATACTAAACTACATGCTAGAGTCTCATAATGTCAGCAACTTTCACATGGCTCCAAAAGGAAAAGATATATGTATATAGATAGAGACGAGATGTCCAACATATTAACAGTTGCTGCACGTAGATGAAGGGGGTATCAGTGCTCTGTACTATTTTTTCAGTTTTTCTGGAAGCTTGACATTTTTCAAGCATAAGTTGGGAAAGAGTTCCCATCAGGGAAGCGATTGCTTCTGAGGTGAGCCTGGAAGGAAGTTGGTGGCGGCGGGTGGTAGGGGCGGCCCGGAGAGTGGACATAGAGAAAGGGCATTGCAGACAGAGGAGAGCAAGAACAAGGCACAGGTGGAAAAAGACAGAAGCTGTATAATGAGCAAGACCTTTTGCTTGAGCGAAAACCACATGGGAATAGAGAGAAACTACTTTGGCCAAGGATTGTGCTAGACCCTGGCCTTATAAAATATAATTCTGGGGCGCCTGGGTGGCGCAGTCGGTTAAGCGTCCGACTTCAGCTCAGGTCACGATCTCGCGGTCAGTGAGTTCGAGCCCTGCGTCAGGCTCTGGGCTGATGGCTCAGAGCCTGGAGCCTGCTTCCAATTCTGTGTCTCCTTCTCTCTCTGCCCCTCCCCCCTTCATGCTCTGTCTCTCTCTGTCTCAAAAATAAATAAACGTTATGGGGCGCCTGGGTGGCGCAGTTGGTTAAGCGTCCGACTTCAGCCAGGTCACGATCTCACGGTCCAGGAGTTCGAGCCCCGCGTCGGGCTCTGGGCTGATGGCTCAGGGCCTGGAGCCTGTTTCCGATTCTGTGTCTCCCTCTCTCTCTGCCCCTCCCCCGTTCATGCTCTGTCTCTCTGTCCCAAAAATAAATAAACGTTGAAAAAAAAATTTTTTTTTAAAAATTAAAAAAAAATATATAATCCTTCCCAATGGGGTGCCTGGGTGCCTCAGTCAGTTGAGCGTCCGACTTTGGCTCAGGTCATGATCTCGTGGTTGGTGAGTTTGAGCCCCGCGTCGGGCTCTGTGCTGACAGCTCGGAGCCTGGAGCCTGCTTCAAATTCTCTCTCTCTCTCTCTCTCTCTCTCTGCCTCAAAAATAAACATCAAAAAAAAACTAAAAAAAAATATGAGGAATTCAGGCGTAAAAAATTAAATACCTTGCCCAAGGTCATGCAATTAGTAAGAGACAGAACTTCAATGTGAGTTGTATGATCTGGTACAAAAGTCCACGATTTTAACTCAGAAACTGCCTCCTCAGTGAGATATTTGGAGCCTGAGAGAGAGAGGTTCACATTTAACTCTTCAAGAAATCCATCTGGTTTTACTGACTTCAATAAAAGCATCAAAATTAAGGTGACGAAAGGGACAGCAGGAACCCTTTTGTCCTTTGGCAAGAACTGGTTAACACCTGGCCAAAAGTAGAACTCAGGACTTGTCACTAATCAGGGCACCTAGGTTCCTTAAGACTATCCAGGGGAAGGGAGAGTGGGGGAGGAGGTGTGAGGCAGGTAAAGTTGCTGTCTTCCTGTAGGCATTCCCTTCCCTGCTGGCAAAGCCCACCTTCCACTGAAGCTAAATACCATGCATCCCAGCCATTCTTACCACCAGAGGGAGAGCCTAAGATCCAATCCTGACAATGGAGATTGGTGAGAAGTCTCCTAGAACCTTCTGCAAGATGTTTTCCTCCCCAATAAAAAATGAAGCAAAGGAGGAAATTCACCACCCCCTTTTTTTGGTGGATGGAGTACTTTCTGTATAAGGCACCTGTAGCTTTACCTGGAGGGAATATATGGCCAACACAGCGGGAGAAAGATGGAAAACATCAGGGGCTTTGATGACATTATTGACCACTTCAAGGAAACCCTGGAACTGGCCAGTATCTCATCATTTACTTTGTGACACAATAAATAAATTTGCTCAAGCCATGTGTGTTAGTTAATAATTTATTGCCTCTCAGCTCCAAATGCACTCTCTAATATATGTTCTGTGATAAAAGAATTTTTTTAAAGAAGTTCCTTTTAAAGTGAGCATGTGGAAATGCAAGCTGGTGCAGCCACTCTGGAAAACAGTCCAGAGGTTCCTCAAAAAACTAAAAATAGAACTACCCTACGACCCAGCAATTGCACTACTAGGCATTTATCCAAGGGATACAGGTGTGCTGTTTCTAAGGGGCACATGCACCCCCATGTTTATAGCAGCTCTATGGACAACAGCCAAAGTATGGAAAGAGCCCAAAGGTCCACTGATGGATGAATGGATAAAGAAGGTGTGGTATATATATACAATGGAGTATTACTCAGCAATCAAAAAGAATGAAATCTTGCCATTTGTAACTACGTGGATGGAACTGGAGGGTATTATGCTAAGTGAAATTAGAGAAAGACAAAAATCATATGACTTCATTCATATGAGGACTTTAAGAGACAAAACAGGTGAACATGAGGGAAGGGAAACAAAAATAATATAAAAACAGGGAGGGGGACAAAACAGAAGAGACTCATAAATATGGAGAACAAACTGAGGGTTGCTGGAGGGGTTGTGGGAGGGGGATGGGCTAAATGGGTAGGGGCACTAAGGAATCTACTCCTGAAATCATTGTTGCACTAGATGCTAACTAATTTGGATGTAAATTTTAAAAATTAAAAAAGGAAATTAAAAAAGGAGAAAGAAAGAAAGAAAGAAAGAAAGAAAGAAAGAAAGAAAGAAAGAAAGAAAGGAAGAGAGCACAATGTTAAGGTTTCTGAGTAGAATGAACTCTGGAGCGGCACTGGGCGAGGGGACAAGCTTCTCCCATCCTTTCCAGAACATCCATGCCACTGGTTGCTGATCATGTGCTACCCTCCCCACCACATTTCAAAGGGGGGACCTATTGCAGCTGCAGATCACCACCAGCCTGGCCAACCCAGAGAACTTCTCTACTCTTCAATGACCTGAATCCTACCCTCTCTGATGAGATCTGAACCCCTCTCAAGGCTGCCCTTCCTTGGGTCCTCTCCCTCAGCCCTAGTGTACTCTATAGACTTTCTTCATACCTTGTAGTTGCTCTCTTGTCATAGCTAATAATTTTCTATATTAAACATCCCTGTTTCTGTCTTCTGGTTGGGCCCAGATTGCTATACCATGTTCAGTTGGCTTTTGTATTACTTGTAGCCAAAACATACCAACAGACCCAATGCAACACTTAGCAACTGGTTGGGTAGGACAGACAAGGAAGAAGACATCACTGATGATTAAAGTTTCTAGATGGGAAGGCTGGTGCTTCCAAGAACAGAAAGAGGGAACAGAAGAGACATGAACTTGAGAAGAAAGATGCGAAGTGTCTTTCTGTGCAAGAGCGAGTCTGAGGAATACCCAGAGAGAGAAAGGTGCCCAGCAGGCAGCTGAAAGTACAACACTGAACATGGAGAAGAAGCTGGAACTGGAAGAAATCATGGGGGGGAGACACTTACAAAGACATGAGAATTGGTGGTAGGAGAGATAACTGGACATCAGCCAAGTGAATGAAATCACCCATGGAAAGAACAAAAAAGAAAAGAGATTCTTGGCATAATAGAGATCTATTGAAATGTGATAAATTACCCTCCAATGTAGTGACTTAAAATAACAATCATTATTAATTCTCACAACTTTCTGTGGGTCAGGAATTCAAACCAAGCCCAGTAGGGATGGCTCCTTTCTGCTCCAGGACTTCTGGCCCTCAACTGGAAGCTTCAAGGGTTCAGGCTGAAGTCATCTGAACACTCATTCATCCCCATGTCTGAGGGGGGGTGCTGGCTGTCAACGGAGACTTTAGCTGGAATGCCTGTGTGTGGCCTCCACATGTAGCCTGAGCGCTTTCAAATATGGTGGCTTGGCTCCAAGTCAAGCAGAGAGAAAGAAAGGGAGAGAAGAGGGAGAGAGGTGGACTCCACTTGGGAGTCATTTAAAAGTGGTTTGGGCATGCGCCATTGATCAGGGCAGTCAGCAGCCCCTGTGCAGTTTCAAGGGGAGGGATCCTAGACCCCAGTTCTCAGTGGGAGAGCATCAATCACACCACAAGAAGGGAAAATGGAATGAGATAAATATCAAGCAGTGGGCATCTTTGGAAAGAGCTACTTGCCATCCTTGGGGAGCACCATATTTATGGGGAAGAGAGAACATGCCAGAAAAGGAACAGAGGTGTAGAAAGAGAACAGAGGGGATTCACAGGAACCAAGAGGGAAGAAAATTTCCTGTGAAATTCCAGTTGAGAGCGGTGTGGAGTTCAGTTACAAGAAGCTCAGATGAAAATGAATGGTGGTGGCTGTGTTCTGGGAAACTCCCGCAAAGATGACACTTTTAGATTGGTGGCTCAAGAGTCAAGCCCTTAGATTAGAGATATCTATTCCTTAGGTTCCCCTGCTAGGAAGCAAGACAGCCTCATGGAAGTGAAAAGATGGGAAAATAGACAGTGCCCTTTTAAACAAACCATTATCTGGCTGTCATTCCTTTAGTTTGTAATGTTCCCCTACAAGGAGAGTTAGGAGCTTATGAATATATACAAACCATTAGATCCATATTAGCAAGACTCCATATGAGTGCATTCTCTCACAAAACTAGAAGCAGGAGGGGCGCCTGGGTGGCGCAGTCGGTTAAGCGTCCGACTTCAGCCAGGTCACGATCTCGCGGTCCGTGAGTTCGAGCCCCGCGTCGGGCTCTGGGCTGATGGCTCGGAGCCTGGAGCCTGTTTCCGATTCTGTGTCTCCCTCTCTCTCTGCCCCTCCCCCGTTCATGCTCTGTCTCTCTCTGTCCCAAAAATAAATAAACGTTGAAAAAAAAAATTTTTTTTTTAAATAAAAAAAAAAACTAGAAGCAGGAATGGGGGACCCTTTGGACTACCATCATTGTCTTCTCACTCTCTACAAGAGGCATAATCGTAAGAAAAGACAGTAAAGCGAATTCAACAAACACATACTTAATACTTGTGTTTCAAGTATTTTTGTATTGAATACTTATTTTTGTATTGACTACTTATAATTGATATGATACTCATCACTAGAGGACCAAAGGAGGCACAGTTCCTGCATCAAGGGACTCACAGTTTTAAGAAACAGAACAAGTGAACAATTTTCCTACTCAGGGGAATAAGTAGGTAGGTACTTACCTGCAGGAAACAAAAGGAGACAGAGTTTCCTCTAAGTCCAACTCAACCTGGAAGAATCAAAGGGAGGCAGACCTGCACACAGGGAGAATGCCATGTGAAAGATTGGAGTTATGCTGTCATGGGCCAAGGGACCGCCAGAGGATGGAAGAGAGGCCTAGAGCCTTCAGAGGGAGCACACCCCTGCCACTACCTTGATCTGGGACTTCTAACCCCCAGAACTGGGAGACAAAAAACTTCATTTGCTCTAAGCCACCCAAGTCCTTGTGGTAGTCTGCTGTGGAGGCCTAGGAAACTGACCCACCAGGAGACAATAATGACCATTCGGGTGAGGCAGCCACTGTGGGGACAGAGGGCAGCAGGAAGTACTCATCAGATTTGGGAGCTCCTTGTGGAGGTTGGAAGAGAGGGTTAGGACAACTCCCCAGGTTCTGTAGGATGACGGGGTATTTGGTGGTGCCATCTGTTGAAAAAGAGGAAATCCTCCCAGAATACAAGCTCCGCAGCTGTGTTTTATGCAGTGTGACTCCTAGTGTCCAGAACAGTGACAGCTCAGTACCCAGAACAGGTAATTACTGAATGGGTGGGGAGCCTAATGAAATAGGCGAAAGGGGAAGGGTATCTGTTTTATATCTACAACACACACATAGACATTTTTGACATTTCCCCACCAAGTTTTTCAAGTTCCATATAAATATAATTTTTGTGCAGCCTTCTTTTCAGTGTTCTCTATTGTCCGCATTTTTTATCCCTCCTGTGTACCATTCCACCCCTTTTCCTCTTCCCTTATGCTAAGGTGCAAATTTTCTAACTCAAGGAATCAGAACCCATGGTCCCCTAGAGAAAGCGTACTTACTGATTCCACCACAGTGCTTGACACAACTAAATGCTCCATAAAATACCTAGTGTTGTTATCCGAATAGTGAACTTGTACCTGTCTGATAAATCTGGACATATCTTCTCCTGGGGGCACCTGGCTGGCTCAGTCGGTAGAGCATGCAACTCTTGATCTCAGGATTGTGAGTTTGAGCCCCATGATGGGTGTAGAGATGAAAGAAAGAAAGAAAGAAAGAAAGAAAGAAAGAAAGAAAGAAAGAAAGAAAGAAAGAAGAAAAAAGAAAGTCACGCGATAAATCTGGACATACTTCTTTTCATTTCATTTGATTTCTTACTTGCCTCCTTCTTTGTCCTTTGTTTCATGATTAATCCTTCATTCTGACCTGTGTACCCAATCCACCACCACTCTTCTGACCTAATATGGAAGAAATGTATATTAGTTATCTTCTGCAGCTTTGTGAATTGTCCCCAAACTTCACAACTTAAAATAGCAACATGCGTTTATGATCTCCCATGCTTTCTGTGGGTGGGCAGGGAGGTTCTGGCTGAGCATCTCCTAAGGTTGCCATCATCTGAAGGTCTGACTGAGGTGGGTCTGCTTCCAAGGTGTTCGCTCACATGGCTGGCTAGTCAGTGTGACTATTGGTGGGGGGCTCCAGTTCCCCTCCATGGGGGCCTCCCCACCGGGCTGCTTGAGCATCCTCCCGGCACAGTGACAGAGTCCTCCCCCAGAACAAGCAATGCAGAAAACCAAGGCAGATGTTGCAGTGCCCTCTGTGACAAAGCTTTAGAGCTGCACACTGCCACTCTGGCCATATTCTCTTGGTCACAGTGCCCAGACCTTATATACTATAGATGGAAACTACACAAAAAGCACAAATGCCCGAAGGTGAAGTTGACTGGGAGCCATCTTGGAGATTGGTTACTATGGAAAATCAGAGAGGAAGGTGAAGAGGGGACATTGAAGGCGTAATAAAGGAAAAATAGCCATCATAGGTGTGTCTTAGGAACACTCTATTCAGTCATTTCACTGTTTTTCCTTCATTTTAAAACTTTCTCTGAATAAAACTCATCAAAAAACACACAGCAACATCTCATCCATGTGAAGTTATTTTTTGAAAATCGTTCATTTTAACCCATGGTCACTGAAAATTTTGCATCCTATTTCGGTTGCTGTTTCTGTATTTTTAAGTGGGGTGTCAAGATGAGTATGATGGGATTATGAAATATCCCTTCAATTTTCTTGTGCTCCAAACTATTCCTCTATCTAGTAGCCTGTGAACTCATTCATTGTCTCTGAGAATTGCATTAGTCATCATAAACACACTTATTTCATTGGGCCTATGTCGTCAGTGTTGCTGTGTACAAAAGGCCACACAGCACACATCACAAAAAATGCAAGTCTATCCCAAGAAATTCTCTCCGAGGAGCTGGTGGTGCTGAGAGATTGGGCATATGGGTTAGAAGCTAGCCTCTGCCTCTTGTTAGCTCTTTGACCTCAGACAGGTCTTCTAACTTTAACTCCACTTTCTTCTTCTAGAGCAAGGATCAACAAAGGTCCTATTAAGGGCCAGATAGTAAATATTTTAGGTTTCATAGACCACACAGTCTCTGTCCCAACTATTCAACACTACTTTTGTAGCATGAAAGCAGCTGTAAATACAAGCAAAGAAGCATGGCTGTGTTCCAATAAAACTTTATTTACAAAAACAGGCACTCAGCCAGATTTGTTCCAAGGACTATTGTCTGCCAACCCCCAATGTAGAAAATGATCCATACAAAACCATTATAGTTGAGGGCTCAATGTCTGTTATAACCCAGCTGATTGTTTTCTATGTTAATCTAAGGTGTTGACCCCCTGGGCCGTGTTAGTTCAGACAGATGCATGCCGAAGCCATTCTGTGCCAGTGAGATATGAGGAGAAGATTACTGGAAGCTTCAGGGAAATCACCATCCTTGCACATAGAAAAATTCTGCTGCACAAAGCTAGCCGCTCTGTACCCTAGTCAGAGACAAGATGCTGACTGGCAGCCACTAGCCGCTATTGGCCATCCTACCAGCCTTAGGAACAGTTTTACAACGTGGATGGCAGAGAGAAGCCTTTCTCTAGATTCCTTTTCACGCGTGCTAAAGAAATTTCCAACTTCTCTTTATTAACTCTGAATTGGATCATCTGTTATGTCAGCTAAAGTCACCCCAAGTGAAAACTTAATCAAAGGTACTTATGGAATCTAAATGTGACAAGGTATGTGACTGTGACATGTAAGTTTAAAGCTCTGCCGATATGAATATTGGTAATCTTGAAATAATCACAGGGCACCTGGGTGGCTCAGTCAGTTAAACATCTGACTCTTGATTTGGGTTCAGGTCACGATCTCACGGTTGTGAGATTGAGCCCTGCATCGGGCTCCATGCTGAGTGTGGAGCCTGCTTGGGATTCTCTCTCCCTGTCCCTTTGCCCCTCTCCCCCTCTCAATAAAATAAAATAAAATAAAATAAAATAAAATAAATAAAATAAAATAAATAAAATAAAATAAATAAATAAATAAAATAAATAAAATAAAATGAAATGAAATGAAATGAAATGAAATAATTGCCAAGAACCTCTCCCCCAAATCATCATTGAGTCTTGGTCACGTTGACTATATACACATGCCTTTGGCACCCATATTCCATTGGAAAGTCCTTCCTCTCTCTTCAATAATAATAATTTAAAAACCCTGCAAACTATCACTTCTCTTAGCTTGAGATTCCCGACCCACATAAGAAAAAACTTGGTGGAAAGAAACCAACACTAATTATTAGCTTGTCAAAGTGATGAAGTTGGTGGCATCTTGACAGCAGCCACAAGGGCTGGTGAAGGTGCTTACGAAGCAGTCTTTCTTTTTTCCTCTTTCTTCCTCTCCCTCTCCCTCGCCCAATCCCTCTCCCTCTCTTTGTCTCTGTCCCCAACTCCCTCCCTTTCTTCATTTTCGGGAAAGCAGCGATGCAGAAATGTGAGTCTGAGGGGTGTGGGACTGGAGTCAATAATTGGTCTTCTTTGACGAGCCACTTTCTGTGCCTGAGGAGACAGACCACTACATTCAAGCTGTTACTCATCCTCAAAGATTATATTCTCTATCAGAAAGGTATAGATAGGGATTTGTAGTTATTTCTTTCAGTCAAAAAAATGCTGAGTAACTTACAAAGTGAAAACACGGTCTTATTCCCTCTCCTTCTCTCTCTCCACTCCCTCTGGGGCGACAGCACAACCAGCCGTATTTTTTTTCTATTTCTTTGTTTAATCTTTCCATGATGACCCGGTTCTGTGAGGATTTGAAAACTTGAAACAAAGAAATAAATCTAATATAACATTTCGGAACCTATGTTGCTTGCAACTATGTTGCAGGTACAGCATACCAGAGGATATCTATGTCCGAAGTACTGTACTGAGTGATTGACAGTTTGTGACAACCCTGTAAAGCATTATTATCCGCATTTACACGTGAGGCGACTGAGGTTCCCAAGAGGGTAAAACAACTTGCCTAAGACTGTAGAACAAGGAAGGGGGGGCGGGCTGGAGGTAGATCCATGTCTGGGGGATTACAAAGGAGGTTCAAGAACAACTCAGCTCAGAAAGCATGAAAATTGTGAGTCGGCCAGAATCTCCTGTTACACCACGCTGCTGGCTGAGAGCCCCCGTCCAATAAGGGTGGCAGGACTCTAGAGACACGAAATTTGGACACGAGTGAGGAAAGAGCCAAGCTGCCCAGTGGAGAGACTGGTGGGCTGGAGCTGTCCCTGCTCGGCCACTGCCCTCAAACCCAAGCAGCTCTGTCCCAAGATCAAGTTCACACATGACAGAACCGGGACACCAAGCTCCAGTCTAGTTTCTGACTTTAATCCCATTCCTCTTTCTTGTTTAAATTTTTTTTAAATGTTTATTTATTTTTGAGAGAGAGAGCGAGAGAGAGAGGGAGAGAGGGCACGAGGGGGGAGGGGCAGCGAGAGAGGGAGACACAGAACTTGAAGCAAGCTCCAGGCTCCACGCCGTCGGCACAGAGCCCAACACAGGGCCCGAACCCACAAACCATGAGATCATGACCTGAGCCAAAGTCGTCTGGCTGCTCAACCGACTGAGCCACACGGGCATCCCTCCTTTTTCCTGTTTAAAAACACAAAGCCGAGGGGCGCCTGGGTGGCGCAGTCGGTTAAGCGTCCGACTTCAGCCAGGTCACGATCTCGCGATCTTGCGGGATCTCGCGATCTCGCGGTCCGTGAGTTCCAGCCCCGCATCGGGCTCTGGGCTGACGGCTCGGAGCCTGGAGCCTGTTTCCGATTCTGTGTCTCCCTCTCTCTCTGCCCCTCCCCCGTTCATGCTCTGTCTCTCTCTGTCCCAAAAATAAATAAACGTGGAAAAAAAAAAAAAAAAACAAAGCCCGAAAAGCCCCAAAACAAAGCAACAACAACAACAACAACAACAACAACAACAAAAACCTTCCCTTTAAGTTCAGTACAAAACCCTTCTTCTCCACACCCCGTGGTCAACCCCTCTGGCCCCACCGCATCCCCACTCTGAATGCCAAGGAGGCCTCCTCTCCTAACTTTCCACTTTTGTGAATTAATTCTGGTAAACTCAAAGGCAGGGGCTATACCTTAGGATTGGTGTGTGTGTGTTTCCACTGCAACTGAGTAAATTTGAAAATCTAATTGGCTTTATTCAACATTCATAAACCAGGAGCATCTCATCAAGGGAGTACAAAGGAGCTCTGAGGAGCCGTTTAAGCAAGATGGAAGGATTTTTATAGGCAGGAAGGGGGGGCGGGGGCGAGACAACAAGGTTATTAGCAGAAGAAAAGAAAGGATTATTTTAGGCAAGGTCACCTTCCCTTTAGGGGGAAGGACAGGGGGTCTTATCAGGCAGGTCACCTCCCTGGTGCTGACCAGGAAATTTCGGGTGGTTGGTTTAAAATTCCACTCCTGGGAGGGGTTGCAACTGCAAGTGAGTCTTGATTTTCTGTCCTGAGACAAGTGATTGTACCTTGGGCCTGTTGTTGTTGTTTTTTTCTTAACACTACATAAAGCTTTTGTGCCCTTCACGGGACCCAGTACAACACCAAGCACATAACAACTCTCCCTGGATGTTGAGTCGATGTGCCAGTAGAGATGGACTGGGGACAGGGGTCTAGAAGTGACAGCCTTTTCCCATTGGCCCTTGCATGCATAGAGCTGTTTACGGGATACAATATGGTTTTGCAGGTGAAGCTCCTGGACTTCCAAGCAGGCAGCCTGGGTTTGAAACCTTGCTCTCCTAGCAATCTAGCTGGGCCATCTGGCTGATTCACTCCTTCAGCTTCAACTCCCTGATCTGTACAACATGAATAATAATTAATGGCTGTAAAGTGCCCAGCGCTGTCCTCAACACACAGAGAGCACTTGGGAAAGGACTTCCGTAAGCTCCATACACGTTAGATGCTCGATAAATGGAATACGTTGTTGATGCAAATTGAATACGCTTTTTAGAATCTCTAAAAGTAAGAGAGAGAGTTTTATTTGAGCCCAAGGTAGGACAGCTGCCCAGGAAACGTGCTCTTCACAGGGAAGAAGGTGCTGTGGAAAGCGAACAGTTTTTAAAAGATTATGTACTTTTTTACATCTTGTAGAAGCTCAAGAGGTGACAGGTTAGCATATAGGCAGGAACTACAGGTTTTACTGTAAAGGCATGCAGGGCATAGGAGGTGGACCCATAGGTCAAGGACAAGATGGTTTTCTTTCAGGCTACTTGTTCACAAAGCAAACATACCATGCGTGCCTGGTGGCCATAAATCAGGCTTTGGGTTTGAACAAAGTTTATACACAGTCGTGCTGACTTTGAAAGAGATCTAAACTGGCCTCCCTCGTCCATCAGGCTTTCAGAGAGTCTTTCTCTCATCAATGTGTAGTAACAGTTTTTAAATATGGGTAACCAAGCCATCTGCTGAATGCACATGAAAGAATAGACTAAGGGGACGCCTGGGTGGCTCAGCTGGTTAAGTGTCCGACTTCAACTCAGATCACGATCTTAAGACTCTTGAGTCCGAGCCCCGAGTCGGGCTCTCTGCTGACAGCTCAGAACCTGGAGCCTGCTTTGGATTCTGTGTCTCCCTCCCTCTGCCCCTCCCCCCCTCATGCTCTGTCTCTCCTTCAAAAATAAACGAACATTAAAAAAATTATTTTTAAAAGTAGACTAAGAATTAGTAGAAGTAAACTTGGCGTTCAACTTCGCTCCTATCTTGCAGGAAGCTGCTCTGGGGAATATATTTAGAATCCCTGTAAAATGGGGATCTTCTTTTCTACATTGTGCTGCACACTCTTCTTGGGCTCCAGATTTAAGACTAAACAGCACTGGGGCACCTGGGTGGCTCAGTCGGTTAAGCATCTGACTTTGGCTCAGGTCAAGATCTCACAGTTGGTGAGTTCGAGTCCCTCGTTAGGCTCTGTGCTGACAGCTCAGAGCCTGGAGCCTGCTTCAGATTCTCTCTCTCTCTCTCTCTCTCTCTCTCTCTCTCTGTCCCTCCCCTGCTCATGCTCTGTCACTCTCTCTGTCTCTTTCTCAAAAAGGAAATAAACATTAAAAAAAATTTTTTAATTAAAAAAAAATAAGAATGAACAGTGCTGGTTCAGTGCCCCCCGTATGCAGAATTCAGTTCTTCAGTGGTGTCCATCAGGGACTCAGGAGTCACCTACACTTCTCTATGTTAGTGCTTCTCAAAGTGTGGTCCGGGGACCCCTCAGGGGCCCTGAACCCCTTTCAGGGAGTCCATGAGGTCAAAGCTGTCTTTATAATTATAAGATGTGGTTTGCCTTTTCCATTTGCACACACGCATAGAGCGCTGCTTTCCAGAGGTTACCTGAGGTGTGACGATGTCCTATGTTCAGCTGATAGCAGGACGGTTTGGTATTCCTGTTTTTAAAAATTCTCAGTTTTCATTTTGAATATGGTAAATATCGATAGATATAACCCACATTTAAAAAAAAAACAATTTGGGGGCTCTCGGTAATTGTTTACGAGTGCAAAGGAATCCCACCTGATACCAAAAGGTTTAAGAACCCCGGATCTAGATGTTTCTGCACTCCTTTCAGAGTGCACCTGGTGACATCCCCTCTCACACGTTCATTCCCAGGTCGTTCTCTGTCTTCGCCATCTTTTTATAAAGCCACGTGAGCTGTGGCAAGGATGCCCTTTGACTTTAGGATACGTTTTTCTGCTGGGTCTTTTTAAAGAAGTCCTGCCAGCATTTCTGTTGAAAATCACAGGCCACAGGGGCGCCTGGGTGGCGCAGTCGGTTAAGCGTCCGACTTCAGCCAGGTCACGATCTCGCGGTCCGTGAGTTCGAGCCCCGCATCAGGCTCTGGGCTGATGGCTCGGATCCTGGGGCCTGTTTCCGATTCTGTGTCTCCCTCTCTCTCTGCCCCTCCCCTGTTCATGCTCTGTCTCTCTCTGTCCCAAAAATAAATAAACGTTGAAAAAAAAAATTTTTTTAAAAAAGAAAAAAAAAAAAAAAATCACAGGCCACAGACACGCATGGAAGAGTCGATCTACAATGGTCCCTGCAAACCAGCTGTTTCTAACTGTCCCTGGGTGTCTCATTTGATTTTTCACCTCGCATGCTGTGCTTTGCTTTAAACAGTTCTGTTCTGGAGTTTGCGAAACGGCTTTACTGAGCAGTTCTTACGATGATTTTCTGTTTCCCAAGAGTATGCTACAAGGGTCGCGGTTACAGAAGTTAGAAGAGGCTGGGTGGGGTGAGCTAATTATATATGGATCATTGCTTCACATTTTCCTGTCCCACAGACTCCATGCAGATGGTGTGATTGTCCACACAGCGGGGGCAGATCTGCCACCAAAGAGACAGAAAAGCTCGGCAGGAGGCGTGTCTCTCATTGACCTCGGCATCCCTCCAGCAAATCTTCCCTTTTTGGTAAACGAGGGAGACAGCTTGCATGGGCTCTGCCAGAGCGAATCGGACACTGAGTTTCCCGAGCTCTGGAACTTGCTGGCTTTAGGGTTCAGGGAGAAATTAGACACCTTTCGAGAACGAACAGCAAATGGACATTCCCCTTGAATCACACAGGCTTCGTTACCCGTCTAATCCCTTTACAAACAGGACCTTCCTGGAGGTATCCCCTCAGGAGATGACTATTCAGGAGACAAAATAGATCCTGAATGTGTTTACAAAAGACATCTGCTTTCTTTGGCTGGTTGTTACCATTAAATCAAAATTTATATGGAATTTATAGTCCTTGGCGGAATAAGAATACAATCAAGGCTGAAAGGTTGAAGAGGTTAATAGACAGAAATGGAATTTATAAATTCCACGAATGTGTAGAACTCGTCTCCAGGGGTCCCTGAAATAATGAAATAAGGTCCCTGACTTAGAAGCACACACAACATGGCGGGTCTACAAATACCAAACAAATCGTCGTAGTTAGCTTCTTTCTCACCTCCAGAGACACCCCAGGCCTGGTTACCATCAGCTTTGGCCTCCTGACTGGCCTCTCTCTGCCCTCTGCTGTTAGGCTACAGCCCCTGGGAAATTTGAGAATGTTTAGAACACCGTAGAATCAGATTTCAAAGCACTCGCCAGTGAATTTCCCTTTCAGCTCTCCGACCCCGTCCCTACCTGAAATTCCTCTGCTTGTGACTCAGGGCCTCTCCTCTCTACCCTTGGGCCTGAGTCATCTACTTCAGACCAGGAACGGTTGGTAAATACTTGGCTACTAGGCCCCAGAGTTGCTGGCCTCTGGAGCAGACATGAAGATTCAGACACAGATTTCCAGAGCTGGTTTTTTGGCTCCCAGAGCTCAGATAACATATGCCAGGAGCTGCAGAAGCAGAGAGGCAGAGGGGAGGGTCCCTTGGACAAAGCCTGGAGTGGGCCTTAGGCAGCAAAGAGTTCGAAAGAGAGGGAGACACCAGCCTCTGGTTGTGCTTTGCTGGAGATCTCCAGCCTTCTGCCCACCAAGTAGCTAGTTTTAGTTGACTCACGCCTATACCTCAAGACTTCTCCAACTATTGTTGGAGGGTCCAGGACACTCCATCATCTTCTAGAACTTCTAGAATGGAGGAGAGAGGTATTGGTGGGGGGGGGGGGCACCTTGAGGGTAGGGACCGGGCTAGAGGAAGGGAAATCTCACTCTTGAACAAGACAGCTCACAGAGAACCAGTTTTTAAGCCCCCACATGGACTATAGTGACCTGTCACACTTCCCAGAACTGGGGTAACTGCCTTCACAGTGGAAAACATGCAGAAGCACACGAGAGCCATTTCCTACCCAAAAGGCAGAGCTTAGCCTGAAGGTGACAAGAAGGAAATTGACAGCCATTAATAGTTTAGGTGCTAGGGGTCTCTGGGAAGGGCCCAACATCCTACTCCTGGGCCAGTGCTGGAGTGGAAGAGAAGAAAGTAAGAGAAACTCCAGGTAAACTAAGGAATGCCTGGCTCTGTGGGCAAAGCCCTTGAGGCTGCAAACCCCAAAGACAATTTGTGTGCCCACAGAGCACCTGAGTGGTTGGGTAACAATGCCAATGGGCTCAAGAGAAGCTTCTGAAGGAGAGCAGAAGGCGTGACCCTCAAATATGTCATTTTGTCATGTGGGCTATTTTGAGGGGAAGGTAGTCAAAGCCCAGCAGACTCAAGGAAAACTTTTACTGCTCCCTTAACCACCTCAAAGAATTTAGTTAGGCGGCCTGGCTCAGAGAGAGAGCTATCATGAGAGATAACTGTTACCTGAGTGACTGATCTGTATGCCGGGGCAAACATCTAATTACCAATATCTGCTCTTCTTATGTCCTGTGAATTACCTTCCTCCTCTTTGAAACCCAGGCCCTTGCCCCATTCCTTAGCTCGGGATGGGGGATAAGCCTCGACTGCCCGACTTGCCTTTGGGGCTCATATTTTTATGGGGCTGCTATACATACAAAATTAAGTTAGCTTTTCTCCTGTTAAGCTGTTTTAAGTCACTTTAACAATTAGATCAGCCAAAGAACTGAAAAGGGTAGAAGGAAAAATTTTCCTCTCCTGTACTTCTCAAGGGGGGAGAGCAGCAAGGAAATAGAGCCTTGAAAGGACTCCCCTGATTGAGACAGAGACCAACAAAGTTGGCCCAATGTATGTGGCCTTGCAAAATAATGTACCAGAGCACCTCGGTGCTTCAGGTGGTGAAGTGCCTGACTCCTGATTTCCACTCAGGTCATGATCTCATGACTCCTGAGTTCGAGCCCTGAGTCAGGCTCTGCACGCACAGCACCGAGCCTACTTGGGATTCTCTCTCTTTCTCTCCCTCTCTCTCTCTGCCCCTCCTCAGCTCTCATGCTCTCTCTCTTTCTCTCTCTCCCATTCAAAATAAAGAAATAAAACATTGAAAAAATTGTAAAACAAAGTTAATAAAAGAAAGAAAGAAAGAAAGAAAGAAAGAAAGAAAGAAAGATAGTGTACCTTCTTGGAAACCAGTAAGAACAAGAAGACCAAAGACCATAAAGCACCTCCCCACAACAGGACAGTATGGGAGCCTCCCCTGAACCCCAGACAATACCTGGGGAGAAAGAAGAATACAGAGAGGCTGGAAAGAATCCCCGGTTAACCTAGCAGTCTCCTGAAAGAGATTATTGTAAGCTAGAGGCAACTGAGTCATGGCAGGATAAAATTCTCCCTCGGAAGAAATGAAAAGTTGTCAGCAAAGTTGAATTCAGTTTTACGGAAATCACATTTCTGCACACCCGTGTTTGTGGATGGAGAAATTTATGCCTTTTATGGGGTCATGGCCGTCTCCTGCTAAAATACTATAATAGTTTCCCACCGCACTTGTAAATGAATCCGGACTCTGGCCTCTGGCCTACAAGAATACGAATCTGTTCTCCTTCCTCTAGTTCTGCCCCCCACCCCTCCCCAAATAAGCTTTTGTCCCACTGGTCCCCTTTGTGAACGCCACACTCGCCAAGTTCTTTCCTGACTCAAGGCTTATGTGTGTACAGTTTCTTCTGCCAGGAACACTCTTTCTCACACCAACAGAGGAAACTGGCACCTTCTCAAATTTGGTGAGGCCAGCTGCAACTGTTCTAAATAGTTGTTCTCTCTGCATCTCATTCTCTATCTCAGCATGCTTCTCTTTTCTTCTTCACTTCCTAACCCTTCACACTTTAGGGCCATTTGCTTATTTATGATCTGTCGCCCCCACTAGACTCTAAGCTCCGTGAAGGCAGGAATTTTATATATTGTGCTTGCAGGGATGCCTCTAGTCCTAGCACAGCACCTGCGTATAGTAGGCACCTGTCAAATATTTGTTGACTGAGTGGATAAATAAGCAGCCAAATTAACCAAGCAGCATAACAAAGGACTCCAGAGAATGCACTGGAAGTCCAAGGCTAGAAATGACTCATTCTTCTCAGTGGATTTAGAGAGGGCTTTACAGAAGGAACATATTGCAACAGCATGGGAGAGAAAACCAACACTGTGGTCAAGAGATGGGAATGGGAAAGGCACAGGTATACCAGAAAAAAAAAAAATCAGAGAGGACAACCTTACTACAGCTTTAATGTTCTTCCATATTAGAAAAGGAAGTAGCTTCTAGGGTTTGGACGAGGGAGAGGGGTTGGGTATAAGCAGGATGCTAGAGTGTAGCAATAGGAATAGGGTATAAGGACTACGATTAGGCATGTCACTTTACACTCTTACCTGAGGCTGAGTGCATGCTGGATATGCCCAGTTCAGGGACTGTGGCTGCCTGAGACGTGGTTCTGTCCACTGCTGGGGCCATCAATCTCACTGAAAAACTCCCTGTTGTCAACTTCAGACGAGCACGACATAACTCATGTGACCACTCTGGGTTGTCATACTTCTTGAGTGAAGGAAAGGAATCTAAAAGAAATTCCCGAAGAGACCTCATGTTTGGCATACGTACACTTTTTTTGTAAATACTTAAAAACAACGTGATACGTATGTGAAAAAAGCACATGATGTGGTGCTCTATGTCATTAGCCATTAGGGAAATGCAAATCAAAACCACAACAAGATATCACTTCACACTTACTGAGATAGCTAAAACCAAAAAGTGTCGGCAAGGATGTTGGAGATTGGAAATGTAAAATGGTGCAGCCACTTTGGAAAACACTCTGGCATTTCCTCAAATGATTACCATATGACCCAGCAATTTCACTGATGGTATATACCCAAGAGAAATGAAAACATGTGTCTACACAAAACTTGTGTTTATAGCAGTATTTACTCGTAATATCCAAACGGTGGAAACACCCCAAATGTCCAACAACTAACAAATGGGTAAATACAGTGTGGTATATCCATACAATAGGATATTATTGAGCCATGAAAACAAATGAAGTGTCGTATATGCTACAATATGGATGAACCTTGAAAACATCATGCTAAGCAAAAGAAACCGGTCACAGAAGACCACATATTGTATAAGTCCATTTATATGAAATGTCCAGAGAAGAGAAATGTATACAGAAAGGAGATCAGTGGTTGCTTAGGGATGGGGAGGGATGAGGTGGGGTGATAGGGAAATGGTGACTAAAGGGTACGTGGGCTCTTTTTGAGGTGATGAAAATGTTCTAAAATTGACTGTGGTGATGGTGGCATGTATCTGTAAACATATTAAAGTAAACATTGAATTATAGACTTTAAATAGGCAAATTATATAGTATGTAAATTATATCTTAATAAACCTATTTAAGTAATATAATAAAAAACACCATGGGGTGCCTGGGTGGCTCAGTCGGTTAAGCAACCAACTTCGACTCAGGTCATGATCTCACGGTTCTTGAGTCTGAGCCCCACATCACGCTCTGCACTAACAGCTTGGAGCCTGGAGCCTGCTTTGGATTCTGTGTCTCCCTCTCTCTCTGCGCCTCCCCCACTCATGCTCTGTCCCTGTCTCTGTCTCTCTCTGTCTCTTTCTCTCTCGAAAAAAAAAAAAAAACATTAAAAAAAACTAAAAAAAAAGAAAACAAACAGGAACCTACAGAATAGAGTTAGAAAGGTTTTTAACATACCTGTTCTGGATAAAGCATGATACCCTTGTACTATATCAACGGGAGTCGTAGCCCTTTAAGCCCAGAACACATTCATCACTGTGGCATCTAGGTGACTAATGCAATGCTGTGCACATAAGAAGAATTCGATAAAACAGTTGATTAATAAATGAACAGGAAAGTAACATTCCAGTGAGTATTATTTTTTCCAGGGCACAGAGTGAGCAAAGAGGGATGCATGCCAGGAGGAGGCTTGTAGATTAGGTGTTTGGTAAAACGGCCTAACGCAAAGGTTTGGATCAAACAGTAGAATAAACTGTTATGGCCTGTTCATTACAAACTTGAAGTCAAAGCAGTGAGTGATTAGTGAACTTTTCTCTGGCACGAATTGGGAGATTCAATCCACCATTTACTATCTCCAGCCCTCTATCTGTCCTCAGCTCTGGTAAACACCATTTAAAGTCCAAAGCATCAAAGAAGCAATAGCCTCGCAGCCAAAAACAACACCCCCTGAGCAATTAAACACAGCCAGCATATCGTTATCATTCCCCAAATATTGCAAATGATGGCATCTTTCTCCTGTTTGATCAAATAATCTTCCTCTTTCCTCTCTACACTTTTCCACCCCTATGAATCGAGTGGTGTGGCATTTTAAGTGAATTGAAATTAATTTCATTTTGAGAATTTCATGCCCCTGGGGCAGAGACACCTAAAATTTGGGGCTGGAAACTCTAAAACTGAGTGGGGGGTATATGACGAACAGGTAAGGTCCGTGATGAAAATGCCATGTTATCTATGACATAGTTAACTTTTACTTACCAATGGAAAAGGAAGTATTACACAAAGACAAGCTAAAAAGCTCATCCCTAATGTTGACAAGCATATGATGTTGGTCCTGGAGTTGACCCAATTACTCCCTACTGGGCCTGTCAGGGCAGAAACATGGCCTTTCTTCCTGCCTCTCTTCTTGTTAGCAAGCGATGAGGATCTCCGCTCCCCTCAGGCAGCACTTAAACGGGGTACACTTGAAAGGGACAACAGCTGTGCCCTGTTCCGAGTCCAAGCCACAGGTTAATTGTTCACCTCTCACCAAACAGGAAACCAGACTCGTGTTCTGGTAGCCCGAAGAATATCACCCATGCAACACTTGGTAAAAGCTGGATAAATAGACCCCCAAAAGAATCCTGGATCTGTGGGGTGAGAATCCCCGGTTCCCAGGGAAAGAACACCTCCACCAGGCTGTCTCTCGGCATTCCCCTGCCCAATGCTGATGGCAACGAGGCATCCTGTAACAGCAACATTCCTGAGCCGGGCGTAATGACCAGGATGGACATCTGGGTCAAGCTACCCAGACCAGGAGAGGCGCTGGTTGAGGGCGGGGGGAATCTAGAAGGGATAGAAAAGGAGGGAACTGATGAATAGCACGTGGTGTCAAGGCTCCCTGCAGCAAAGGAGACCAACCCTGCTCTTGTAAGTTTCCCCAGGAGAAGAGACGAACCAGAGTCCTGAGCAGCTGTTTCCAGGAGAAGGAAGGCTACTCAATGGACCAGTTGCACGGAATGTGGGCTGCAGCGGATGACGGTATGTCCTCCATGCTCCCTCTTCACGTCCAAGGCATTCACGCATCTCCAGGTGCAGGCGGTGTTTTCTGCTGAAGGCTCGCCACCACGTGTGGTCCCCTGCCAAACCGAGCTATCCCACCCGAGGTCGCATCGCCTCCCCAGAGACACCGACATCCAATGATTACTTGATGCACAGATACAAAGCTTCTATCCCCTTACCTCATCAGGAACACACATGTGTATCTTAGTAAATATTTAACAACCAGGTCTCTAGGAAAAAAAGCCCGGCTTGTAATGTTGAGTAGTTTCCATGGTGTGAATACTCCCATTGTGGCCAATTTCAAGATCAAGTTGACATCACTGAGTGAGGAGCCGGAGGGGGTGAGCACAGTCACCCCCACAAGCCGGCAGGAACCGGCCGGGCACACCTTTCGGGGAGCCATCGGGGTTTCAGAGCTGCCGCTGGATGGGCTGAGACCTGGTGAAACCACAGCACAGTTCGGCTTGTCGCTCCACCCAATCCTGTGTCCTCGTTCCCGCAACGGGTGTTGGTCCTGAGACGCTCCTCAGCCACACCTGCTGGTGATTCTCCATCACAGAAGCTGTTTCCAGGGGAACCTGAGCTATAATCGTCCCTAAGAGTTGGCCACTTTGGGGGTCTCTGTCTGTAGTCCTTCCCTGGGCAACTTCTTACTGTCCCACACGTGGCCATCACCTCTGGACCCAATGACACTACTCCCCTCTGTACCTGGGAAAATAACTTTCTGGATCCCTGTGGAAGCCGGACAGGTTTCACGGGTACTCACAACTCGACATACACAAAACAAGCTCGTTACCTTCCCCGCCGACCTGCCTTTCTTCTGTACCCTCTCTTTCAGGAATGATTCACCATCTTCCCCACAGCATACGATTTCAAAACAAAACCAAACACAATCCACACAGAATTGCCTTTAACAGCTCGTTCTTCCTAAACTCCTGCCTAAACTCTCCTAAACGCTCTCGTCCCATCTCTGAATGTCTGTCTCTGTGCTCACATCTGGTCTCCACCTTACATGGTCCTATCACCTCTTGTTGCACTGTCCTGATGCCTCCGAGAGTCTCCCTCATTCTGTTTGCTCACCTCCCTGCCCACGCGGTCTACACCAGCAACCCCCAAAGTGGGTGGGCCTGCCAATCCAATGGAAAGCCAGGAGTACTAGGGTTTCTCGCTTTTTTATTTTCATCTGTTTTAACATATGGCCTTAATGTACATGCAATGCCCATAAGTGCTTATAATTTATAAATAAAAGACTTTTAGTGGAATGCCTACTCACTGTTGTTGTTTGATTTTTAGTGGTGCGTGATCAAAAAAGTTTTCAGATCATGGTTCTTCTCTCGGTATCCGGTGACCTTCTTACCACACCAATGCTCTCACGTCCCTCCCTTACTCAGAGATGTTTGGTGACTCCCTGGGCTCAAATGATGTGCCTCATAAGATCTTCCTCAATTTCCTATGCTGTCAACCACTTCTTTCCCGATTTATGCAGACCTCCTGACACAATTTTTTTTTGCCTTACAATATAGAAATTGATGTAAAATGTCCTTATTCTCTGTCATAATTTAAGTTCATTGAGGATAAAGGCTGTATCTATATTTCCCCCCCAGGGCTTAGCACGGCTTCTTGTATACAGAGAATGAATGCTTGTTGAATGAATGTTTTAAGTATCATACACCTCGTAGATTGATCCCGATAATGTATTTTACATTTCAGTAGTGGAGTTTTGTGGGTTTTTTTGTCTTTGTTTTTGTTTTTGGAGAGCATAATGGTAGTTAATAAGACATCATGCAGGTTTTTTTTTTTTTAATGTTTATTTATTTTGAGAGAGAGAGAGGCAGAGCATGAGTGGGGAAGGGGCAGAAAGCGGGAGACAAAAAATCCGAAGCAGGCTCCAGGCTCTGAGCTGTCGGCACAGAGCCCTATTCGGGACTCGAACTCACGGACCGTGAGATCATGACCTGAGCCGAAGTCGGACGCTTAACCTTAACCGACTGAGCCACCCAGGCGCCCCAAGGCATGGTGCAGGCTTAAACAGTCACCCTCTTCAGGAAAAGTCAGTGCTCCCAAGCAGTCTCTGGGTTACAGGCCACAGCAACAAAGAGAATTCACAGGAAAATGCTACCACAAGGTGGCAGGACGACATCGGTCTTCAATATGTGCTTTTCCGGCTTGAATTCTCTTTGACGAGGTTATTAGCTTACCCGTCAAGCTACCTCAGAACATGTCACATGTCCCCAGAAGAGAGTGCAATAGGAGGTGAGGGGTCGTCCTCGCTCCTTCCCACTGAGCCCTGACCTTTGCCAAGGGCACCAGATAACAGGAATGCCCGTTTCCCAAGCCCATGCTGTGCTATGAGGGCCGCTGACTCAGCAGGTCTGGTCCCCCGCGCGCACGTCCATGCAGCCACCCGGCCTCCATACTTGTGGGGGGCACGGTGCCGGGGGGCTTCTACTGGCAACTTTCCATCTGCGCCAGTCACCTCCATAGACCCCAGAGGGCCAAGCGGAAGGTGACGTTTGTATGAACAAAGGGTACCCCCTGCGTGCCCCTGTGTGTCTGCAAGCACCCCACATTCAGTCGTCCGGGGGGCCCACATGTGTGGCTCACCACTAATGCTCTGTACCAACAGAATGCAGCCAGCAAAGGAGCAAAGACAGCAAAGACAGCAAAGTCTTTTGGTTTGACATCTGAGAGGCTGGTGGAGGTGTTTGGGTCTTTTTTTTTTTTTTTTTTTCTGGAAGAATGTCTGATGAGTAGCAAGGCGTCCTCCCCTGACCCTCTCTCCCCAGGACGAGGGCTCTCCAGGACCTCTCCGGAGAGGGGAGCCTCGAGTAGATCCTAGTGCAGGGCCCAGACCCTCTCCGTCCCTCAGAATCCCCAGTCGTTTCCTGGCGGGGAGGGACCGAGGGCACTCCCTCCCCTCCCCCTCCCCTGCATGGCAAACCAAATGTCACCAACCTTGAGACGCCACTTGAAGTTCTGACCTCTTGCATTTAATCCCCATTTTTTTCAGGTGTGGGAACCAAGCTTCTGCCCTAGCTAGGAAATGGTGCGGCCGGGCTTGGCGGCCAAGCAGTCTCCAGGCTCACGCCTCCAACTTCCGGGCCCCCTGCCTCCCTACACCGGGCGTGAGGAAGCAAAGGAGGGCTGGGTCTGCAGGCGGCAGAGGTCGCATGACCTGTGACTCCACTGGGAGTCGTAGGGATCGTCCCCCCAAAGGCCAGTCAAGACATCTGAGTGACCCCGGCCAGGGTGAGACCCACACCCTTCACCGCTCTGCGCCCAACATAAAGTTCGGTCTCTCTGAGGAGACGCACCAACAGAATGCATTGCTTTCTACTCTCCAGTGAATCCATGGCTCAAAGTCCACGTTAAATTCAGTGCCAGAAAAGTGAAGAAAGAAATCCGATTTCTTACATCTCTCACACGGTAGACTGAGGAAAAGCACACCTTGAACGCCTGCTCCAGCAGATTCTCTGACACCGATACACTAATCCCCCCGCAGCAGCGAGGGGTAAATAATCCCCCCTCCATGTGAACAGAGCACAGCCAGGGGCAGAGGTCAAGGGCCACGAAAGCAAAGGCCAGTGCATGTGGACAAACCTAGATTTGTCCAATGGCAACATCACAGGGTATTTTCACCAGGCCACGAAGCATTGGATATCAGAGACCAAGGTGCCCACGGCCACCACCTCACAGATGAGGACACTCCGCTCCGAGATGAAGTGTGGCTGCTTGGCAGTTGCTCGTCCCCTCTCCCAGTGCCTCCGACCGATGGCCCCACAGAAGACTCCGGGCTCCAGAATCTCCTCTCCTTCCGTACAAGTGACTCCTCTCAGTTTGCAGCTTCTGGCACTGCCTTATCTCAGATTTGGATAAAGAGAGCTTTGCTGAAAGCCTCTTGGCAGTTGTTCAGCGGAGGAATTTTTAAAATCGAAATAGCTTTATTGGGATACCATTGGCATGCAATAAATTACATATTGACATAGAATGAACTGTCCCTTTAAAATTTTCTTTTTAGGGGCGCCTGGGTGGCTCAGTCGGTTGAGTGTCTGTGGCTCCGGTCACGATCTCCCAGTTTCTGAGTTCGAGCCCCACGTTGGGCTCTCTGCTGACAGCTCAGAGCCTGGAGCCTGCTTCGTGTTGTGTCTCCTCTCTCTGCCACTCCCCTGCTCACACTCTCTCTAGCTCTCTCAAAAATACAATAAACATTAAATTTTTTTAATGTTTATTGTATTTTTGAGAGAGACAGAGAGCACAAGCGGGGGAGGGGTAGAAAGAGAGGAAGACACAGAACCCAAAGCAGGCTCCAGGCTCAGAGCTGTCAGCACAGAGCCCAACGTGGGGGTCGAACTCACAAACTGGGAGATCGTGACCGGAGCTACAGACATTCAACCGACTGAGCCACCCAGGAGCCCCTAACCTGCTCATTTAAGGCAGAGAGCTTGGTAAGTTTCTGTATATGTATACACCCGTGAAACCACTGGCACAGAGGAGATAGTGAAAATACCCATCCCTGCCAAAAGCCTTGTGTCTCTCCTTTGCAGTCCCCATCTCCCCATCCTCTCCTCCCCCCCCACCCCAAGCAACTGATGATCTTCTTTTGGTCACTATAGGTTACTTTGCATTTTGTAGACTTCCAGTTAAATGGAATCATATAGCAGTACTCTTTTTTGTCTGGATTCTTTCAGAATAATTATTTTGATATTCATCAATGTTTGTCAGTGTGTCAATAACTCATTCCTGTTTACTGCTGAGTAATATTGTGGTGTGACCATTGCTTGTTTATCCATTTATCTGTTGATGGACATTTGGGCTATCTGCTATGAACATGTGTGTACATGTCTTTGGACATATGTCTTCTATTTTCCTAGGTAAATACCTAGGAATGGAGTGGATGGCTCATATTGTAAGTATATGTCTAACTTTAAAAAAAATTTTTTTAATGTTTATTTATTTTTGAGACAGAGAGAGACAGAGCATGAACAGGGGAGGGGCAGAGAGAGAGGGAGACACAGAATCGGAAGCAGGCTCCAGGCTCTGAGCCATCAGCCCAGAGCCCGACGCGGGGCTCGAACCCACGGACCGCGAGATCGTGACCTGAGCCAAAGTCGGACGCTTAACCGACTGAGCCACCCAGGCACCCCTATGTCTAACTTTTAAAAATATTACTAAATGGTTTTCAAAAACAGTTGCACCATTTTACACTTCCACCAGCAAGCAGGGTCTAAGAGTTCCACTTTTTCCACATCCTCACCAGCACGTCATATGGTTAGTCTTTTTAATTTTAGTCATACTAACAGGTGTGTATCTCATTGTGGTTTTAATTTGCATTTCCTTAGTGTCTATATCTTTTATGTGTTTATTCGCCATCCTTATATCTTTGGCAAAGTGTCTGTTCAAACGTTTTGCCCATTTTTATATTGGGTTGTTTGTTTATTGCTGAGTTTTGAGAGTTCTTTATATATCCTGGATTCAAGTTTATTTCAGATACATGCTTTGTAAAGATTTCCTCACTGCTTGTGCATATCTTTTCATTCTCTTAACAGAATCTTTTGATTTAATTTTGATGAAATATAATTTATCAATTTGTTGTTTTATGGATCACGAATTTGGTGTTATATGCAAGAAATCTTTGCTTAACCCAAGGTAACAGATCTTCTATGCTTTCGACTAGAAATTGTGTACATTTAGATCTGCAATCTGGTTTGAGCTAATTTTTGCATATGGTTCAAGTTACGGATCTAAGTTCATTTTTTTATGTGGCTATATAACTGTTTCAGTGCCTCTTGTTGAAAAGACAATTCTCGCACCGCATTGCCTTTGCACCTTTATCAAAAATCAGTTGTCCATAAATGCGTGGGTTTGTTTCTGGACTCTGTTCTCCTGATCTATTTGTCTACATTTATGCCAATGCTACACATTTTTTATTGCAGTAGTAGAAGTTAAGGTCTGGTAAGAAACTTAAAAAATGGCCCCAAGGTCCACCCCATCCTAGAGAGTCTGCATTTCCCTCTTGCTTTCCCAGGACAAAGTGAAAGCCTTCATTCTTCTCCCAGAGTTCAGTGTGGCCCACCTTTTGCTGAAATGGTCTTAGAACAGCCACCACACAGGTTGCAGCAGAGAATATTCCAGGCTAATGTGGAGAATATAAATGATGTGATCTCTGCAGAGAATTTATCTCCAAGACAGGGAGAAGTGTTCTCCTGTAGGAACTGTGACTGTTAGTGTTCCGAGCACTGGGTCACCCAGCTGGACCCTTGCTAGCCATTTCTGTAAAGATTTGCAGATAGAGAGACTGAAGTTAACCATTAAAATAAAATTCAAGAATGTTAAAGAATTTACCGCACCTGCTCCCTTCCTTCTCCTTCTTCTTCCAGCATCGTTCCCAATCTCTCTGCTTTGAAAATTATGAGCCAGTTATGTGCTAAAAAGGAGGTAGAAAAAAAGTATCTCTCTCTTCTTACACACTAGGGGCATGGTATTGATGAATGTGTGAGCCTGACAATGGGGCAGTTTGAACAAAACTGGAGAGTTTGAACAAAAAGTTAGGGAAATAGCGTGTTTGGAATCTCTCTGTACTATCTTCACAAATTGTAAATATAAAACTATTCTAAAATTAAAATGTTATTTTTATAAAGCCAGAATAGCCATTTGAAAGAAACGTTAGGGAAAGGGAAGGTTTACTAAAACTGCTTAAAAATAACACTGCAGCTCTAAAAAGTAATCATCCTCTTTGTTTATTACCTTCCCAACTGAAAAATGACCATTAACCTTCAACCTTCCAGATGCTCCTACTCGATTGGGTATTTCTTTAGTTCTTTAAGTGGTAAGAGGGTCTTTAGATGCCCCCATGAAACAGTGTGAGTGTGTTTTGGTTTCTCCCCAACGCTTCTGGGTGCAAACAACCTCCCATCTGTTCCTTTTTCTCCCCAACCCAGATTGTGTCATATTTCCTGGTTTAATCAGAGATAAGAAGAATAGATATTGAAAGTCTCCTCAAAGGAAAGTCCAGAGATGCTCTGTGATGTAGAAGGTATGAAAGCATGGGAATTCAAAGATGAGAACTTCAGGCTGGCATCATGTGTCACCACTGTTCTGGCATAATAAAAATGGAGGACCTAAGAACATCCATTCTGTGACCTGGGTCTCCTGTTGACAAAGGCATTTCACTGGAGAGTCTCCACTGATGGGATAATCCCACACATGGGCAAAGACAAAAACGGAGGGGTCTGTCACCCACTAACATCAACCACTTCCTTATCTCCTGGGTACAGCTTTGCCCAGGAAGGAGGCCATCTAGGAAATAACAGGTGTCAAAATGAAAGCAAAGGCCCTGGAAACTGAGCACAACAATGCTTACTGCTGAGTGGAGTTCCATTCATGTCAGATCCATCTTAGACTTCATCATAGAGGCTCATTACTAATAAAAATCACAAGAAGCTCAAGAGGAGACACAGTGTGTACAAGGCATATTGTGTATAAGGGCAGTGTTAGCCCAAGACTTTGAGGTACTTACCAATGGGATGGGGAAGGCATTCAATATTCATTCACAGGTCAGGTCAATCCTGGTCCTTGGTGAGTCCCAAGGAAACTCGCCTTCTGGGGTTCACACCTATATGGGAGCAAGACGTATGATTTGCTTGTAACCAAGAGAATATGGCAGAGTGATGGGATATCACTCCATGATTAGGTTACCATATGTATGCATAAGACTCTGTCTTGCTAGCAGACCTGTTGGGCTCTCCCTCACTGGTCTTGAAGAAGCCACCATGATGTAAATAACCATGGTGGACAAGCCCATGTGGCAAAGGACTGTGCGTGACCTCTATTTGCTGAGAGCAGCCTCCAGCAAGAAACTGAAGGCTTAGATCTGTGACTAGAAATGAATCAATTCTGACAACTAAGGGAGTTTGGAGGCTGACTGTTCTCCAACAGAGCCTCCGATGATCCTACAGCCTTGGCCAACACCTTGACTCTAGTCTGGTGAGATGCTGCAACCAAGAACCCAGCTAAGTAAGCCATGACCAGACTCCTAACCCTCAGAAACTCTGAGACTTTAAATGCATGTTTTTACAAGCTGCTTTGTGTGGTAATTTGTCATGTACCAATAGCTAACTAATAGAGAGTAAGATATACTTTTGTGTGTTAGCTACTTTTACTTTAAAATATAAAAATTCTGTTTCTCTTCATGCTTTGAGAAGAATCTTTCCCCACTCTTATTGCCATAAAGGAGACCCCGAAATCCAAGCTTGTGATAGACCCTGTCTGAAACACGTGATGGCAGAAAAGGGCAAACAAAACAAAAAAATAAAACACAAAAGAAGTAAACTAACTACAACAACAACAAAAACCAGGGTCCCATAACTAGAAGAAAAAGAAGGCATCATAAAAATAATACTCTCCCAACTGAGAGTCCAACCCATTTAATTGAACAGAGGAAGAAATAGGACCAGAGGGGTGAATGGCTTACAAAGTCACCACTCTACACAAGGTCAGAAGCAAAACCCTTTCCCCATCCTTAATCCATGACTCTTATCACTAGAGCACGTTGTATGACTAATGTTTTTGGATGATTTTATTCCTCTGTTCTTTTAACCTATTTAGGAATATTTATTCAGAGAGAAAGCATTAAAATTAAAGTGCAGTAATTAGTGAAGATAAACACAAGTTTAAAAAAACTCAACAGTGGAATCAAACTTGTTACTTGGAAGAGAAACGCCCATTTGGCTGCCCTTTTAAAATATTTCCAACTGGTTTGTGCATACTTGGGACGTTGAATTACTCCCACAATCAAGAGCAGCAGAGTAGAAAATAGGAACCTGTTAAAGAAAGACAAAAAGTATTTCAGTGTTTGGCTTCCGCTCTCTACCTCACCCCTCTCTCCTTATGAGTATAAACTCTTGGGGGTCTTTTCATATAAACAGATGGCAGTGTAGACTCTCTCACTGGAAGACGTTGAGCTTTGAGCTTCTAGAATCAAATGTCCTCTTTTCCACGTCAATAAACGAGTAGGTGGAGGGACCCACAGGTGGAGGGACCCGGGCCCAGGGGCTGTAACTCGGGCAGGGCCTCCGATGTGCCCCCTTCCCTCATGTGATTTCTGTCGGGCCCAACTCTGTCCCAGGAGATCCAGGAGAGTCCAAGAACAGTGGTAGGTGTGTAAGCAGCTTCCTGGGGTCGGAACACAGCTGCTCATTGACCTCACAGTGGCTCTGGTGCCCTTGGAGAAGCCGCTTCATGGAATGAGGCCCGTAGAAGCACTAGAGAGCCTGTCGTGGGTCAGGCCCTCGGAGAACAGCTTCTGGCATTTGCTTCCTGCATTGCTTTCCCCTTTTTATTTCAGCAGGCATGCTCTTAGGGATGGCCCCAGGTCCACAAAGGCCAGCGGGGCAGAGGAGGACAGAGGTTGCAGATAGAGGAGAGAAAGTCAGTGCAAGGCCAAGTCTTGCTGTCTGACTCAGAGCTAGGTAGCCTCCCTGACTCTCCGCTTCTCGGGTCTAGAATTAAATAGAGGTTGCTTCTGGCAACCTCACCTTGGGGAGCAAGAGAAATGGCATGGGTGAGAGCGTGCCTCAGGTGTTTGTAAATGCACAGGTGCTGGCCTGAGCCAAACCTGCATCCATAATCACTTCTCACCCACGACCGAGGCCCTGAGGGCTTAGAAGTAACAATGACTGACAGGTGCTGGATTGTGTGCCTCAGTATCTGTGTTTTCCAAGTCGTAGGTAGCATTTAATCCTTGCGACTGCGCTTATGGGCTGAACACTATTATAATCATCCCCGTTCTATAGATAAGGACACTGAGTCTTGGAAGGCAAGGCACTTGTTTAAAGTAGCTTGTGTGCTAGTATAGCCAGAAGGCAGACTCAGGCAAAGGGTCCAAGGTCACTTTGCCTCATGGCCTTGTTTTCTCAGATAATTAAAATGTCCCCAAAGAAAGGGACCAAACAGCCCAGGGAGCCACCCTCCCTCTCCGCCTTCCTCCCATTCTTCACTCCAAACCCCCAACTTCCTCAGCTCTGAGACTCCTCTGTCTTACTCCCAGATGCCAGCATTCCAACCCTCCCTGGGCCCCTTCCATCACCGCCTCTATCGGGTCACCTGCTTCCATGGTGTCCACGAGCACCTGTAGCCTTCTCCCAGCCAGTCCAGCTCCGCCCTGCAGCCCAGGGGTGTTCCGCCTGGCCCAGGGCTTGTCTAGATGGAGAGGTAGGAAGATTATGATTGTTGATCATTCGGCAAAGAAGGCTCCTCGGTGGCCCGGTGAAACCAAGACAGCATGATCAGACATAAAACACCTGCCTGTGTCAATGTCAGGGTGATGCCAGCCTGTCATTGCATGGAACTTAGCAGTGGACCAGAAACCCTGGTGGTGGGTTGCCTTTTAGGTAAGCCCCAGGAGGAAAAAGATACACAACACCAGAAAAAGAGATCGCACTTGAGTTCTGATGAGCTGCCACAGATTTTTTAAAATGTTCTGACGAGACCACGGGAACGAAGCAGCTCCTCGCCCGCATCTGTGAACCCGGGATCTTTGGCATTAGGTCAAGCCGCGGGCTGCGCAGTGGAGCCTCAGGGCACCCCCTCCAAGTCATTATGTGAATCTTTTTTTTTTCCTTTTGTCAAAACAGTCTTTTAAGTTCCTGACAATCTTTTTTTTCCCCCCCGGTTTTCAACCTCAAAGCTTTCGTGCATTTCCTATGGCTGTCCAATACATTTTCCAAGTGGAGACCTCTGTTCCTTATAGTGATGCTTGGAAAACCACACCTGATGTTCCAGTGGCGGTAGCTTTGATGTTGTTCCATCTGGAGACACTGGTCAGGACGCATCCTCCTGGACTGGCCACGGGGCCTCCTGTCATTTCTACCCGATTAGCCACCAAGATGCTGTGGGTACTGTTAAGTGTGGTTGTATCTGATGAAGCGGGACCGGAAGCAGATGTGTGTGATCTACAAGAGCAAGTAAAGCAGCCACTCACCCCCTTCCCAAGTGATGGGGTCCTTGAACCCCAGACTTAGCTGTCTCCGGCCACCTGGCTGAGGAGCCCCCACTGCACGGCAAAGTCACCAGCTGGCTTTCAGTATGGCTGACCCAGGGGTGTCCCTTTACCCTCCATGTCCACATGCTTACCTGCGAAGGTCTTCACTTGACTGAAGGGCATGACTATCTCAGAGAAGACCCCGTCTTGGATCAAGAGTAACCTGCAGAGGGGCGCCTGGGTGGCTCAGTTCATTAAGCGTCCAGCTCTTGATTTCGGCTCAGGTCATGACCTCATGGCTCATGGGATGGAGCCCCACATTGGGTTCTGTGCTGACAGTGCAGAGCCTGCTTGGGATTCTCTCTCTCCCTCTCTTTCAAAATAAATAAATAAACTTAAAAAAAAAAGAATGACCTTCAGAGATTCATATTGAAGAATTGATGGGGGACACAGTATTGGGATCTGCTTTAACATACTTGAGCAGCAATGAGTACCAACAACACTGAAACGGAGCGGGGTGCAGAGACCCGAGCTGCAGCGTGCGGACAACTGTTGAAGCTAAGAGTTGACTTCACGGGAATCCATGATGTGCTGTTTTCTCAATGTTTGTCTGTATTTGAAATTTCCCGTAAGGGAACATTTTTCTCTTTTTAAGTGGATGTCAAGTTCCCGCGTTGGTGTAGAAAGATGGAGACACTCCTGACAGTCTAGGAGCCGATCATTTCCTGCTGACACGAGTAGAAGACTGAGGTGAGTATTCTCACACTGTGGAGCATGGTGACTCATTTTTGCCTGAGTAGGTCAGTTGTCTGAGAGAAGGATTCATGTTCCTGCCTTGATGTGGCCACATAGTGGAGACAGACCACAGAAGGCCCTCTAATCTGGTGCTTTTTCAACCTGTGCTCTGTGGAAACCCAGGAGGTACTCCAGAGGCTCTGAGCCAACCTGTCCTGAGCACCTGTTGTGTAGCAGGCACTGTTCTAGTGCAGTGAAGGAGACACACCGATCCCTGCCCTCCGGGAGTCCACACTGGGGGAGGAGGCGGGGACAGACAGGACAGATACGTGCATCCGTGGTGACATGGAGAAAACGCAGGGAAAGGCAATGGGTTACACTGAGGGGAACGGTTATAATCTCCGCAACCTCCCTCTAGACCCCCCAGCCAGCAGAACCTCAGCGGAAGCCACTAGCAAAGCATCATGGGTGTGCAGACCCCTCAGCATCACACAGCTGAGTGCAAGAGGGAGTTGTTGGCGGACAACAACTTAGAGATGGGCCCAGAGGGCTCCCTGTGACCCCTGTGCCGGGGATCCCCTGCCAAACACAGCCCATTCGTTGAACAAACCTTGAACACCTCCTAGATGTCAGCCCCGTGCCACATGCGAGAGGGGTGACACTAGCAAGGCAGACACGGCACCCGTTGGGTGCACCTCATGGTAAGCCTGTGCTTGTATGCCAGTCTTTCAGTCTCCTCCCAGGTTCCTGCCTCAGGCTCCACCCCTGCTGTGTGTACCCATCGTGCATGCGTGTGCCTGTGCGCCCCTGTGTGTGCGCACATGTGCGTGTTGTGGTAAAGTGATGCATAACACAAAATTTACTGTTTAGCTGTTTTTAAGTGTACAGTTCCGGGGCATTAGCACATTCACAGTGTTGTATGACTGTCACCACCATCCGTCTCCAGAACCTCTTCATCTTGGCAAACTGAAAGTGGACCCACTGAACGATGATTCCCCATGTGTCCCCCGCCCAGCCCCTGGCACCCACATTCTACTTTCAGCCTGTATGGCTTTGCCCATTCTAGGGACCTCGTGTAAGGGGAATCATACAGTCCTTTTGTGTTTGGCTTATTTCACTTAGCAAAATGTTTCATGTTCATCCAGATTGTAGCATGTGTCAGAATTGCATTTCTTTTTAAAGCTGAATAATATTCCACTGTATGGATATACCACATTTTGTTTATCCATTCACCTCTTTTTTAAAAAATGTTTACTTGGGGCACCTGCGGGGCTCAGTTGGTTGGGCATCTGACTTCGGCTCAGGTCATGATCTCATGGTTCATGAGTTTGAGCCCCGTGTCAGGCCCTGTGCTGACAGCTCAGAGCCTGGAGCCTGCTTCGGATCCTGTGTCTCCCTCTCTCTGCCCCTTCCCTGCTCGTGCTCTGTCTTTCTCTCTCTCAGAAATAAATAAATATTAAAAAATTAAATATAAAAAAGTTTATTTATTTTTATAAAGAAGCAGATACAAGCAGGGGAGGTGCAGAGAGAGAGGAAGAGAGAGAAAATCTCAAGCAGGCTCTGCACTGTCAGCACAGAGCCCAACATGAGGCTCAATCTCATGACCATGAGATCGTGACCTGAGCCAAAACCAAGAGTCAGACACTTAACTAACTGAGCCACCCAGGCACCCCTCTCCATTCATCTCTTGATGGACATTTGGGTCATTTCCACTTTTTGACTCTTGTGAATAATACTATTATGAACTAAGTGTACAGATACCTGAGTTCCCGATTTCTTCTATACTCAAATCCAATTTGGGTGTATACTTAGGAGTGGAGTTGCGGGACCATATGCTAGCTCTAGGTTAACTTTTTGAGGAAGTACCATACTGTTTTCTGCAGTGGCCGGACCATTTTGCCTTCTGTGCAAAATCTGTGCAGCAGAGTTCTGAAGCCACGGTCCATCTCATGACTCCAGATGAAAGAAGAAACACTATTGGTCATACCGTCCTGGGCATGGCTGGACCTGGCAGAGAATGTGTAGACCCAGGCCTGGGAGATAAGAATGTTTGTTTATTGTTCAAAGGAACATGAAAGAATGCAACCCCACTAGCTTATGCCCATACAAGTTTGGAGGCACCCGAGTGGCTCAATCATTTAAGTGACTCTTGATTTTAGCTCAGGTCATGATCTCATGGTTCATGAGATCAAGCCCTGCATCAGGCTCTGCACTGACCTTGCAGCCTGTTTGGGTTACTCTCTCTCTCCCTCTCACACTGCCCCTCCCTTGCTCATGCTCTCTGTCTGTCTCTCTCTCTCTCTCAAAATAAATAAATAAACTTGCAAAAAATGTGGTTAGTTTAGGTGCATACAAGCAGCCAATAAGCACTATCCTAACCACATTATCATCAGGTGTACCTAATGAAATCTCTAAGATAAGAAATAGAGGTATTTTTCATATTCCAAGTGTCTTGACATAGAACAGACCTCCATGGGACTAGACAAAGTGGTACCATAAGTAAAATCTGTTAACATGACTTCATGGGCCTCCAACTGATGGCATCCACCTTCTCTGGAGACCCCTCTCCTAAATTTTGCCCTTAAAACCCTCACGTGTAAGCCATGGGGGAGTTTGCGACTTTGAGCACCAGCTCCCATTCTCCTGGGTGACACCACACCGATGAAGAGCCTTTCCTCACTGGAAAAGCTTAGTGCCAGACTTTTACTGCCCTGCTGCACATTGGGCAGGCAAACTCTTTTCTGGTTCATTCCAGTTCCAATTCCCCCACATCCTTGCCAACACCGGTTAGTTTCCATGTGTTTGACAACAGCCATCCTCACGGGCGTGAAATGACCCATCATCGATTTTGGCGTAAGTTCAATGCGAAACATTGTAGAGTTCTTGTTGAGATGGTGCCTCGGCTGGCACCCCCCCCCAAACTTCCAATCAACCCAGCTCTTTTCTCCCTCCCCAAGCAGTTTGGCTCATTGGCTTTGGCAGCTTCAGTATTTCTCAGAAGATGTTTGTTCCTTCTTGGTAGGATGAGATTAACAAAATGTTGTAACATGAGAGATGCAAAAAGAAACTGAGAGAACACTTTTCATCATCTTCGTTGTCTACAGATATGAACATTGATGGGGGAAAGAAGCCTTCCCAACCTCATCTGGAGCAACACGACTGGGGCAGCCAGGGCCCCGTAGTGATTGAACCTTGTCCACAGGCAAATAGGGAACCAAAATGAATGGCCAACCATCAGACAAATTTTGCTACAACCACAGAGTATAATTTTATGCTGCCTTTAAAAATTATGCTTCCTGGGCGCCTGGGTGACTCAGACAGTTGAGCCTCTGACTCTTGATTTTGGCTCAGGTCTTGATCCCAGGGTCATGGGATTGAGCCCTGCATCAGGCTCTGTGCTAAGCATGGAGCCTGCTTTAGACTCTCTCTCTCTCTCTCTCTCTCTCTCTCTCTCTGCCTGTCCCCTTTGTGCACGCACACTCTGTCTCTCTCAAAAAATATTTAAAAGTTAAAAAAATAAAAATAAAAATTATTCTTCCAAGACATATTTAATAATACAGGGGAATCATATGATTTAATTTAAGGTGCAGGAAGCTGAGTAGAAAACAAGAATGATGTCAAATACTTATAAATATGCCTTAAAAGAGACTAAGAGGAAGAATATAAAAATGTTAGTAGTGATTTCTGGTATGGGTCTCTTTTAATTCTCTCTTTATATTTTTCTACTTCTTAGATCCTCTATAATAAGCATTTAATATCTTAATTATAAAAAAATACATTATTAAGCAAACACACCAGTGGCTGCAATAGATACACTGAAGTGGCTGCAAGCCAAGGGGAGACATGGAACCGCCTGGGACTCAGCCAGGGAAAAGTAAGGACGTAGACAGAGTCTGAGAAGATGCAACTATTTTTGTTACTGTTGCCATGGTTACCTGAGCCCTTGGTTCACGCTCTGGGCTGGTGCGATATGGACAGGCAAGGTGAAGAGAGTTCACATGAAACCTGAGACCCCCAGCTCATCGCCATCCTTAACAGAGAAGACTCCAGAATTAGGGAAAGCACCATTTGTTACTAAGACATTTACTCCTTAGGGACCCTCCTCTTTAAAAAAAAAAAAAATGTTTATTTATTTTGAGAGAGAGAGAATGCGTGAGCTAGGGAGGGGCAGAAAGAGAGGGAGAAGGAGAATCCCAAGCAGGCTCCACACTGTCAGTGCTCAGAGCCTGATTTGAGCTCAAACTCACAAACTGTGAAATCATGACCTGAGCTGAAGTCAGACATTTAACCGACTGAGCCACCCAGGCGTTCCTTAGGGACCCTCCTCTTTACTCTCCACAGTTGTCATATAAGTGTGCCTAAAACGGTCCCCATGTTGTTCTCTTCTTCACAGAAGCCAGGACTGTTAGCTGAAAACCCAAGATAAAATCCTTACGTTCAGTTGCTTTGCATATAGTCCCAATAAACATTTTTCAACATTTAGAGCCTCCTCCCTTTATGAACTCTGTGAAACTGCACATAGCATCCGCTAGCCATGGATAAGAAAACCCTGAAGCTATATTTAAGACCCTGTGTCAGTCAAGGTTCCCCAGAAAATCAGAACCAATAACAGATTTTTAAAATTAATTTTATTTATTTATTTATTTAGTCATTTAGTCAGTCAGTCAGTCATTTAAAGGAATTGACTCATGCAGTTATAGGGGCTGAGAAGTTCCAGGCCTACAGTCAGAAACCTGGAGACCCAGGTCAGCCAGTAGTGTAACTTCCAGGTCAAGAGCAAGTCCAAAGGCAGGAGAAGACAATATCCCAAGTTGAAGACAATCAGGCAGAGCAAATTCTCCTCCAATAGATTGGCTGAGGCCCACCCACATTGGGGAGGGCAATCTGCTTCAGGTCTATCAATTCAAATGTTAATCTCATCCAGAAACATCCTCACAGAAACATCCAGAACCACGTGTAGCCAAAAAAAAATCTGAATATCTCGTGATCCAGTCAAGTTGACACATACAATTAACCATCACGGACCCCAAAATGCTATTGCCCTTGGAAGCTCTCCAACCCAGACTGTCCCCCACCCCTGCTGCTGAGTGACATCATCTGGACACATAATCCTTCTCTCTGATTCCCTTCTGCCCTGAGAGTTCCCATGCCCTCTTGCCATTCTGGGTTGTGGCCCAGTGTCTGCTGTGTCTGGAGGGTCTCCTGCCAACGGGGACCTCCCTGAAAGCAACATGACCAAGTGCTGCCCAGTAAAGCTAGTTGTGCAACACCGCCACCTTATGGTCCTGTCTCTTTGATCAGCCTAGAATCCCTCAAAGTGACCACAGTAATCATTATATCATGGAAGAGCTTTTGTATGACCCTTCCTGCACCTGTCCAAATTCTTAGGAAGAGAGCAATCACTTCAAAATCACCATGTTCTCTGCATCAAACCTGTCCCCATGCTTCTTGAATTTCTTATTGCTGGCTCAAGGAATTCTAGAGGGTGTGTTGGGGAGAGGCAGGAAAGGTGAATGAAGTATTCTGTCTCCATCTTCTTAGCTTCTCAAATTGGTAAAGTCAAAGCTTAAACTCAAACTATGCTGAGACCTTTAGCGGCCCCCAGCACTGAGCAGGTTAAGATGACTACCACCCACCCTTTATGAACCTCGAAATGAAAACAACACTAAACCATAAAACTCAAAACTTATGTGGGTGTTGAAATTGAAAATAATTTCTAAGCTTTTCAGAATTTTCTGCAAAATGATCCATAATTTTATGGAAAATAAATGTTTTATTCAAAAAAAAAATTTTTTTTGCTTTGTGTTTGATTCCTGACTTATTGGTACACTTAGCCTATGGAGAAATCCTGTACTACTCACACTCAAGCATGATACAAAAATATTTGAGGCAGGACCCTATTATTTGTGCTTACCACAGTGCATGGTATGTAGAAGGTTCTCAGTAAATGTTTGAGTAGATTTGAATAGATAGGTAGAGAATTATAATTTTAAAGCTACATACTATGGAGGACTATATTTTTCTTCCAGATGACCTCAAGAAAGTGAAATAAAATAATGTGGAGATTATTGTACTATATTGATTGTTGCATCCTTTTTTTTTTTTTTTTTGAGAGAGAGAGTGAGAGCGAGAGAAGGAATGGGCAAGCAGGGGAGAGGAGCAGAGGGAGAAAGGGAACGAATCCCAAGCAGGCTCTCCACACTCAGCACAGAGCCCTGTGGGGCTTGATACCATGACCCCAGGACCATGACCTGAGCTGAAATCAAGAGTTGGATGCTCAACCAACTGAGCCACCCAGGTGCCCCATTATCTTTTTTTTTTTAATTTTTTTAATGTTTATTTTTGAGAGACAGAGAGAGCAAGCAGGTGAGGGGCAGAGAGAGAGGGAGACACAAAATCCAAAGCAGGCTCCAGGCTCCACACTGTCAGCACAGAGCCCAATGTGGGGCTTGAACCCATGAACCATGAGATCATGACCTGAGCCGAAGTTGGACACTTAACCATTTGAACCACCCAGGTGCCCCCCCCATTATCTCTTTTTAACAAGTAAAAAAATATTAAAAATATCAGAAGGGAAAAATTCTTCTTGCATGATCCATGAAATAAATAATTGGTAAACTGGACTTCATTAAAGTGAAAAACGTGCTTTATAAAAGACAATGTCAAGAAAATGAGAAGACAAGCCATAGAGTTGTGGAGAAAATATTTGCAAAAGAGAACTCAGATAAAGGGTTTTTATCTGAAATATTAAAAAAAAAAAACTCCTAAAACTCAATAAGAAAACAGACAATCTGATTTAAAAATGGGCCAAAGACCTTAGAGAACAGACATCTCTCTAAAAAAGATATGCAGATGGCAAATAAGTATATAAAAAGATGCTCCACATCATATGTCATTAAGGAAATGCAAACTAAAGCAACAATGAGATGCCACTACACCTACTAGAATGGCCAAAATCCAGAATACTGACAACATCAAATGCTGGTGAGGATATAGAGCAACAGGAACTCTCATTCATTGCTGGTGGGAATGCAAAATGGTAGAGCCACTTTTGAAGACAATTTAGGAGTCTCTTACAGAACCAAACATACTCCTAGCATACATACAATCCAGCAATTGCACACCATGGTATTTAGCCAAAGGAGTTAAAAACTTATATCCACACAAAAATCTGCACATGAATATAACTTTAGTCATAATTTCCAAATCTTGGAAGCGACCAAGACGTCCTTTGGTAGGTGAATGGATAAATACACTGTGGGACATCCAGACAATAGAATACTATTCAATACTAAAAAAAAAATGAGCTGTCAAGCCTTGAAAAAAACATGGGTAACCTTGAATACAAATTACTAAGTAGAAGAATCCAATCTAAAAAGGCTATATATTGTGTGATTTCAATGATATGATATTCTGGTAAAGGCAAAACTATAGAGGCAGAAAACAAAACAAAAACAAATTAAAAAAAAACCCAGCAACAACCAGTGGCTGTCTGGGGTTTGGAGGAGGCAGGAATAGGCAACACGCAGAGGATTTTTAGGACCGTGAAAATACTCTGTATGATTCTATAATGGTGACTACATGTCATTATGCCTTTGCCTAAACCCATGGAATGTATAACACCAAAGCTGAACTCTAATGTAAACTGTGGACTGTGAGTGATTATGATGTGTCAATCTAGGTTCATCAGGGGTAATAAATGCACCCTCTGGTAGGGGATGCTGGTAATGGAGAAGTCTGTGCATGTGTGAGGCAGGAGGCATATAGGAAATCTCTCTACCTTCCCCTCAATTTTGTTGTGAACCTAAAATTACTCTAAAAAAAATAAAGTGTTTAAAAAACTCCTTCTTAAGCAAACATTCAATATTTCTAAATTTAAATAGGGGGACCTTTTTTAAAAACTCAGATCTCTATTTGGTAAAAGGAGGCTGCACTATTACATAACGCTTTCTGTTGCCAAAACCCAATGTAAATGAACTATCAGGTCAGAATTGTACCTTTAAAATATCTCAAACTATTTTTGGATCACTGAGAGGACAGAAGATAACTCATCTCTAATCTTTGATTTGTCTTGTTATTTGGTAATTAACAAATATATTTAGAAATTCTCTTCCTTCATAAAAATATTATGCTAAAGGAAGAGTTAATGTTCCTCATAAAAAGATGACAGACGGAACTTGTAAAATGCTATTTACAGCATTTTCAGCAGAAAACGAAAGAATAATTTATTTAGCTTATTAAGCCTGGCATATCTCTGAAAGCCAACAAACTCCAAACTCCTGAGTTCTTAAATGTCAGAACCCTGTGATGAAATGTCTTGATATCTGCAATCTGTCTGAGGTTATTATCTGCAGAAATGTACTTGCTTCTGCCAAATACATTATTCCCTAAAACACTAGGTGGTTGTGATTTTCTCTTTGTTGGAAGGGACACTAAAATAAGTTCCGATCTTGAGACCCCTGGAAAGGTGCACCCTGGCAGGGGAGAGCAAACCACAGACGGATGAAGCTTTCCAAAACTGCAATTTAGTCTCAACTCAGCCCAATTCATGGTTGGATAAAGGCGATCAGATTTAACTCTATCTACATCACCAAAGTTTGCAGTAAATCCCTTCTGGAGGAAAATGACATCATCTAGAATACTGTTCTTAACCTGGAGTCCATGGACCCCCAGAGATCCTTTGGATTGCAATTAATTATAATTGATTTCTTTGTAATTCCATACATGTCATTTTCTGCATTTAAAAATATTCTTCTAAGGGACACCCGAGTGCCTCCAACAGTTAAGCGTCTGACTCTTGATTTTGGTTCAGGTCATGACCTTACAGTTCATGAGTTTGAGCCCTGTGTCGGGCTCTGTGCTGACAGTGAGAAGCTTGTTTGGGATTCTCTCTCTCTCCCTATCTCTCTGCCCCTCCCCTGCTCGTGCTCTCTCTCTCAAAACAAATAATAAATGAACAAAAAAAAAATTCTTCTAAGGAGGAGTCTGTAGGCTTCAATAAACTAAGAAGTGGTCCTGAAACACATTTCTCATTTACAATGTCCAGAACTCAGCCAAAAATTACCAGGCATACAAAAATAATAATGATAACAATAAGACCAGGAGTAAAAATCTATTGCATTTTTATACACTAGCAACAGTTAGGAAGCAAAATTAAAATAAAACAAAAGAAAACCCTACCAATCATAATAGCAATGAAAGCTCTAGGGTACCTAGAAATAAATCTAATAAGATATGTTTAAGATCGTTACTCAAGAAAGAATAATACCTTTGTTGAAAGTTATTAAAGAAGACCCATAAGTAAATATTTCTTAGTCATATGTAAAAAAATATAATATCACAAGGGCATAATTCTCCCCCAAACTTAGCCACATGTTCTGTACAATTCCGAACAAAATCGCAACAGGATTTTCATGCAACCTGAAAAGATATTCTAAAACGTATGTGGAATATCAAAGTGTTAAAATAGTTCTCCACAAGACTCTGAGACAGGGATACACAGGGATACAGGTAAAAGTGATATATTAGGAAGTGTTCCCAGGAAAAACTGGTAGTGAACTGGAGAATGTAAAGGAATCCAAAGGGATAAGGGCAGCACACTGGCATCATTTGCTATGAATTACACACACCCAAATAAAATGAATAGGGTGAGGCAATTTTCCTAGTAGATATCAAGACTTCTATATGGCTATAGTAATTAAAGAAATTTATGTAATTAAGACAAGTTAAGACTTGCCAGAGAGATTTTTAAAAATTTGACCCATGGAAAAAATTCAAGATGCCAGTAGCATCATGTTCCTCTGAAAGCTCTTGAGAAGAAACCTTCCTTTCTCTCCCTAGCTTCTGGGTTTTGCTGGCAATCCCTTTACTTGTAGACATATCTCCAATTTCTGCTTCTGCCTTCACATGGCCACCTTCCCTTTGTATATGTCTATTTTTGCATGGCTCTCTTATAAGGACACGTCATTGCATTTGGGATTTATCCTAATCTACTATGACCTCATCATAACTAATTACTTCTACAAAGACCTTATTTTCAAATTAGGTCACATTCCGAAGTTCTGAGTGGATGTGAATTTGTGGTGAGGAGAGATGCTGCATAAAGGGCCAAGAACCATAAAAAGATACTCATTCTCTTTCACAACCCAGCAAGCACAAATCAGGTCTATACAACCACGTACCATCCAGACTGGTGAACACTGAGAAGTACAAAGGGGATCAGCTGCATCCGTGTATTTTGGGGGAGTGTGAATTGGGTCTGACCCACCCCACTTCGGAAAATACCATTCTATTGTTTTGTAAATCTGACCCAGCAATCCTACTTCTAGGCATGGGCCCAAGGGAAATTCTCGCATAAGCATATAAGGAGACATGGATAGAAAATCTTCTAAACAGCAATGTTTTCAGTTTAAGAAAAGAAACTAACACACTAGAAACCATCCATTGATAAAAAGAATAAGTAAAATGTGGTATATTTGTCCAGACCACTATATTTCAGCAGTCAAAAATAAATGAACTACACTACACACAACAGCATACGTGAATCCCCTCAACATAATGCTGAGTGGAAAAAATTTTGCAGAGAACTACATAGAATATGATACAACTTTTATACAAAAACACCAAACTATATCTGCTATAGTATACATATATTATGTAGCATGCATGACAAAATATTAATTGCAAGAGAGTGATAAAGTGACAGAGAGGGTAGTGGCCGGGACAGACGTCAATAGATTAAAGATGGATGTCATGATTGCATTAAAGGAATTTTCTAAAGCAGAGAATCTGAGTACAGCACAAAGAAGGGGAAAGAGCTTATTTGTTCTTCTTATGAAAGCTTTCTTTGTTCATTCATTCAATAGTTATTGAGAGACAAAAGCTGTTGAAGATGAGGCCTCTCTAGAGGCTTGAAGATAAAACAGTGGATGTGCCTGATCTGGATCATTCTGGAAAAGGAAGGCATTCCAAAAACGGGGAAGAGGAGTGGGGTGCATAAAGATTTTTTTTAATTTTATTTTAAATCATTTAAGCTTTTTGATGAAAGATGTTAGATTCCTGCTTTGTTTTACATAATTCATTTTTTCATAACTTTGTGTACTCTCAATTCTTATCTTTCTGAAACCAATGTCGTTCTTCTTAGTTCATTGTATGAGTATTTTGTCACATCTTTTAGCTTTATGTTTTACGGTCAAATTTCTCCCATATTCTTCTCAAGATGCTTGTGAACTACCCTTCATGTTTACAACCCCATCTGTCTTATATTTTCATGCTGTACCCTCTAACTTGCCAGGTTCTGCTCTGGAACATTTATGTCATTTGCTTCCTTGAAGAGACTTGCTTTGGGGAGAAACAACTACCAGGTGAAAATGACCCCCAAGCAGGAATTTCCAGGTGCTCCCTAGAAGCAGTAGCCAGGCCCCAGAGCTAAGTTTTCCACTACCTGGGATCTTCTTGTTGTTTGTAGGCAGATGCAGCTCAGCTTGATGCAGAACATTCCTTTGAAACCTGAAATGAGAACACTGGAGTGAACCCAACTCCACCTCTTCCATGGAGTTTAACAGCAGCAGCTGGACTGGAGGAGGAAGACAGGGATGACGAAGGAGCCAGAGCACCAAGGCTTAGTTTTCTTTCTTATTATCATTTTATTTTATTTTATTTTATTTTATTTTATTATTGTATTATTATTTTATGAGACAATGTGCACAAGCAAGGGAGAGGGAGAGAGAGAGAGTATCTTAAGCAGGCTCCATACTCAGCACAGAGCCCAACTCGGGGCTCGATCTCAAGACTGTGAGATCATGACCTGAGCTGAAATCAAGAGTCGGACACTCAACCAGCTGAGCCACCAGCATCTCCAAGATTTAGTCCTCGTAACGCTAAATTCTGCACTGCTTCTCTCTGGGGAAGATGCTTGAAGGAACATCTTAATCTTTCCCCAGTGATTCCTCATGTCATTGACACAATATATAAATTTTCAATTTCCTCTTCAGGGTTAACAGTGAAAGCAGATCTTTGGTCAATATGAGAAAGAATTGAATATTTGAGTAACATGAAGAGTAGAGACCCTAGGGTCACACTGTCAGAGTTTGAGTTCTGATTCTACCATTCTTTCAGGAGATTAGTTATAAAACAGGGATAAAAGTATGTACTCACGAGGTTGTGAGTATTACATGAGATACTCATGTGAAGCCCTAAGAAAAGTATCTGGCAAACAGCGAATAGCTAGTTGAATTAGCAATATTAATGTCTACTTCTCGTGAAGTAGGTATTATAGTTTATGCAGATAAAGTCTCCAAGCTCTGGCCAGTTGGTCTTACTTCTCAACTCACGTGCATTCCAGAAAAGAATATTGCTGGAAGAGATGTGGAAAGTTCACTGCACAAAACTGACTCTTCCCCTTCTGTTTAAAACACAAGGAGTCCAGCATGTATCTAAACATAAAGCTGCTCAAGTTTCTAGAAACAATAAGGTAATTTGTTGCCTTGTGAAAAACCATGGAATCGAAAAAAAAAAATTCAGACAGGCTGTCATTATGTAATTTTTTATTATCAACTCATGCACAGGTAGGTTATACAAAAAACTATACCATAGAACTCATCATCTCAGGTGTGCAGATTGATGTTCAACAGAGTGTAAATGAAATGAAAAATACCTTAATTTTTTAGAGGCTAATTAGTCAGATGATGAGTATTTGCAGATGATGAGTATTCTTTTCAGTGTCTTCTGTTTCATTGCTTCTCTCTAAACCCAGAGGAAGGATCCCAGGGCAAGAAAAGGGGAGAGCAAAGGGTGTCACGCTGATGTCCTGGACTCAGAGCTGGATGTGTTAACTGGAAATGATCCAAGTTGGGGGGGGGGGGGGGAAGCAGGGCATGCGTGGAGGGCACGGGGGGCTTACAAACGGGGAAAGGATGTGTGGAATGTTAGGCAGCCAAAGGCATAGATGATAGCAGACACTTGTCATTCCTGAGTGTCCCATTATGTGTAGCATTTGTGGAATGTAGAGACCCACAAGGGAAGGGAGGGAGGCAGATGCTGGATGTGAGTGTGTAAATGGTGTTTCCAGCTGTGCTCTCGCCTTGGACTTTGCATAGATAAATCAGAGACTGGAACCTCACTGTGGTGGCATGTGGAGACATCAGGCAGCAATAGGTCAGCCTGTGGGTGGTGTCCAGGTGATGGTGGTCCCAGGCAGTGTCGACAGAAGCAACCTGGCTAAACTTTGCCTGATGTGGCAACTTAGCCTCTTCCATAAGAACCCCAGAACTTTCCATTCTTTAGGCCGTTGGTGACTGCTTTTCTTTAGACTTAGCATCACATAACACAACACAATAGCATAACTCTACAGTTAAGCACCAGCCCCCAGAAAGAGAAAGGGAAAGGAATAGGAATAGAATCTAAGTTACAGACCTCCTGCAGGACTTCCTAACAATCCATGGCAAGAGATGTTTCCCTCTGTTTTTATTGCGAACCCATTGCAGACAATTTTTTTTTGCAAAATATAATAAAAATGAGGGGGAAAATGAAATGAAAAAGAAAGTCATACAAAACACATCCAATATTTTAATTATTACATTCAACAGACACAGAAATTATTCTGTCAAAATTTTCTCAACACTTCCACTCAGTCTGGTCTCACTGTGGATAGAACCAGTCAGGGAACCACCGGCTTAGAGCAGGGAACATTCTCTGAGTCAACAATATCAGCTCTTGTCCAGGCTGTGAATGGTAAGGGCTGGGGGCTCTCCGGGACGCTCCAGAGAAACCTTACCTTATGGAGATCTCACTCATGCAACAGACATTGCTGAGTTCCTAAGACATCAATGTCCTGCCTCATCTTCCCCAACAGTCATTTCACTGAATTCCAGTGAACTTTGATGAGCACCTCCAGTCACTTGGCAGGGGGGGTTATCTCTTGTCATCTGGGAGACAGGGCACAGGTCCATCAGGTGTCCCAGGCCACTTACCTAGCGTTGTCATTTCATTCCACTCCCAGCAGTGCTATTGCCCGTGGGGGGGGGGGGGGGGGGAGGTGCGAGGACCCAGACTCTAGTACGTCTGTGGTTCTCAACAATGCTTTGCCCTCACCATCATGCTCTTCTCCCACCTCAGCTCACCTAACTTTAAGATGAATAAGGAGAATGATTGGGATTGGGGTCTGTAGGGAAAAGTCAAAGCAAGCAGGAAATATGAATGATAATACTTGAAGGGTCATAATGGAGAGCTATGATGCATGTTGTCCTCCCCTTCTCCCAGGACAGGTCTGGACAAAATGGCTGTACATGGAGGATCGAGCTGGCCAATGGACAAGCTCTATCCATGTAAAACCAACATTGATGTTCCTACTTCACGTGTCTAAGAGTAGGCTCCTCAAACCTGATATTCACCTGGGAAATATGCTTGTTCTTGGTCTGTAGAAATAAAAGGCAAGATTTGGGGTGCTAAGCCCTCCAAAAACACAATCAATACTGTCACACACTCACTGTGTTAGTGAGTCCCTAGCTCAGTCAGATTCGGGAAGGGAAATGGCCACTCTGCCTCTCAGGCCTCATCTATTTCCTCTCTCCCAGGAAGAAGAAAGGTAGGAAGACCTCAGGGCCCCATTTTCATTCCCCATAAACGTTCAACTATGCTCAACCAGGGCTAATGAGGCTGAAGGACTTTTAATGGTGTTTCACTGTGCCGTTATGTTTTAAGGAATGTTTTTAGCTTTCTACATTTGCCTACGAGCAAATCATTTTAGGGGTACACTTTGATCAAAAGCATACATCAATAAATCAGGGTGATAATGACCTTTGCATTAATAACATCCTGAAATACTTGTCCCACAACTCTAGACAAGGCTTATGTTCCTTGTTTAAGATGGTGTTGGTACAAAGCTTGCAAGTGCTAATCAACCCAGTATTAGGAATGTTCTGATTTTCAGATTTGTCAGCAATTAGAGTTTATTCATGCTGTACCCAAAAGCCATATGTGAGAGCTTTATCTTTCTGAAAACCCAACATGAATTCTTACACATGAACATTTCATTCCTAGTCTCTGAAGAACTCCAGTAGTTCCCTCTGAATCCAGAGAATATAGTTTGGTATGACTGAAGAAAATGGTCCTTGAGTATAGAAATTGAATTATATTTATAGCCAAGTTAGCTACCACAGAAAGTCTCTCTCTCTCTTGTTTTCTCGTATCACCTATGGTCCACCAAAATTGGAATTTCTTAACTTTATACCAATTTCATCCATCAGTTTGAGTCAAGGTGTCTGCCAGACCTTTTGCAAAGTCAAATCCTCAAGGGACAATGAAGATTTGCCACCACCAAGGTCAGGGTTGTAAACAGATGTGCTGTGGCCACATTAAAAGCAATTCCAGAAGAGGGAGTCCCAAAATACTCTAGATCATGGGTGGCAAAGTATGGCAGCCACCAAAGCCGGCTTTGGTGGCCGCCACTTGTTTCTGTATAACCTACAAACTAAGAATAGGTTTTTTTCGCATTTTTAAATGGTTGAAGAAAAAATAAAGGAGAATTTTTATGACATATGAAAGAAAATTACACGAGATTTAATTTTTAGTATCTGTAAATAAAGTTTTATTGGAACATAGCCATGCTCACTCATTTATGCATTATCTGTGGCCTCTTTCACACAAAAAGTGACCGAGCTGTGTCATCGCAACACAAAAAGTGACCGAGTTGAGTCATTGCAACACAAACTGTATGGCCATCAAAGCCCGAAACGGTCGCTCTCTGGCCCCTCTGTGATGGCCTCACTGAGATCATGTAGGGCTGCTGTAGATAAGACTACACTCATTTGAAAACACAGATTGTGAGAGGTATTGTTTAATCAGCCTCATGTCTGCACTCTCACTGGAGATAGGGCCAGTGCAACACATCCCGGAGCGACAGAAGAAGTTTGTCCTCATTCACTGTCATCACCACTACTGGCTTGGGGCCCATCGGTGGGCCAGACACTGTCAAGCATACAGAGAAGCACACCTAATGCTTGAAAGCACAAGAACTAATTGTTTCTATTGTGGCAAAAATATACAGAACATGAAAGTCACCATTTTAGCCATTCCTAAGTGTCTATTTCAGTACAATTCAGTACATTTACAGTACTGTGCACCCATCACCACCATCCATCTCCAGAGCTTTCTCCTCCGCCCAGACTGAAACTCTGTCCACACTGACCACTAACTCCCCATCCTCTTCCCCAGCTCCTGGCAGCTGCCCTTCTACAATCTGTCCTTAAGAACTGGACTGCACCAGGCACCTGATGTAAGTGGAATCACACTTTTGTGTCCAGCTTATTTCACTTAGCATAACATCTTCAAAGAAGATCTCACTTTTTTTTTTAATTTTTTTTTTTTTTATTTTTAAGTAATCTCTACACCCAGTGTGGGTTTCTAACCCACAACCCTGAGATCAAGAGTCACACACTTCAGCAGAGCCAGCGAGGTGCCCTAGGAATGACTTTTATTGATGTTTCCCGGTTTAGGCAGAGTTTCACAAACATTATCTCACTTGTATTTGGCACAACTCTTTTGTGAGGCAGGTTATTTTGATCTCATTAGAGCAAAGACTGTTGGTTAGCCCTGAAACCCCCCTGAGGTCACCCACAGGCGGATCCTGCACCTGCCCCGTGGCTCCCTGGGCCTCTCTGCTTCAAGGTGTTCTCAACACAGGCTGTGCTCTACCTGGGCACAGGGCATGCCCAGAGTTGCTGAGAGTTGTCACTCCGAGAGTGACCCTCGCTTACAAGAGGCAGGACGCAGTGGCTCTGCACCACCTTCGGCCCTCCAGGTCTGAGGTAGGTGACACATGTCTCTCAGGGGTGTCCACTGTTCTGGGCCCCTGTATTCACTAATCACTTTGAATTGGCTTCCTCTCTTTCCTGTCTGTGTATCTCAATCCCTCCCTCGCTCCTCAGGGTGACCTCCTAAATAAATTGCTTGCACCAAATCCTTGCCTCAGGATCTGCTTTGCAGGGAACTTGCTGACTCTCACACAACTGGTAGGTAGAAAGTCAGATGTTAAGTTCTAGTTTTCTCACTCCAAGGGCAGGGCCCTTCTCTCTGCCTGCCTTACAGTAAAAGCAAAAGCGGTCTCTGCCTCAGGCATTCGGTTCTGGTGTTGGCTGAGGCCTTAGAAAGGGAGTGTTAACTCTCAGTTAATTCCTTCCTTGCATGACCTAAACCAGAGCTCCTTATAAAGATACTAATCTTGATCAGACTGCCTTGTAAAAGTGTTATACTTGGGGAACTGGTCCTATCTTCAGCAGGATGGAGCTGATGTGTCAAGACTGGTTATCGTTAAGTAAATTTGGAATTTATAGATTTACGGGACACAGAAGACTGGAGAAGACAGAATAGTGACACACACATTTTCTGTATGATAAACAGAATACCCCAAACCTAACTGCCTTCCTTCGAAAACAATGTGTTTATCTACGTTGCTTAAAACTCACCAGTCTAGAGCTAAACTACATTCTCGTATAGAAGGGGATGTTTTGGGATCTGATTCTCAGTTTGGGGCTCCTCCAAAAAAGAGTTTCATCTGTGTCTGTACTTGCCTGTATCATTTGAATCATCAGCTTTCTGTTGGGTAAGATCTGTACTTCACACTGAGTCTCTTTGACATCTCAACTCTTTGTGTTAACACTCATATGTACACATTTAAAAATAATAATTAGCATAAGAAGATCCCCTTATCCAAGGATGACTAGTTTTAGTAAAAGTTTGTTAAAACGGAATCTTATTAAAATGAGGACCAAAATTTCACAATAAATCCTGGGGGGGGGGGGGGACGGGAGGCTTAATACATTACCTCAAAAAGTAAAATTCAAATTATGAAAAAGTTTTTCATTTTGCCTTTATCAAAATTTATTGTAATGTTGTGCACCTAAAACTAATGCAATGTTATCTGTCAATTATATGTCAATGAAACAGGAGGGAAAAAACTTGTAGTTTCAACCACATGCTAATTGGTTTAAGTAAGTGGGAAAACAGCAGTTGATTTTTGGCCTCTTGGAAAAGTTCATTCTCAGGAAGGTTCCTATCAGAAGACAGTCGCCACGTTGTAAGAAACTCTAGCCACACCAAGAGATCAAGTGTAGGAACTCTGGACAATCTCTCCAACTGAGCCCACAGCCATCTATCAACGCTAAGAGTGTGCCATCTTGGATGCCCCACCCTGTACAGCCTTCAGACCCCTGCTGCCTCCACCAACATCTGGCTGCAGCTACAAGAGACCCCAACTGGACAGCACGCAGCTGAGCTCAGTCAACCCATAGATCCTTGAGAAGTGACAAATTTTCATTTTCAGTCACAGGAAAAAGTTAATAAATGTTGGAATAATTTTTCTGTGAAAATTGTACCTACCAAAATTGTACCTCACACAGGTGTGGGGGCTCCCCTTAGCCAAGGGCACCTTGAGTTTCCTCAGAATAAAAAGGGAGCCTACGTGCAGAGAAATGCAGCTAGATTTGTAGATGTGATATGGGTAAGATGTGGAAGGTTTCTTCTAGTTGTTTCTATTACTTGTGAAAAAGAAAGCAAACCATCAGCTGAGAGTAAGGGCAAGAAAGAGACAGTGAGAGACTGAGAAAGAGAAGGTGGGAAATGGTCATCCAGGAACTTGGGTCCCAGGAAATCGCTCCTGAGTGGACGACATATGAACAGGATGTAGATGGATAAATGAAGGTTGCTGGATTACAAAGAGGGAAGAGCAATCTATGCAAAGGGAAGAGCATCGCTGGGGTGACAGGGTGACTATTGGTGTCATTCACTGAGAAAGGAATATAAAAAGAATGGTGCACCTGGCATTGAGTCCAAATGTCCTTTAGGTGGTTGGATACACAGGACTGGAGCCCAGCAGAGTCTGGTCAATCAGAGGGATGGGAGTGTCGTGGATAGGTGAGCCATTATGGATCAAGAAAGCAAGGGAGAGTGTGCAGAATGAGAGAGCAGAGGTCCAGCCTCTGAATCATGGAAAACACAACCATTTAAGGAAGGAGCAGGGAAGGGCAAGGGAAGAGGTGGAAAGCCTCCAAATCGGTAGGCTGGGATTAAAAATGAGAGCTAGAGGGAAAGTGGCCAACTAGAACTCAAGAAAAGAGATATTTTCAAAAAAAGTATGAGCAGTGTGTCCGGTGCCACAGAAGGGGTAGGTAGAAAAGAGCCTCTCGGACACGGCAATATGGAGGTCACTCATACTCCAAGCTGGGCTGGATTCCGTGTGGAGGGATGAACCATAGCTGAGTCCACGCTGCAAGTGTGGAGGAGCCTTTCCAGAAGGTTGTCTGTGAAGAAAGGGAGATGAGACAGAAGCTGAATAGGACTAGAGGGATTGGCTTTTGTTTTTTGACAGTTGGTTTGTGTTAAGATGGGAGTGACCCGAGCTTGGGAGGGAGCAGTGATCCCGCCACTGCAGCAAGTAAGGAGCGCCTGCTCCTCCAGGGGCTGGGGCCACAGCCACGAGCAAAAGGAAGTCCTGCCCTCCAGCAGCGTATCCTCCAGAATGAACAAACCCACAGAGGGACGAGCAACAGGACAATGCGATGAGCTCTGAGGAGAAACGGAGCCAAGTGGGGAGAGATGGGAGGCTGGTGGCCATGGGGGGGTGAGGGGAGTGGGGGGCACCTCCCTGCTGAGGTGACATCTGGCCAGAAGCCTGAGGGAAGAGGGGAGGTGAGCAGGGACCTGGCGTGGGGGGAGGACAATCCAAGTAGAATGAACATCAAAGCTCATCAAAGTGAAAACCCATAGGTGGGAGTGCACTTGGCATCTTCACAGGATTCCTAGGAAGCAGGTGTGGCTGGAGGAGGAGCCCCACTAACCCCAGGGAGAGTTAGGGGAGTTGGGTCATGTAGAAGCCTAGAGACCACTATCAGGACTTGGCTTTTTACAGAAAATAAAATAAATAAAAATAAAATAAAACAAAACAAAATTTAAAAAGTAACATTGGTTGCTAATACAGGAGTAAGACTACTATCTGAGAGAGCAATGGACAGGAAAATGTGGAAGGGGAGAGAAATCTTCAGGCAAGAGAGAAAGAAGGGACAATGTTGATGAGGTCACCCTGGACAGAGGAGAGCCTTGGAGAGTTGTTGCCTAATGGCCTTGATTGGCTTTCAGTAATCTATGAAGCAAGGTGGTGAGGAAAGAGTGGCAGTGGGGAGAAAGGTGTCAGACGAAGAGATGAGGAGGGAGAAGGTTTGGAAGAGCTGCCCAGGGCATGATTCATGAAGAGGGACCAAGCTGTTAAGACCTTGACTGTGCAGAAGCCCTCCTCCACGAGTGACCTCCACAATGCCGTGTCCGATGGGCTCTTTTCTACCTACACCTTCTGTGGCACCGGACACACTGCTCACACTTTTCTTGAAAGTATCTCTTTTCTTGAGTTCTAGTTGGCCACCTTCCCTCCAGCTCTCATTTTTAATCCTAGCCTACAGATTTAGAGGCTTCCCACCTCTTCCCTTGCCCTTCCCTGCTCCTTCCTTAAATGGCCGGGGTTCTCTGTGCTGCTCGGCAGCCTGGTTTGGGTCAGGAACAACCAGACGAAGGGCAAATGGGAGAGCAAGGGGGCAAGGGCAAGGGAATCAAGGGGGACAGTGAGAGTGACTGTGTCAGGGACACCAGAGGTCTCATTGCACAGAGACAGAGATGACACAGGGGGGACACGTAGATGTGGCAGACACAGAGGTCAGGGACAGGTGGTCTCAGTGGGTAGAAGTTCAAGGCAGTGGGGGTCAGAAAGTGAATGACGTGAAGGACAGGAGATCACGGTCAGAAGGCAGACCTGTGGGATTTTTGTTTGTGGGAGTAGATTGGTGAGTTGTTGTAAGGCTCAAGTGTAGCCCAGAAAGGAGAACAGCTGAGGTCACCGGGTCACCTCGCCACCTGATGGAGGCCAGTGGGGGACTTGGGGCGATACAAAATTGGACCACCACCCACGGCCAGGCTGGATGTCAGTGAGAATGGGTGTGGAGAGGAGGCCCAGGGACTCTGTTCCAAGAATCTTGAAGAATGTGATGACGGAAGGCCAAAGACAACGGCATCAAAGAGAGAGGAGTGGGGTGGAAAGCAGGACCATGTGGATCTCCAAGGTCTGCTGCTCCAGCCAGCCCGTACAAGTGACAGCGACTGGCCCTGCTTCTCCCTCGCCGCCGCCTGCCTTCGCTCATGCCGCACTCTTTTGGGGATCCCCTCCTCCCCGACCCACTGAAATCCTACCTGCCCTCAAGCAACCGAAGGACACCTCCATGAAACACTCCTTTTTTACTACACAAGGTGGGAGTTCACCTTCTTCTTGACGGCAACACCACTTTGTTTAGAACACTCCCCTACCATTGATCTGTGCCCATCTTGGAGCTGTAGATACACGTGTGTGTCTTCCTCCCTGATTCTAGAACACAGGGGCTTGTTCACATCATGGAGTTTGGCAGAGCAGACTGTCCAGGCATATTTGTTCCCTTCATCAAGGACAGTCATTGTATCTGAACATGCTCCTCCCAGGCTCAGGGAATTCTCAGAAACGGCACCCCCCAGCCTACAATGACTCAGGCCAAGTGTCTAAATGCACGAGGGGTACAAATTAGCTAGTCAACTCTCCATATGTGCATATTGACTTAAATCTTCTTGCTTGAGTTTTAATCTTATAGTTCACTTTAGGGAATGGGTTTAGGTAAGAGAGAGGAATTCGTCCTTACAACGCTGACAAACTGAATCCTACCTGTTTGCCAGGCCTTGCTCTTTAAAAGGTCAGAAGAATTTTTATATTTATGGTCACATTCAATTTCCCCACCTTATCTGCAGGAAGGCAATTGATGAAGGCTTCTTATGAGTTCATCGAATTTTCTGTGGGCGAAAACTCCTTGTTTCCCACGGGTCTTCAGGTTCCTCTTTGAGACCAAATATCCCTTTGAGATGAGATGAGGCAGATCCCTTTCTATTGCCCCAGAGGCCAGCACAGCACTGGGGGGATGGTGGCAAACAGAGGAGAGAGCTCTGACCTCCGTATTCTGTTCTGTCCCAGGGAAGATGCTCTGTTTTCCATCAAAAACAAGATCATTCTAAATGTCAGTGCTCCACACCCATCTGGGCTCCTGAAAGCAAGCTGCCTGGTTTCTGAATCAGAAGTCATCCCCCACAGAAGAGCCGCTTGCCTCCAAAGTTGGCTGGGCGGGAGGGACTCAATCATCTCCCCCAATGAAGTTGCCCCCATGATCAGCTCACACGCAGTCATTTCTTTCAAAGTCAGAAGATGGAGATGAAGCAGACAGCAACAGAGAACCCTTTCATCACAGCGTCTCTGACCCTTCGGAGACAAATGGTTAAGACAAATCCTAATGGGCTCATTTATGGGAGTGAATAGTTTACTCCCCTAGACCCACACAAAGCATGGCCACTTTCATGGGGCACCTAGAAGGGGCAGAATGAGATGAAACGTAGTAACGTAGTCTATGGGCCACAGTGGGTTTCACGGGTGAAACCCAGGACACACTGTCTAAAGACTCAGACACAAGTCATGGCAAGCAAGCAGAGCACTAAGGTACTGACAAAGCCCTGCAAAGATTTTCTTGGGAAAAATGCCCAGGGCCCCTCCGAGATGTGGCCACTCTCATCAGCCCCTGCTGTGGTGCCTTCTCCCAAGACTAGAGCAAAGAAGTGCTCAGGAGGAGAGGAAGTCCGAAGCACAGCAACCTGCATCAGGCTGCAGGTGAGAACCTTGTGGCCATAAATAACCCATCACTTCATCATTTCATTTCATGGGGGTGGGATGGGAGGCTCCAAAAGCACAATCACCCTCACAAAGTCATGAATTGAGTTCCATTCATGAAAACTTATATCAAGCAAAGGATTTCCCAACAGACTTTCATTACATCAAGCATTCCCACAGAGGGAAGGAAAAGTCATGTGAAACTCCTCTACTGGTGGCCAAATGTGTTTCTTCACAACCTCAGATGATGCTCTAACACATGGCTAGTTGGATGTTATAACTTCTGCAGATGTTTTCAGTAGAGGTGCCGTGCTGTGAAAGGTTTTCACGCTTCAAGCAGACAGAAGACCTTCATAAATTTACATTTAACATTTGAAAACACACAGCAGTATTTGTATATAATAGAGCTGTGTGTGTGTGTGTGTGCGCGCACGCGTGTGTGCATGTATGTGTGTGTGTTACAAATCAGAAGAGTGTATTTCTTCTTCCACTTCAAGGAGTGAGGAAAAGACTAACATTTATTGAACGTTGACAATGTGCCAAGCGCTATTCACACTGTATCTCCCCATTTTATCCTCACTACAAGCCTGGGGACTATTACTATTAAACATTTTATAAGAGAGGAAATGGGGTTCTGAGAGGTCAAACCACTTGCCTGAGGTCACACAGGCAGCAAATGACAGAGTCGATCTGACTCCAAAGCCCATGTTCTTCCTGCCATATCGCGCCACCTTCTCAAGTTCCAGCAAGTGCTTTCATTAACTTTTCCTGTACTCATCTGTAAACCGTCCTGCTAGAGTAGTTTCTACAGTTCATGGGAAAATGTTGCTGGAAGAGCTGAGGAGGAACAAAATGGTTTTTTATAGGTACAGAAATGATAGAGGTCCGACACATTTTTAGGCTTTTTCAGAAGATACAGTGCAAGAATACAGTCTAGCCTCCTCATTAGTCTCTCATGCACATGGGATGGGGTGTCCTTCTGTGTCTTATTTAGGACATATGGAAGTGGTATTCCAAACACAAAGTACAAATGATCTGTGTCCCACCATTTTGTCCACTGTTCCCTGCCACGGTGCTCAGACCACAGTCTCAATCGTGGTGGTGTTACCATTGTCTTCCTGGCGCCTGGGTTGCATTTCATCTTTGAAAGCCCTGGTCAGAACCACTTTTAAGGACTCCTTGAACCGCTTCTTCCTACTACTGCCCACAAAGAAGTAAATAAAAGGGTTGGCGCTGCTGTTGATGGTGGAGAAGAGAAGAGAAATGTCGTGTAAGTTCCCGAAGGCTGACCAATACTCATAATACAGCAGGTAGAGGAGCCTCATGGGCATGGCGAAAATGAGGAATATGATGATGGTGACCATGATGACCATGTACAGCTTTGAGGAATGGGCCGTCCACGTGTTCTTGCGGATCTTAATCACCAGGATGGTGCTGGACACCACCATGAGAGGAGTAAAGACCAGGAAGCTCAGGGTGGCTATAAAGATGATCACTGCCCTGCAGTCACTTCGAGAGTGACCCTGTCTTTCACTGTCAATGCACATGACATATTCCATGGTGGTCACTAAGCATGACAGTGCCCACAGGAGGGCACAGACAAACGCCGACTGGTGCTTGGGGCGATGGCATCGGTACCAGATGGGGTACAGGACAGACAGGCACCTCTCCACGCTAATGGCCGTCAACAGATAGAGGCCCGTGTTGTAGCCAAACAGAAATGTCACCGATAATGTGACAATAGTGTAGTAATAGCCAGAAGAGAGCTCATAATCTAAAGCATAGTCGACCGACAGAATAAAAATACAAAAGAGCAGTGAGATGTCTGCTATAGATAAGTGGGTGATGTAGACGGTGAAGGGGTTTCTTTTCATCCTGAAGCAGAGGAACCAGAGGAGGAGCCCATTTTCAACAAAGCCCAGAGGGGAAATGCTCATAATCACCCAGTGCACAACCGGGATTTCCCGATGCAGGTCCCCGACCGAGGTGTTCCTGGCAGTCGAGGTGTTTGTGGACTTCTCATCGACGGACGATGTCATGTTCGACACCTCCATGAGGAGGCCGGGGGGCAGGGGCTCTTCAGGTAATTTTCTGTAAACAAGTAAAACAAAAACACACCATGAAAAGTGAGGCATTGGGGTAGCAGGGAGAATCTCAGCTATGGGTCATAAACTTCATGTTGCTAACAAATATGTTTAGACTGTACAACTGTCTCTCTGACAATGATAAAACTAGACATTTCTGCAGAGAAGAGAACTGACTTAATGACTTGTTGATCCTCCAATAGCCCTTAATCCTGTATTATTGTTTGCTTGTGGCTCAGAGCCAACAGGGATCCAGCAAAGCAGAGAGGGGCAGAACTCTTGGGGTCCATTTCCCGTCTGGCCCAACTTTCTGAATGGCATTTTGAAAATCAATCATCTCCCATCACTCTGTCTCCCATCCTGAGGAACCAGATTAATCGCATTCACATGCAAAGACAAAATATATGTGTGGTCCATGTTGTCATTGTTATTATTTTTTTGATGCAGAAAGTGCCACAAGCAATGCGTAAATGATCGGGAAGAGGTACCCAAATTATGTTCAACAGTGTTCCAATATTTTTGAAAGTGTGAACAATTAGAAGGCATTTTTGTCTTATGTGGTTTCAATACCTGTGGCAAAACCAGACACCTATCCAGCCTAGGTGTGTGGTGCAAGCCAACGTGCCCGGAGGGACAGATGGTGAGCCCTTGCGAGGTGTGGTCGTCTCCCCACAAGGCACAGGCCAGACCATGCAGGAAAACACTACTGATGTTCAACAAAGCACTCACTTGAAACCAATAAAAATGCTAAATATTTGAGACTGCAAAGCAAAGATTCTCAGAAATTTTCTATCACACTTTTATGAATTGTGAACTAAATTGTATGCACAGGCCCCGCCCTCATCCTGTTACATAACAAACACACAGATGCCACTTCCTCCCCCTCGACAAAGGACAAGGTAGGCAGCCACAGATACCCTCGCCCTGGTGCCAACTTTAACTTGTCCTTGACCTTCTGTTGTGGTCATCAAATCGTTGTCATTTTGACGGTAGTCGTGAAACATTGTTCCTTCTTTGCTTTTTTAACTTTGACCTTGTAGGCCAGGGTCCCTACAAGTGCAAAATAATTAACCTTAAGGAAGTTGATCAAACCAATATTTTAAATTAATAGACATCTGTCCTTTTCTCACTAGCTTCCCTGAGGCAGAACAGTACAGGATGCGATATTTTATGAAGTTTGCACATCTCAATGACATGATATTTTGGGACTGAGTCAGCACAAGTCTAGCATCAGCACGGCCTCGTGTTTTGAGCTCAGTGCAGCTGTGCCTGAAACCCAGATGAGCAGGCAGCCTGCTGAGAAGGACAGTTACCTCCCCAGAGCTGTGATCCAGGAACCCAGGGGCCCTCTGCCTCCACTGTCCCCATCCCCCATCTCCTAACACTTCCCTTAGCTGCTCTGATAAGGGATGGGAAATTATTTTTACTAGGGCAAGCTCTCCTTTCATTGCCTAATTAAACAGAAGATATAGACCCAATACCCCCAGGAGCCCAACACAAGGACCAGAATTCAGAATACCATGGCACGGTTGGCCGGAGATCTGCTGTAGAGACCAGCCTTTGCTAGAAGTTTGTAAATAAGACAGTCGCATTCCCCAAATTCATTCACCAAATATTTATTCAGTGCCAGCTTCCTGCAGGGCACTCTTCTACATGCTGGGACACGGCAGTGAATGAAACGAAGCACTACCCTCTTGGAGTTTATTTTCCACCAGGAAGGTGGTCAATAGCCAAACAGCAACAACAAATACAAAGATGCCAGGTCCTAATAAGTGCCACACAGAAAAGTAAAGCATGGACCACGCACGAACCGGAATGTGGTTGTGAGGCAGCATGACATGGTTGGATTCTGGATGCAATTTAGTTTGTTGATGGCTGAGATGTGTTAGTAGAGAGAGAAGGAGTTTTAAGCCATTTGATGAATGGACAGGGTGCAGGTGGAATAGGTTAGGAAAGGCATATTAAGTGTGAAATGCCTATGGAATAGCCAAATAGGATGTCTAGTAGCATCAGGAGTTGGGGAGACAGGCAGAGGCTGGGGATAAAAATGCGGGTATTGTATGCAACCAGGTGAGATTTAAAATCATGAGGCTAAGCGAGATTATCTAGGAAATATAGGTAATTAAAAGGGAGAAAAGGTCCAAAGACCAGTCCTTGGGGCAGTTCAAAGTTTACAGGCTGGGGAGATGAGAACGAAGCAAAAGAAACAAGAAGGATCTGGCAGAGAGGGAAGGGACAGCCGAGGGAGAGTGGTGTCCAGGGAGCAAAGGTGGCTCAAGGTGTTTCAACTGTGCTAACATCTGGTCCAAGTTCAGATTACATGAGAATTGGGAATGGACCGCTAGAGCAGAGTCATTGTTGACCTTGAGGAGAGCAGTTTCGGCAGAGTAGAGAAAACGGAAGCCTGGTTAACCAACATGGCTTCCAGAGAGGATGGGAGGGGAGAGAGTGCAGACAGTGAGTATAGACAACCCTCTTGAGGAACCTGAATGTAAATTCAAGCAGAAATGGAGCGGTAACTGGAGAGGGCTGCGGGAGTTCTGGGAGAGTTGATAAGCTAATAAGAATTTTCCAGGAGGAAAGAAACCATTGATGATTCATGGCTTTGGGGTCTAGAGCTCGGTGGAGCTGCGGGCTTTCAATGGTAGCATGATTGATTCATCAGAACAGAAGAAAAGGCAGGGTTTGCAGCTAGGCGGGCAGGCTGACGGCGGAAGTGTTAGAAGTGGAAGAAGTTCTCTACTGAATGTACAGTGTCTCTTTTTTTCAGCAAAGATAGAAGCCGGATCATCAGCTAAGAGTGAGGAGAGGCGGACAGTTTAAGGAGAGAGGGCAGCACGCAAAATAATTCAGGGAAAAGGGGAAAGGAATAAGGAAATGCACAAAGAGTGAGATTTCAGGCAAAACTTAGAGCCCACCTAGGCTGGTGCTCATGAATTTAAAACTTCAGCATGACACGTGCCTTTCTCCAGCTACAGTTCAGCTGTCCAGGTGGGCGCGTGGTGAAGGACGGAAGTCGGATTTAGCCAGGGCTAGGGTTTTACTAGGCTGGTGCAGTGTGGGAAGGAGAGGCATCAATGAGATTACACCACACGGAAGGGAATGGCTACAATGACGGATTATGGAACCTTAACGGGGTTGGGAGAAAGGTGATGTCATGAGAGAGAGGACAGTGACCAGGACATAGGAGCCATCTGATAGATCCCAGTGCTAGCAGAGGATTTTGAAGCCCAAGTACTAAAGGTAGGCAACTGGAAAATAGCCTATGGGGGTGGGAGAAAGGGAGGCTTGAGACCAAGGCAGTGCAGTGTAGGGGCTTTCGCTATTGACAAGTATAGAGCATGACGGTGGGAAGGAACAGCTGAGGGAGAGTGGGGGACAAGGTCATATGAGATGAGGTCAGGACCTGGAGCCAGGGCTTTGGAAGAAATATCTGCTCGAACACTGAAATGACTAGGAAATAGTGGAATATGGTTAGGGAAAAGAAAAGAAAAGAAAAAAGAAAAGAAAAGAAAAGAAAAGAAAAGAAAAGACAAGACAAGACAAGACAAGACTGAGCCAAGGTGCTAAAATCTTCCTGGAATTTGGGAGCACAACCCAGGGGTGTGCAAATGGTCACCACGAGGAGGGTCACAGGTAACGTAGTTGAATGGCAGGTGCTTCAGAGCTGGGGATTTTGTTGTTAGGGGTGGTGTTTTAGAGGCAGAGAAGAGGAAACAGAATAGTCCTGAATAGAAAAAGGTAGAGGGTAAGAAGGGTCTAGATTGGCACCATCCAGTAGACCTATAATGTAAGCCACATGTCTAATTTAAATTTTTCTAGTAGCCACATACAAAAAACTAACAAGAAACAGGTGAAATGAATGTGAATAACCATTTTGTCTGACCCAGTGTGTCCAAAATACTATTTCAACATGTAATCAATATAAAAAATATTAATGAATATTTCACGATCTGGTTTTCACAGCGAGTCTTTAAACCCCCATGTGTGTTTTACTCTTACGGCACATCTCCCATCACACTGGCCATGTTTCACAGGCTCAACAGCCACGTGTGGCCAGTGGCCACCATACTGGACAGCCCAGGTTGCGAACCATCACAAAACCAAAATACCTTGAACAAGGAAGGCAAATGTGTTCATCTGTTAACAACAAACGTAAACCAAAGACTAGAAAGGTGAAATCAGAACTTTTCTAATTTCTAATTGAATTCTCATCAGCATTCCTAAGAAAATTGATAAGAACATTTTGCTCACTCGGGCTCACATCGTGAAACATGTCACAGACCACAGCATCATTCAGCTTTCTTTCAGCTACTCATTATGTGCGGGATTGCTGTCCTATACTGCGCATACAAGCCAGTTAGGAAAGGCATTTCGACACATGAGATCGAATTGCATTTTTCTTCCACAGTCAAACCAAAGTAACCAAATTCACTCTCTGGAGACAGATCACCCTCTCTCCATTTTTCAACATTTAGGTTTTGGTCACTTTACAAAGTGTTAAGGATGAAGAAATAAGACATGGCCCTCGGTACCGCACTGTAGGGGAGACAGGCAGAACGAAACCTAACTTAATACAGGAAAGGGAATGAAGGAGAACTTGACCACATGCCAGGCAGATGCGCAGCAGGAAGCAGCGTCTCGGGCTTTCCAGGAAGGCTTTCCAGGGCTGGGCTTTGAAGGGTCTGTAAGAGTTTGGTAGCTGAGGGAGGGAAGAAAGGCATTTTACGAAAAAGGAACAGGGGCGCCTGGGTGGCTCAGTCAGTTGAGTGTCCGACTCTGATTTCGGCGCAGGTCATGATCTCACAGTTTGTGAGTTTGAGCCCTGCATCGGGCTCCACGCTGACAGTGTGGAGCCTGCTTGGGATTCTTTCTCCTTCTCTCTGTGTGCCCCACCCTCAAAAAAATAAATTAATTAAAAAAAAAAGAAAGAAAGAAAGAAAAGAAAAAGGAACCGATGGACAGAGCCTGGAGGCAGGAGGGCCTAGGATGTTGGGGTGGGGTTCGAGAAGTCTGGAGGACGCTGGGCAGAGAGGCATGACCTTGCAAGGATATGAATGAATGGACAGCCAGGTTATGATGCTTCTCTAAACATCAGGCTTCTTCTACAGGCTCTGCTTATCCAGCTTGATGCTTAAAATTTTCCTGGGATTGCTTATTAAAAATGCAAGTTCCAAGACCCCACTGTTTCAGAAAGTCTGGGGTGGGGCCCTAGAATCTGCAATTTCATAGCCTAGGGGATTCTGATGTGGGTGGGCCATGGGCCATGGTTTGACACCCTCTGCCATTGGCACTAGGGAGCCATGAAAGGTTTCAGCACAGGGCTGGGATATGTCCTGAGCAGTGTTTTAGAAAGGTTACCCTGGTCCTAGTCTAAAGGCTGGATAGAGGGGGAAGATGGATGGGGCAAAGAAGCCAGCAGGGGCTGTTGCGAAGTCCTACAGAGAAATAAGGAGGGGACAGATTCCAGAGACATTTCAGAAAAAAGCAGTCAGGCCTCAGGGACCATGAAGGGGACAAGAGAAAGAGGGGTCAGTGAAATAAGCGTTCCATCTGATAGGGCTGCGTCTGTGTCTGAGAGCGGGACCGGGGCGTGGGGTGGGGGTGGGGAGGGACAGCGGCCTGAACAGTGTGGGGAACAGAGAGCTCGGGGTGCAGAGCACTACGAACAAAGTGTGGGAAGGGCGTGTCAGGGCAGGTTCCGGGGGTCCGCATCGCCACGTGCCCTGCTCCCGAGGGCCTGCATTTTTCAATAAGCAGAACTTCATTAAACAAAAGGTAATAGACACACACGGGAGATCTTTAGAACATTATTTATCACTGTGCTTTTGCCTGACTGTGAATTTCAAATGCAGGAACAACCAAAGGCTGCCCGTCTTCCATTCCCATGACCCTGGCCTGGACCCTCGGGAGGCATCTCCTCACCTCCTGGCCCCCTTGTTCCCTGCGCCAGCCACCCAGTGCTCCCCTCGCCCACTCTGGAGCCACGCGCTCATTGCCTCCGTGGCCAGACACTGCTCCTTAGAGCAGAGTTAAAATCGTATCTCCTCCACTAACCTGCGAACTCATGGAAAACAGGGTTTTATCGTATTCACGTCTGAATCCCGAGCACTTGCACGCGGGAGGCATCCAATGGAAACTTCCTGAATTATTCCAAGAAATAAACCCCATCGCAGTGGTCCTGAAGAAATCACCCAAGAGAGAAAGCCACAACCTCCAGCCCAGGACGTGCCAGTTAATAGAAAGTTCTGCAGTGGTCAAAGTGTAACGTGTTGAATCGCAAAAATCCCGAGGCAGTTATTTATTGTGATGTGATTGGAAAGCTAATAAAAATCCCATAAAAACGAATTCTCAGTAAAAACTAATGGTAGCTCTCCACATGATTTTGTTAGGGTGGGGTTTATTTAATTCAATTTTGTTTTTTGTTAATGTTTATGTATTTTTGAGAGAGAAAGAGACAGAGACAGAGCACGAGCAGGGGAGGGGCAGAGAGAGAGGAAGACACAGAATTCGAAGCAGGCTGCAAGCTCTGAAGGGTCAGCACAGAGCCCGACGCAGGGCTCGAACCCAGGAACCACGAGATCGTGACCTGAGCTGAAGTTGGACGCTTAACCGACTGAGCCACCCAAGCGTCCCGAGTGGGGTTTATTTTAAAGGACACATAGCTGGGGTGCATGGGTGGCTTAGTCAGTTAAACGTCCGAGTTTAGCTCAGGTCATGATCTCACTGCTCGTGGGTTCAAGCCCCGCATCGGGCTCTGTGGTGACAGCTTGGAGCCTGGAACCCACTTTGGAACCCTCTCTCTCTGCCCCTCCCCTGCTTGTGTGCGCACTCGTTCTCGCTCTCTCTGTCTCTGTCTCTCTGTCTGTCTCTCTCTCAAAATAAATAAACATGAAAAATATTTTTAAACAATAATAAAGGACACATTGCTATCATCGCACTCCTGGTCTTACCAGACCAAACTGAATTTCAGCCCCTCCAGGGCTGACGGCAGGTGGCAAGACGGGCCTTGGATGCAGCTGGTCCAACCTGCTCTCCGCCTACCCCCGCTTCCCCGGGGTTCCTCGGTCATTTGTACCTCGTCCCTCTCTCTTGCTGGCTGGCTAGGACATCGCAGCAGGGCCGGAGGAGGAGCGTGGAAGGGTCGTCGCTGACCGACAGAACGAACGGCCTCGCTCAGAGTAACACACAGGTGAGTTCTCGGAACGCAGCGAAGACAAAGGATCTAGCGCAGGATGCACCCCGAGAGTAACTTGTCTCCGTGTCAACCCAGTGCTAGAGCTGTGCGCTCTGTCCAGACACGCAAATCACTTTTTTGTGTGTACGGCTCGTTTTCAGAGAGAGAGATCGTGTTTGCAGTGGTGCCTGTTACGCGGCAGCGACAGGACGGGGAGGAAGGCGAGCTCATCCCTACAGCCCCCTGTGCCCGGATGCGGTCAGTAACCAGCACCACGTAGGATGGGGGTCAGATGGGACCTCGAGGTGACTGGGTGACGGCACCCGTAAGGGTAAGCACCACTGGAGGCATCGAGAAGCACCTTCCTACCCTCTCCTCCTTCTCGCAGAAGATCACCTACGGAAAGAGCGGTACATTAGAAGGCGTCATTGCCCCCTTTTCACAGGGGAAAAATTAAGGATTAATGAGTAGGCCAAGTTCAACTCCACGGGCCCCTACCACTCACCCCTCCCCATGCCTGTGCCCCTGGGACCCTGCGGGGCATCAGCTGGAGCCCAGGGTCCGGTCAAGCTGAGCCCGTCTCCCATTAAAGAAGTCTGGGGGGCGGGGAGCGCCTGGTGGCTCAGTCGGTAAGCGTCTGACTTCGGCTGAGGCCGTGATCTCATGGTTCATGAGTTGGAGCCCCGCGTTGGGCTCTGTGCTGACGGTGTGGAGCCTGCTTGGAATTCTCTCTTTCTCTCTCTGCCTCTCTCTCTCTCTCTCTCTCTCTCAAAATAAATAAACTTAAAAAAAAAAAAAAGAAGAAGAAGTCTGAAACCCCTGGTCTGACCAAACCCCCTCGTTTTACAGACCCGGAAATGGAAGCCCACCATGGAGACTGTGAGAGGCCATCTAACACCCAGTTGGAGGGAACCCTGTAGCTGGGAGCTCCTGATTCTGACTCCCTACCGCCTCCCCCTCTGCCCTGGGGCTGGACCCTATTTTTAAGACTTTACCTTTTATAGCCCGATCTTGTCTGCCTCCACTCTTCCTACTCAAGGAATTGAAAGCATCAGATTCTCCAACGTGATAGGGGATTGTTTTTCCCCAATGACTTGATTACTTTCCCATTGTGACTTGGCCAGGGTAGGACCTGGTGGCTGTGTGCTCTCCGAGTTCAAATTCCCCTGGGAGCAAAGTAGCCCCACGCTCTGGTTGAACTGCCCTGCTGTAGACAAGGGCTTGGCCGCTAATTCATGGTACATTCGGTTTCATCTCAACACAAAATGGGGGTATTCTTTTTTAAGTTTACTTATTTTGAGACAGAAAGAGAGAGAGAGAGAGAGAACCAGGGGGCAGGGGCAGAGAAAGAGGGACAGAGGATCTGAAGCAGGTTCTGCGCTGACAGCAGAGGGCCCAATTCAGGGCTTGAACCCATAAGCCCTGAGCTCATGACCTGAGCCCAAGTCAGACAAATAACTGATTGAGCCACCCAGACACCCCTCCCCGCAAAATGGGGGTATTTTTAAAAATGTGATTGCCTTTTTCTCTAATTATAAAACAATTTGTTCACTAAATGTATGTGCTCATTGAAGAACATTTGGAAAATTCAGTGGGGGGAAAACCACATATAAAACTACTCATCAAAATTAATCTGATTTAACATGTTGGGATATTTTCTTTTAGTGTTGCTTCTGTGCCTCACACACGGTCCTTTTTAAAATTGAAATGATGAGGTGTCTGGCTTCAGCTCAGCGCATGATCTCACGGTTTGTGGGTTCGAGCCCCGCGTGGGGCTCTGTGCTGACAGCTCAGAGCCCGGAGCCTGCTTTGGATTCACCGTCTCCTCTCTCTCGGTCCCTCCCCTGCTCGTGCTCTTTCTCTCTCTCTCTCTCAAAAATGAAGAAACTTTAAAAAATAAAAATAAAAATGAAATGGCATTTTTTATCTGTTTTGGTATCCTGCCTTTTTTTTTCACTCAATACCATATTGTCACCATGAACCCTAAAAAAATGACCTGACTAGTCACTATTCGGAAGAACCATCATTTATTTGTAAGAATCCTCTAATCCTGGATATACTAGTTGCTTCTTACTTTGCATCATTATTTCTAAAAACAAAGCTCTCTAATGAACTCCCTCAGATGCAAATTTTGCACACATCTTTAATTATTTCCCTAGGACATATTTCTAAAAGCGGAATTGCTGGATGAAAGGGTATAAATATTTTTGAAGACTTTAAAAGCATATTAACAAACTGTCTTTCCAAAAACACCTGAACCAATTACGCGGACGTGAAAAGTATAAAACGCTTTCTTTTTTTCACTGCGTATCTATACACAAACTTGCTCTCCCCCATCCTACAACATCTCCGTTTTTTTTTTTTTTTTTTGATTTGTAAATTTGGTAGGTGATAAAAAAGTAGCTCGTCTTCATTTGCATTTATTTGATTGCTAATGAGTTTGGATATTCTCTCATGGTTAACATTCCCTATGTCTTCTTTGGCGAAGTATTTTTTCGTGGTTACACGTCTCTTATTGAGTTGTGAGAATTCTTCATAAAGATAACACTTCATCATATTTGTTGTGACAGGTTCTTTTCCCCCAGAAACTGGGGTATTTTATGAAAGATGGAAGGGACGCAGCTTGGAGCCTTATAACACCACTTCCTTGCCGTTACAAGTCTGCTCATACTCTGTTGGCGGCGGGGGGTTGGAGCTTGAAGGCACCGGGGAGATCCTGCCCACCGCCCTTTATTTTACAGGTGACAAAGCTCCCTCGCAAGCATCCTGAGAACCAGAGCCAGAGCCTAGATTGTCCAGGCCCACCGGGCACGGTTTCTAGTCCCCACACCTGTTCTTTGTTAACAGTTCACGTATGTGTGAAGGTCACTCACCCGTACATGCACCCAGTAAAACTTTTGGGACCTTTTTAAAAAATATTTATTTACGGGGCGCCTGGGTGGCGCAGTCAGTTAAGCGTCCGACTTCAGCCAGGTCACGATCTCGCGGTCCGTGAGTTCGAGCCCCGCGTCGGGCTCTGGGCTGACGGCTCAGAGCCTGGAGCCTGTTTCCGATTCTGTGTCTCCCTCTCTCTCTGCCCCTCCTCCGTTCATGCTCTGTCTCTCTCTGTCCCCCAAAAAATAAATAAACGTTGAAAAAAAAAATTTTTTTTTTAAATATTTATTTACTTTTGAGGGAGAGAGAGAGACAGCATAAGAGAGAGCAGGGGAGGGGCAGAAAAAGAGAGGGAGAGAGAGAATCCCAAGCAGGGTCTGTACTGTGGGCACACAGCCCGATGTGGGGCTCGAACTCATGAGCTATAAGATCATGACCTGAACCCAAATCAAGATGCTTAACCCACTGAGCCACCTAGGCACCTTTGGGACATTTAATAACAGCCTCAATGACACCAGAAGCCATCACCACCATCAACTTGATTGTCAGTAATGGTTTTTATTAACAGACTCAGAGGATTAACTTTTATTAAAGGTTATCTGGGTGGGGGGGGGGGGCGCCTGGGTGGCTCAGTCGGTTAAGCGTCCAACTTTGGCTCAGGTCACGATCTCACGGTTTGTGGGTTCGAGCCCCGTGTCGGGCTCTGTGCTGACAGCTGGGAGCCTGGAGCCTGCTTCAGATTCTATGTCTCATTCGCCCTCTGCGCCCTCTCCCACTCACTCTCTGTCCACCTCTGTCTCAAAAATAAGTAAACATTAAAAAAAATTAAAAACAGAGCACTGGGTGTTGTATGGAAACCAATTTGACAATAAATTTCATATATTGAAAAAAAAATCAAAAACAAAAAAGGTAATTTAGGGGCACCTGGGTGGCTCAGTCAGTGAAGCATCAGACCTCGGCTCCTCTCTCTCTCTGTCCCTCTCTCTCTCTGCCCTGCCTCCACTTGTCCCTGTCTCTCAAAACAAACAAGTAAACAGTTTTTAAAAGGTTATTTAATAAAAGAACGGATTATTTCTTGTTATTGAAGCCTAATAATTGTTACCAAAAGATGAATATTATTTATTAGAGGACAGATTTTTTTTATTTACCAAAAATCATAAGTGCTTATTTGTGCCATCTACCCAGGGCCAAACTCACAGCCATAACAACGCAACAGGGATGCACTGTTTTCAGTTTCTTCTGATTCCAGATTTTTCTGTGAAATGGAGTGACCCCGAGTCGTCACCACTATCGGCAAACACTTCTGTTGATGAGGGGCGTCACCCTTCACCCTTGTAGGTATTGATACTTGAAGTCAGAAGGGAACGTTCAGGTTATGTCCTTTCATGAGGACAAATAATAAGAAATCAGCTGCAGCCGCTCGCCACGTTGTGCTTTGAGACAAGTCCTCCCCAAGGGAGTCAGATGTGATCGCGCTCACCCTGCCCGCGGCACACACACAGTGTGCTGAGGGCTCTTACCCCATGTCTCTCACTGTGGTTCCCAAGATGACACCATTGCCTAAACAGACATACTTTCTTCCCTCCGGCTCCCCTCCTGCCTGCCTGCAGCCTCTTCTCTGTGTCCTTTCCTGGATCCCTCCTTACCTGGCCCTTTGGGCTGCTGGGCTCCCTTGCTGAGCCTCTCCCGTCATACCCTATAGACTCTCCCTGGGTGGGCTTGTCCAACCCCCTCATTCAGTATGACCACATGGTAGTGGCACCAAACCTCTGGCTCTGACTCGGACAGCTCCCCGGGACATCGGACCCTGCCGCCCACAGCTCGGACAAGCTCCCCAGGACATCGGACCCTGTCGCCCACAGCTTGGATGGCTCCCCGGATATCGGACTCTGTTGCCCACAGCTCAGACAGCTCCGCAGGGCATAGGCCCTGTCACCCACAGCTCAGACGGCTCCCCGGGACATCATCTTGTCGCCCACAGCTCGGATGGCACCCCAGGACATTGGACCCCGTCGCCCACAGCTCGGATGGCTCCCCAAGACATCGGACCCTGTCACCCACAGCTCAGATGGCTCCCCGGATATCAGGCTCTGTTGCCCACAGTTCAGACAGCTCCCCAGGACATCAGACCCTGTCGCCCACAACTTGGATGGCTCCCCGGATATCGGACTCTGTTGTCCACAGCTCAGACAGCTCCCCAGGACATAGACCCTGTCACCCACAGCTCAGACAGCTCCCCGGGACATCATCTTGTCACCCACAGCTCGGATGGCGCCCCAGGACATTGGACCCCATCGCCCACAGCTCGGATGGCTCTCCAGGACATCGGACCCTGTCGCCCACAGCTCAGATGGCTCCCCGGATATCAGACTCTGTTGCCCACAGTTCAGACAGCTCCCCAGGACATCGGACCCTGTCACCCACAGCTCTGTATGTCTGCAGCCAGGCCTCTCATGGAGGCACACCCACCCCAGCCGCCCTGAAGCAGCGATCAGACCCTGCTCTGGTATTCCTAGTCCTTTAAGCCAAAACACTGGATGGTTTACCCCGCGCTGCTCATCTTGTATGTTCCCTGCACCAGTCCCTTTTACATGTTATACGTACTACACTCTGTGTTCTTATAATTAAGTAATCTGGGGAAAAGAAAATGGTATTAAGAAAATCATAAGGAAGAGGGGCGCCTGGGTGGCTTGGTCAGTTAAGCGTCCCACTCTTGATCTCGGCTCAGGTCGGGGTCTCGCGGTTTGTGAGATGGAGAACTGAGTCGGGCTCTGCGCTGGCAGTGTGGAGCCCGCTTGGGATTCTCTCTCTCCCTCTCTTTCTGCCCCTCCCCCACTCGTGTTCATGCTCTCTCTCAAAATAAATAAACTTTTAAAAAAAGGAAGAGAAAACACAGTTACAGTACTGTACGGTGTTTATCGACAAAATCTGCGTGTACGTGAACTCCTGCAGTGCAAACCCATGTTGTTCAAAGGTCCGCATATATACATATTCAAAGGATGCACATCAGCATCTCCGATTTCAATCCGATGCCACTGACTTAGTTTCGTCTTCTTCCTCGCCATATTTCTAACTCCCTTCTCTGATGGTGAGAAACTTGGCCCCCATTATCCCCCATGTATTTATTTATTTGATCCACCCACCTGTAGGTAAATCACCTCTGTGTCTGCCACTGCCCAGCCCCCATCCCCACACGGCCGCTCCCCCAACCTTGTCGGCTCTTTCACCTCCCGTCAGGCCACCGCTGCCACTGCCCTCTGCCCTGGACACACTCCTCCCCCAGCAGAAGCCCTGACCCTGGTGCCAGTCCCCGCCACCCCCGTGCAGAGGGGTGCACCTCCTTGCCCCCCCCCATGTCGCCACCCCCTTCACCCTGGCTGGGCTGTCCCGCTATGCTCATAGCTCACCCTCTCAGGCCCCAACGCCTCGCACAAGCCACAGCGAGCCAGGCTGATCGCAGTAGAGGGCACCACCTCCCCCTTGCAAAAATCAAAAGAACTACAGGCAATTTGGCGTCTGAGTGCAAAAGACATGTTTGAAAAGAGAAGTTTGACGGTGTTCAGGTTACCCTGCAGAGACGACTGTCTATTCCCCCCCTGCTGAGGCTGCACTGCCTCAGAGCCCCATTTTCCAAGTGACCGCTAGATTCAGGTCCTACAGAAAGCAGTCTGGCCCCTCTGAGCTTCGGTTGCTTCGCATAATTGGCATTTTCGTGTATCTCTGGAAGGCTAGGGTGTAAGGAAACCTAGATATTGAAAAGCACTTTGCCGATAATGAGTCTCGTGGAAATGCCAAATTGAGATAGAGAATCCACAAGCGGCGAAAACAAGCATGGTGGTTTCCATAGCCGTTTAAGGATGTGGGCTTTGCAGAGCCCGTGTCCCGGTGGGTCTCCTGGAAATTGCTACCGGTGTTTCCCTCCCAACGAAAGCGAGAGGAAGAGATGGGCAGTGGGGTGATAGACGAGCAAGGAGAATCAAAGAAGGCAGAGAGTTGTGGACTTTCTTCAGCTTCATTGGGGCATAAGGCAAAGAGTTTTAAATGCTATACAATTTGCTCGCCAAAGTTATCTCTAGAGTCCTAAGAAGCAAACATGCCCTTCCACATTCCCATTCAATGGCCACAGTCCTCCTGTGGTCCTGCATTCCCAGCCTGCCCCATCGCTCTTTGAGGAAGGAAGAAAGGGAGGGAGGGAGGGGGGAAGGAGGGAGGGAAGGAAGGAAGGAAGGAAAGGAGGGAGGGAGGGAGGAAAGAAGGGAGGGAGGAAGGAAGGAAGGAAGGAAGGAAGGAAAAAAAGGACAGAGGAAGGAAGGGAGGGAGGGAGGGAGGAAAGGGAGGGAGGGATTAAGGGAGGAAGGGAGGGAGGAAGGAAAAGGAAAAAAGAGAAAAACCAACAAAACCAGGGCTCCACAGGAGGTCATCTGAAACCTTTTTTTGTTCCTCCGCAACCAAAAAGAGAGGCCTGACCCTAGGCTGGCCCTCCCGGGTACGCAGCTCCTGAGGAAAGGGCAAATTCTTCCTTCTATGTGTGTGCAGTGAACTGGACAAACAGAAACCTATTTGTGAGACGGAATTTCCATGGCAGGTACGGGATGTGATGGGAATGTGCAGGGCAGGGACATCTGTCCTGGTATTAAACGCCTCGTATCCAGCTTCCTACCACCTGAGCCGTCTGCACAGAGAAGCAAAAACTTTTTGCTCCCTTCCCATTGTACGTACAGCAGGAGCCCCTTACAACACCGGTCTCAGGGGAGGGGGTGCGGGGCGGGGGGGGGGGGGTTGGGGGGTCTCGTCCCCTAGAAGACTTTTGGCAGGTCTGCACTATCGGTCTCCAGTGGTTGAGACCAGGGAAGCCTCTCAACACCCCACAACGCCCAGAACGGCTCCCGCAACAAAGAATGATCTGGTCCAGATGTCGTGGTGCCAGGTTGAGAAAGCTCTGGAGGCAGGCTCGTTAACCACCTTCTCCTGCTGCTTACGAAGCAATTGAACAACATCCTATAAATAGTTTCCCCAAATGCCCCCCACCCCTTCCTGGGAAATAGTGCCAAGATACATCGAAGATGAGACGGAACAGGAGATGGCTTTCAGGGCCGCCTTGCCACCCCTGGAGGGCACGTGTGAGTTTCACTAGGAGCAGAAGCAGGTACTAATTCTGGTGACCACTAAGGAAAGGCAAAAAAAAAAAAAAAAAAAAAAAAAAAAAAAAAAAAAAAAAATCAATCCAGCTTTGCCTCTGGCCATGTCCAACTGCTTCCAGCCCGGTGACTTCCCCAGCGGAATCAAATACAGTAACAACCCTTTCAGACCCCGACCCTTCTAGCATTCAGAGCAGCACACGAAACGACCTCGAACCCTTCCAAGCCCGCGCCGGATTCGCGAATCGACCCCGAGAGCCTCGCCCCCACCACGAGTCCGAAAGAAAACGCCAACACGGAAGTTTCAACCCCGGAGTCGCAAACCAATGTCTGTGGACAGTTCGCCCGGCGAAGAAGCAAGTTTTCCAAAACAAAGGCAGGAAGGGGGATACAGAGGAGTCTGTCACCACCCACCGAATATCCAACCCCCTGTAAAAACGACCGGCACGCAAAGAGTCCCCGGGGAGGTCGCTTTTCAAAGAGGGAACATCTTAACTCTGGTCGCCGAGGGCAGCTGAGCAGTTAAAACCCGGGGTGCGGACTCACTAGTTCCATTTGCTCAGGGAGGGTCAGAGGTGGCAGCGGGGACGCTGTCCGTTCGCATCCTGGGGCCCTGGGGCCCAGCCTGCGGGGTCTCCGGTCCCCGCAGCTCCAAGGATGGCTTCAGCCTCCCTTCTCTGGAGAAATCAGAGCCGCTCTCCCACTGCTGAAAATATTTGAGATGTGCCAAGCAGATGGTCCCACGCTTATCAGCAGAAGCCGCACTTCAAATGGCATCGTTCAGTGAAGCACTCGAGTGAAAATCTTCACGCTGCTCCAGAGTGGGAACGAGTTGGTGGTGATGTGGGGTGGCTGACCCCCTGGGACCGTGAGGGCCAGCCAGGGCCGAGGGGAAAGGGGACCCGGAGAAACGTCCCGTGGAAGGGCACAATCACGCATGTCGCCGGAACACAGAACCACTTAAGTCCCTGACGGCCGGTCTCTGCAAAGCTCTTTGAGACTCCATTTGCTCGCCTGGGAAATGGAGCCAATTGTATTACCACAAAGAGTTGCAATGAGTAAGTAAGATGTGGATATAGACCTGCACAGTGGGAGACACCCCGTTCAATAAGTAAACATCCGCTCCCTGCCTGCAGCGCATTTCCAGAGTCATAAGCCCGTGCCAGGGTGTGAGCACGACGCAGTGGAGACAGGGAGCCCAGGAGCCCAGCCGTGGAGTCCCTGGAGGGACATGGGAGCCCAGGCAGCTTCTCCGCCCGGTTCGGAGACTAACCCGTTATGTGCGTTCTCACCCCTGCGATCAAGTTCCGTTCCCCCGACCCCTGTTCCCTTTCCAACGGCCCCGGTGTAAAGGCCCAGAGGCCAAGCGGGACAATTCTGGATAGTTTGACTCGCCAAGCCCTCCCGCGAAGACCCACCCTCCACTCGTGGCAGTGTCTCTTCCTTGTCAAAAGCATCCCTCCGTGGTTACTGTGTCAGGGTAGTAATGGACCCGCGGGACCCATGAGATCAAAACAGGGCGAGAAGGCGATTTCAGATCCTGCGGGGAAGCAGACTCAGGAGCCCAGATACGAAGCTTTCCTCCAACTGCTTTCATAAGCAGCAGGACCCGAGTGAGCCGCACGCCTGGGGCTGGCGGGGGACAGCCTGATCTGTGGTCTGGCCTCCCGGCTGTAAGAAGAAAGGAGGAGACCGGGAGCTTTCCCTGGGGACCTCAAGCCACAGGCAAAATAAGGTGAGGTTCGGGGCACCCATCGGGCGGCAGAGCGAAACCTCAGGTGAGCTGGGTGCCAGGGGAGTCGGAAGTGCACTCGCATTACCTGGTTCCGATGTCCCAAAGGAGGAGAGGGTCGGGGTCCTGGAGGACTTTACATTTCCCAGAGGCTAATCAGAAACCGGGGTTTCCTAAAGCGAACTGCGAGGCCGAGAGGAAGGAGCAGTCGGTGGGAAGGGGCCGGGCACACGCCAGCAAAGACAGGTAGGAGAGCAATACCGGGCCGCTGCGAGGGCTGCAAAGTCACGGTCGGGGAGGAAAGAGACAGCCGAAGGACAGGAGGGATGAAGGAGAGCGGGGCGGGGGGGGGGGGGGGGACTGTCCAGATTTTATGCACGTTTCACCCTGTCCCTTTGGGGGCTGTGAAAACCCTGAGCTGAGTGACCAACTGGAAGGAGACTCCAACGTCATTATTTAAGTCAACAGAACAGAGGGCCTCACCGGTTTGCTTTTCCCAGCGCCTAGCAGGACACAGGCGTCCACCCATCCTGACCGAGAACAAGTCGCCCAATTTGTAAATTGGTGAGAGGCACCAGGCGAATGAGGAACAAGCCACCGGGACGGTGGAGAGGCCAGGTGGTGCCCAGGTGAGGGCAGAAGATCCAGAGAAGCAGCTGGCGAGGCAGGGGGAGCCCGGCGGAGATGGGGCTCTCTTCCCCCCACCCCCCCAGACCGAGTGGGCGGGAGGAGGCGCGGATTGTTTTGTGACTAATCGGCACCACTAACAAAAGCAGAAACTACCACAGGTGGAGGCTGGGTTTCATTTGGGGTAGATAATGATTTCTACTTAGAGAAAATACGGCAACTCTCTGTAAAAATAAAACCGCTTGCATTTAAGCCACAAATAGGTTGGCTATTTCTGTGCCTGGCTTGTCTTTGTGAGTAATCATCCTCCTCTTGAGAGGTAGGGAGAGTTTGGAGGAGGGAGGTGTAGAGAGAACGGGTAACAGAGCCAGAGGAGCCTGGGGAAACGAAGTCTGCGGTCCCCAGTGTCCAGCGTGGAAGGAAGTTCTAGCTTTCGCCTCCACGAGGTGAAACCACGTCCCTCTTTCTCCCAACAAACAACAGGGAAACGTGCTGGAGGAGGCCTGGGGATGAGAATTATAGGAGCAAGGATGGTGGAATTTAGCAACCCAGAAGGCCATAGAGTGGGCCCATAAGAGGGAAAGCCCATAAGTGGTACAACCCATGAGCGGTAGCACCCATAAATAGACCCAAAGTGCATTTGCTCGAGCTCCAAAACCTCTCAATGCCGTGAAGACCCTACCCAGTGCCAAACCCAGGGATACCCGGTGAATTCCACTCACATCCAAGAATGTGTTCCTCTTCTGGAAGGGACTCTGCCTCGCCCTAGATGTTGAGCTCATGATGATGGGGAGATAGCCACCAAGTGCTTCCCCAAAGCCCAGCGCTCCCCTTGGTGTTAGCAAGATGCAAGAGGGAGTCCGGGTAGCTCAGTCAGTAAGCATGTGACTCCAGGTCAGATCTTACAGTTCGTGAGTTCGAGTCCCGTGTCAGGTGAGCTAGGGCCCTGGATGAGCCCCGCTTCTCTCTCTCTCTCTCTATTTCTCTGCCCCTGGCTCACTTGTGCCTTCTCGAAAGAAAGAAAGAAAGAAAGAAAGAAAGAAAGAAAGAAAGAATAAGAGGTAGGAAACAAGAGAGCAGGTTCTCTCACACTAAGAGTAGCTGGGGGGTGGGGCTGGTCAGAGGACTCATCTTCACAGGGAGACGACAGACCTCAGAGTCTGGGCTGGAAACAGCAGATCTCAGAGTGGCAGACAACTAATTTTGTACAAAGTGTCTGGGTTCACCATTTGGGAGAAGAGCAACTTCAGAGATGCTAGAGATTGGGACTTGCAAATTTGACTGGAGTGATTCTTTGCGCCATCTGATGGACAGGGTCTCAGAACAGGGCTGGTCCCGCCCTCTGCCCTCCAGTCCTGCAAAGGAGACTTCAGATCTCACTGGCCAGATAAAAACCCAAGATAAAACCCTGAGAACAGAACTCTCCCAGGCTGATCTGAGTCCCATCAGCCTTGGGGAATCTTCTCCAGGCTTCCCCTAGCCCCCCCTGTCTGGGACTGGTTGGGTCTCTCCCAAGTAATGATCTTTACTTTCAGCACACATATCCTAAACATCGAATCTTAAAGAGAACCGGCATGTTTCTCCCCCCATGTCATTTGTTTTCCTTCAGGTAGACAGGCCCACACGGTGAGGCAGAAACCACAGCAGGTGTGACAACAGGGGGAAGCAAACCCACGAGGAAGTGACAGAAGCCGCCCTCCTGGGTGAACCCTGGGAGGATTAGACCCAGCTGCGGGAAGCTAGGTCCCCAGGCCTGAGTCCTCTCAGACCTCCCACTGTATTTGGAACGTGCCAGAAAGGAGCCCCCCCCCCCCACCCACCCTCTGCACGAGCTCCTTTGCAGAATGACGAGGAGATGTGAAGGACACAGGATGAGGCTGCCGAGGGGCCACGGGGACACTCATGTGTGACGCTCGTCCGCGTAGACACAAGCTTCAGGCAGGTTCCCTAACTGGCACACGTGGAATATCTCCTCGTCCTCCGAATCAGCACCTAATTGGCTGCGTAGACACTTTGCCCTCTAGATTCCTTACCTAGATTGCAATCATGTGCTCTCCCTTGTCCAAACATCATAAAAAAAATCCAGTTGTGAGAAAGAACATTTTTGGAGCATTGCCTTGGGACATGGAGTCTATCCACTCCTCTAGATGTTCTAAATATTACCCTGGGTTTAGCCCTGCATACTTGGCCAGCATTGTTTTGGCCCTTCGTAAAACTGTAATTTCTAAATTATCCTTTGGAGATACTCATCAGCTAGCATTTAGAATCTCTACCAAAGGAAAAAAAGAGAGAGAGAGACATAAAAAGATCAAAACTGTGTTCATGTAGGAATTGGGTAGCGCCCTTCCCATCAGACCCAGAGTCTCCTTCTGGAGATTTCTGCTACAGGGGTGGCTGAGTTTCTCCTAAGCAGTAGCCAGCTTGTTTAGGTTAATAAAATACCATCAAGCGTGGAATTGGGTTTTTTTTTCTTCTTTTCCTGCCAGAAAGCCTGAAGATACATATCTGACCTGCCTTTGCAAGTGGACTACAGGGCTACTTAAAAGAAAAAGGTTTGAAATCACTCATTTAGTCAAAGGTCCATCTGGGCACCATTAAACTTATGTTCATGATCCTTTTTCTGCCTCTGACTGTGGATTTTGACAATGTTTTTTCAAACCGACTCCATCCTGAAGGAGAATTAAACCAGTCAGTCACTTCCAAGGGACAGTTACTTGGGTACTGGGACTCCCACAAGCAGCTAGCTTAAATAGCAATGACCAGAGGGGCGCCTGGGTGGCTCAGTCAGTTAGGCATCCGACTTCGGCTCAGGTCATGATCTCACGGTTCGTGAGTTTGAGCCCCACGTGCTGACAGCCCAGAGCCTGGAGCCTGTTTTGGATTCTGTGTCTCCCTCGCTCTCTGCCCCTCCTCCGCTCCCTCTCCGTCTCTCTCTCTGTGTGTCTCTCTCTCTCTCTCTCTCAAAACTGAATAAACATTTAAAAAAATAAAATAAAAAATAAATCGCAGTGACTGGATCCGTGCAGAAAAGAGTTCTCTAAATTCTATGGTAGCACCTATTAAATTGTATTTTTAGAGTTACTTGTTTATGTGTCCGTCTGCCCCACGAAACGTAGCTCCGTGAGGCAGAGGCAATGCCTTCCTCGTTTAGTATTAGCTGAGCAGAAGGACAAATGGAATAAGTCAACTATGTTTAGAATCGCTATCACAGTTTTAAATATTGGTTGTTTTATGATTCTGTTATAATTGTTGTAAAAGTGTCTTAGAATGTCTCGAGCATTCGTCTAATTTCCCCAGTGAGGCTGCAAGTCCTTGGGGAAGGAACCAGGTCTGTACTTCCTCGGGCGGCCCGTATGGGGCTGAGAGCCCTCGACGGGACCGTTGACGGGTATCGGGCTCCGTGCGACGTGAAGCGGGTGGAGCCCAGGTCGATATTGGGCCGGAACCGTCCGTCTCGTTGATTTGCACCTAGCAAACCCTTCGCCGGAGTCTAAGGCAACACCGCACTGATGGCTCACGTTGGTTTGGGGTAAGTGTGGCGTGGGCCGTCTACCTGTCACGTTGTAGAGGATGAGGATTTGTGAGCTCTCTTTTGTAAAAACCAGGGTGTCTTCCCGTGGCCTAACGTGCACTTACCAGACAGTGGCAGTGGCAGATTACAGAGGTGAAAAGGCAGACCCGCTTCAGTCGTCTGAGAACAATCTGGACAACACCCGAATTCCACACCCACTACGGGGCTCGTTAGTGGTGCTTCAATGTCCATACGTGGCCCCAAAGAGGGACACTCAGCATCTGCAGCCAAGAAAATAATAGTTAAATATTTCTGGCATCTGTAGCTACTCTAGAGTTGCCCGGCTGTCCCACGTTATAAAACCTGTATCAGACAAAAACAAAAATGTCCAGCCCACGGACAGTGTAAATCGACAAAGTAAATAAAATCACCCTTCTTAATTTTGCCCCAGCTTTAGTCATTACTCAGGGTAAAGAGGAAAGTGCAGTCAACATCCAATGGTTCAGACTTGACCCCGGGTGGTGGCCTCCACATCCTGGACCCGTGCTTTCGGCGTCGTTCTTTCCTCACCCTGCAGACCCTTCACCATATAAAGGTGAGCCAGAGAAACAAGAGAGGGGTGAGCCCACCACACTCTTACGAGAACGTGCTGGAAAGGGAGGTTGTACTATGGGCCAAAAAGAGATTGAGGGATTTTTAATACGTTCCATTGAATATTCTCTCCCTGCGCTCTGACGACAAGGACATATTGGATCACCTCTGGTCACTATCCCTGAGTCCGAAGATTCAGGAGCGAAGGGAGGGGTACGGAAGTGGCTCCTAAGTGCTGAGAGGAAAGGTGTGGACGGTGAAGGAAGAGGAAGGTCTCCAAACACAAGGCAAAGATGAGTGACCCCTGAGAAGTGCACTTCCATCTTCAAGGAGAGGTCAGGGGTACCGGGCAAAGACCTACTGATCTGGGTCAAACTCAGCCCAGCCTCGGTTAATGTCGTCACTAATCTGTGTTACATTCAAACCCCTTAAATAGTGCCGATACCCCGGAATTGTAAAAGGAATAACCTGAAGTGAAAGTTCTAGAAAGTTCTAGGATCAGAGGTCTTTCCTCACCAACTCTACAGACACAGATCCTCTGATCCTGCGTTCCCCCGCACCTGGGTGTGCAGTCTTGACGAGAGGCCACACCATTTGACTCATTGCTTCCCCAGTGAGGGTGGGCCCTCCCTAGCAACGGCCTTGTTAGAGGCTAAATTTGAGGGGTGTTCTCCCTTAGCGCCTCAAGAAGCCTCGGGCAGGTGACAGACACCTGACTGCCTGCCGTCACCAGAAGGCGGGTCCTTAAGTGCCGCACTGTGGAAGCTGACTCGCTCATGCTGTTTGTACCACAACCTACCTCAAGGAATAATCCGGTGACACATGCAGGGAAGCCTTGTTCCCCATATCCACCGCTAACCAGACGTTAACACCGTGAGTTCCCGCAGGTAAGGGAGGGGCTCAGGAGACATCTGACAGAGCAGGGGAAAGGGGAGGAGCAGTGGGGACGAGGAGGCCCATGTAATACCACCGGTGTGTTCACGCTGTCCAGGGTTTCAATCCCACTTCACCTCTGGAGTCCTTGAGCAAGTTTCTTAACCTCCCAAAGCCTCAGCGTCTTCGCCTGTGCAACGGGGACAGCGTCATCCTCCCCCTTGAGGCCGTGTGGGTATGAGACCGGGAGCCGCAAGAAGGTCTCCTGGTAAGTGTTCATGAGTCTTACTGTTTAGTTCTCGTTGCTTCTGCTGCTATGGCAGGACGTGTCCACGTGGCTCAGAGAACGTGTCATTTGAAATTCAATCTGAATTTTCAGTATGTCGGCCAGTCGTTTCTAGAACACAAACAGCAAAAACCAGGGCTTAGCAAAGTCTCCTTGACCCATAGGATGCAGGGACAATAGAATGTGAAAGCGTGGTAGGTGGCATGGTGTTGGACTCCTGGGGCTGCTGTAAGGACCACGAACTGGGGGGCTTCAAATGACAGGATGGATTCTCTCACAGTTCTGGAGCTGGAAGTCAAAGATCAGGGCGTGGCTAGGACCGTGCTCTGAGTCTCTGGAGATAGAATGTCCTTCCCTGTTTCTTCTCGCCTTCTGGTGGTGGCTGGCGATCCCTGGTGATCTGTGGCAATCCGTGGTGATCCCTGGCGATCCCTAGTGAGCCTTGGCCATCGCTGGCAATCCGTGGCTTGTTAGCAGAGTCACTCCAACTTCTGTCTCCATCACCACATGGCATTGTCCTCCTGCGGCTGTCTTCCTATAAAGACACCAGTCATGGGGCGCCTGGGTGGCTGTTGGTTAAGCATCCAACTTCGACCTAGGTCATGATCTTGCCATTTCTGAGTTCTAGCCCCGCATGGAGCTCCGTGCTGACAGCTCGGAGCCCGGAGCCTGCTTCAGATTCTGTGTCTCCCTCTCTCTCTGCCCCTCCCCCACTGACGCTCTGTCTCTCTCTCTCAAAAATAAATAAACATTAAAAAAATTTTTAAAAACGCCAGTCATCCTGGATTCCATCATCTTAACTGATTACATCTACATCGACCTCATTTCCAAATAAGGTCACATTCTGAGGTACTGGGGCATTAGCACTTCAACATATCTTTGGGGCACACAGCTCAGCCCCAAACAACTCCTACACAGAGTTGAATTTTACTCCCTGCCACATTCTTAGGACAATATTAGAAAGTGTCCTTCGGCCACTGCTTAGGTAGCTCTGAGGAATCCACACCAGTGTTTGGGAGTACAGGGTGTCCTGTGTGCTGGGAACAGCCGCCCTCGACCCTCTGGGCCCTCTGGACCCCCGCCTGGCCCTCTGTTGCTGTGTGCTCAGAGAAAACAAAAGCATTTCAGTGTTAGTGAAAAATCTTGTGTGCACATGGAGGGGTGGTGACTAGGGAGAAAAGTGATTTGTGAAGGAAGAAAGAAAAAGAAGGAAAGAAGGAAAGAAGGAAAGAAAGAAAGAAAGAAAGAAAGAAAGAAAGAAAGAAAGAAAGAAAGAAAAAATAGTCCTCCTTTGATGCCATTCTTTTTTTAACATTTTTTTATATTATTTATTTTTGAGAGAGAATGAGAAAGAGAGAGAGCCCGCAAACAGGGGAGGGGCAGAGAGAGAGAGGGAGACAGAGAATCCGAAGCAGGCTCCAGGCTCTGAGCTGTCAGCACAGAGCCTGACATGGGGCTTGAACCCACGGACCATGAGATCATGACCTGAGCCGAAGTCAGATGCTCAACTGACTAAGCCACCCAGGCGCCCCTGCTGCCATCCTTTTAAACTGTCTGCTTCTATGGAAATAACCTAAATTATCACTGATCGACGAATGGGTAAGGAAAATGTGATATATATATATATATATATATATATATATATATATATGCTACATTTACATATACAGCGCGTTTATATTTATACACACACACACACACACACACACACACACACACACTCGAATATTCATCCATAAAAAAGAAGGAAATCCTGCCATCTGCAACAACACGGATGGACCTTGAGGACATTATGTCGAGTGCAAGAAGTCAAACAGAGAAAATCCAATACTATATGATCTCATTTATGTGTGGGGGAAAAAGCCAAACTCCTAGAAACAGAGCGCTGGTGCTGAAGGGTGGACAAAGTGGGGGAAGGGGGCCAAAAGGTATAAACTTCCAGTTCTTAGATATTTAAGTCCTGGGATGCAAGGCACAGCAAGGTAACCAGAGTTAACAATGCGTTGTATATCGGAAAGTTGCTAGGAGAGTAGACCTTAAAAGCTCTCCCCACAAGAAAAAAAATTGTACCTACATGTGGTGACGGATGTTAACCAGCCCTATCGCGGTGATCATGTTGCAATAGGTACGTATCTCAAATCGTATGCTGTACAGCTAAAACGAATGCAGTTGCATGGCAAGTATATCTCAATCAAAAGATACCTGGCGGGGGGGTGGGGGGTGGGGGGATGGGGAACCAGGTGAAGGGATGCACCGGACACTTGTCGTGATGAGCACTGAGTAACGTATAGAGTTGTTGAATCACTGTATTGTGCACCTGAAGCTAATATAACCCTGTACGTTAATTATACTTGAATTCAAAAAAAGATGATGTGAGTAGCAGTGAATTTATACGTATATATATGAAAGCAACTACTGAAACAGCTATACAAAACACTAGATATAAAATAAAATGTAGTTCTAAACTGTGTTCAAGGAACTCACATGAAGGAACTAGAAAAGAAAAAAAATACATATCAAAGAGTACAATGTCTGCTTCTACGTCTTGAATGGGGGAGGGGGGTCCTTATACAGGTTTACAAATTCATGGACAGTCATCGACCTGTAGACTTAAAATGTGTTAATTCTTCGTATGCAAATTATATATCCATAAAAAAAATTTTTTTTTTTAACTAACACGAAAACAAAATGTCCTGAGGCCAGAAAGAGTAAGAAGGTAGAAAACTTAGGCATGACATCATTACCCACGGGCCTGTTTAGCGGATGGCTGTGTAACACGCCATATATAACATGTCGATATATAAGCTGAGCAGTCACAGAGAGGCTCCGTTTTGCCCTCCCTCAAGCCGGGATCAGGGGTTTCCCCCACACGCCTTTATCAGTCCAAAGACGTCCAGGTTTCCCCACTCCGTTCTGGAGGATTGTGGGGCAGGGGGCCCTCCCCTCGACAGGGGGTGGGGGGTAGAGGTGGGCAGAGTTCTGTCCAGATGGGGGGACGAGTGCCTCGCTGCGCTATGGACACCGACCAACCCCGGGGACAGTCAACAGCAAGCAGGGTGGCTCGGGGCCGAGTCTTGCCCAGGCCGCCCCCCGCACCCTGCAGCACACGCCCACCACCCCGCGCCTCGCTGGTCCACGTGGCTCCTCTCCTTCTTCCCAGCCTGCCATCACGTACCCAGTCACTGTCAGTGGCGACATCGCTCCGCAAATACGTGCCTGATGCTTCCCATCTTGGCAAATTGCGGCCTCTCTTTTTTTCCCCCTGTAACTTCATTAGGTTACTGAGCAGTGCAGGCAGGGGTCTGGAGAGGAGCCTTCAAGGTACAGTGGTGAGGGGCGCCTGGGTGGCGCAGTCGGTTAAGCGTCCGACTTCAGCCAGGTCACGATCTCGCGGTCCGTGAGTTCGAGCCCCGCGTCAGGCTCTGGGCTGATGGCTCGGAGCCTGGAGCCTGTTTCCGATTCTGTGTCTCCCTCTCTCTCTGCCCCTCCCCCGTTCATGCTCTGTCTCTCTCTGTCCCCCAAAAAATAAATAAACGTTGAAAAAAAAAATTAAAAAAAAAAAAGGTACAGTGGTGAGAAGACGGAATATTGGGAATACTAGAAAATCTTTGTGTCCTGTGCCTAGTTTCCCTCCACAAGAGAGGATCTGGGACTCTGTCCCCAGTCTGTTTCTCCAGAAAGATGTTTTCCTGTGAGCCATCACAAACCAACACGAGGCTATGTGACCTCATCACTAGTCTCCCTAGTCTGTCTGTCTGTCTGTCTCTCTCTCTCTCTCTCTCCCGCACACACACACACACAGGTCCACCCCTGTAGCCCTGCCCCTTTCCTGCATGCACTCTGGTTTCCGCTTCTGGAAGCCAGGGTGAGAGCCCCCAAGCACACCTTCTCCCCACCGCAGACCTCTGCCAACCTCTCGACTCTCAAGTTTCCTCAAGCTCTGGGGTGATGGACACATGGCACCCACATGAACGGGCGCCCACAACCTCACTGCCACAGCCCCATCCACAATGAGTCCTGAAGTAACAGTTGGCTAGTCAGGCTGCCCGCCCCGACCAGCAGCAACGTTTCGGTCCCAGTGAGCGGGTACACGAGTGGACCGTCCCCAGCATTTTATTTTGCATCTTCCCACACTGACGCTCTGTCCCCATTAGACATTAACTCTCCCTCCCTCTCTCTCCTCCGCCCCTGGCAAGCTCTGATCCTTGTCCAATGAGCCTGACTACTCTAAGGACCTCACGTAAGCGGGAGCAGACAGTATTTGCCCTTCTGTGTCTGGCTGGATTCACTTAGCACGTCTTCAAGGTTCCTCTACATTGTGGCAGGTGTCAGAACTACCTTCCTCTTCAAACCCAATGATATTCCATCACATGGGATGGGATGTGTATGCAGCACGTTTTGCTTATCCACGTTTTGCTTATCCACTTATCTGTCAGTGACGTCTTGGGTTGTTGGAGGACTTTCCTTTTAAGAGTTGCATTGAAGGGGGGGGGGGGGCGCCTGGATGGCTCAGTCGGTTAGGCATCTGACTCTTGATTTTGGCTCCAGGCATGATCTCGGCGTTGGTGGGATCGAGCCCCACGCGGGGCTCTGAGCTGACAGTGCGGAGCCTGCTTGGGATTCTCTTTCTCCCTCTCTCTCTTTCTCTCTGCCCCTCCCCTGCTCACACATTCATGCTCTCTCCCTCTCTCTCAAAATAAATAAATTTTAAAAAGAAGAGCTGCGTTGGGGGGTACCCTTCTCCCCATCGAGGTTTTAGGAACGTTCTCAGAAGCAGTAGTCGGTACACCTAAAAGGTACTTAGCAGGCACGGCTGGCCCTAAACTTCACATGAGCCAAGGACAGTGAGGGTTCTTAACTGCAAACAGAAATAGACTCCAGCTGATCTGAGTAGAAAGGGGATTTAGTACAAGGATATTAGCTAGCTCACAGAATCTCCAGGACAGAAAAATCCAGGCTAAGTTAGGATGCCAAAAACAACTGCCTGATGCTAAAATCGTGCAGCAGAATTAGCTCCATCGGAGCTCCTGCCTCTACCAAGCCGCTCCTTCACTCACATCTCGCCCAGGACCGGGGTGCGGTCCTGCCACCCTGGGGGCTCTCGGCCTCCCCGACCGCCACCCCGACCAGAGCACAGATTCTCAGGGTCCCTGCTCCCTCTTGTCACCAGCAACTGAGGCCAAGTCAGGACCCGGCAGAGCAGCTGGCTGCACCCAGGGCAGACGCCCACAGCCCGGAGAAAGGTGGGCCAGGAGAGTGAGGCCTCACGACGTGTACTATCCCCCCGTGTGGAAGGAGCCTGGGTTCTGCGTGGCCGAGAGGCCAGATGAGGATCCCCATCAAGTTCCAGTAGCCTCTCCAAGGCCACGTCAAGCCTCACCATGGCAGCCGGTGTCCCAAATTATCCAATACCGGATAACTAGGCCTGCTTACGTGGGGCCCTGTCCTGAGCCCCACACTCCGAAGGCCCCTAGTGGCTCTCTTCCATCACGTGCCATCTGCCACAGTCTGTGGGCCCCAAGTCGTGCGCCTGGCCTGTGGCACTCCTCCGACAGCTCACGCTCTGGGCGTCATCAGCCAGACAGCGCTCAGCGTTACTGAAAAGTCTAGTGCGCATGCGGAGTGGGGACTGCTCCTGGGGCCTGCACAGCCCTTAACCCTGGGTCCACCCCCTGAGGACGAGCTACACTGCCGGTAGGCACCCCCAAAGTGTGCCGTTTGCAATGGGTGTGCCTCCAGGGGTAAGCACGTGTCACACACGTCAGCGAGGCCCCTCACTGCCCATGGAGAGGGATGGGGCCAAGTTCAGGAAGAGAGGAGGGCAGGACGAAGGCCAGGGGCCAGCTCCCCCTGCACGGCCACATCCCGGCACACGGCTCCAGAGTGTCCCAGAATTCTAAACCCACCCCTAGCCCTGGCCCTCCAGTTGTTACAAAGGTGTATCTGTCAAGGGAGAAGGACAGAGCACAGTTAAGAGTTCAGCAGCGGGGCGCGTGTGGACATAACCTAAAATTTACCGTTTTAACCTTTTTTCAGCGCCCGGTTCAGCAGCATTCAGGACAGTCCCACCGCCCTTCCTGCCACCACCACCATCCGTCTCCAGAACTTTATCAACTTCCCAAACAGAAACTGTGTCCCCGAGGAACACTAACGCCCCCACTCCTGCCCCAGCGCCCGTGACCTCGACCCTGCTTTCGGTCTCTGGGAGTTTCCCCACTCTGGGTGCCTCCCGTAAGGAGAAGCACACGGTATTTGTTCTTGGTCTGGCTTATTTCACTTAGCAGAATGTTTCTTGTCCAGGGTCATGCACGTTGTAGTACGTGTCTGAATTTCCTAAGGGTAGGGGCGCCTGCGTGGTTCAGTGGGCTGAGTATCCGACTTCAGGTCATGATCTCACAGTTCGTGGGTTCGAGCCCCGTGTCGGGCTCTGTGCTGACGGCTCGGAGCCTGGAGCCCGCTTCAGATTCTGTGTCTCCCTCTCTCTCTGCCCCTCCCCCACTCACACTGTGTGTGTGTGTGTGTGTGTGTGTGTGTGTGTGTGTGTCTCAAAAATAAACATTGACGGGCGCCTGGGTGGCGCAGTCGGTTAAGCGTCCGACTTCAGCCAGGTCACGATCTCGCGGTCCGTGAGTTCGAGCCCCGCGTCGGGCTCTGGGCTGACGGCTCAGAGCCTGGAGCCTGTTTCCGATTCTGTGTCTCCCTCTCTCTCTGCCCCTCCCCCGTTCATGCTCTGTCTCTCTCTGTCCCAAAAATAAATAAACGTTAAAAAATAAATAAATAAATAAATAAATAAACATTGACAAATTTTTTGAATTTCCTAAACCTGAATCATATTCGGCGTAGGTAACATCGCGTTTGGTTTATCCTTTCTTCAGTCGACAGACACTTGGTTTGTTCCTCCCCTTTTGGCGACGGCGAGCAATACAGCTGGGAACACGCTGGGAGTCCCGCTTGGGGGCTGTATACCAAGGAGTGGGATTGCCCGATCCGACCCGAGTCCCATGAGTAACTCTTTGAGGAACCACCAAACTCCTTTCCACGGGGGCTGAGCCATTTTACACGCCCACCAGCAAAGTGAGAGAGTTCCAATTTCTCCCCATCCCTGCCGACATTTGCTGTGTTTTTGTGCGTTTTTTTGATAATAGACATGCCAGGTGGCATGGAGGGGAGCTTGTTTTGGGACGTCTGGATATCGGGATGTAGGGTCTGTGTGCTCTTAGCTGAGCCTGGAATTGCTAAGGCTGGGCTCGTTCTCACCACAATTATACTGGAGAGTGTGTTCGTTTCCTAGAGTTGCCGTGGCAAAGGACCACAAACTGGGTGGCTTAAAACAACAGAAATGTCTTCTCCCAGAGCTCCAGAGGACAGAAGGTGCCAGCAGGGCCACGCTCCCTCCGGAGTGTCTGGGACAGGGTCCTCCCCTGCCTCTTCCAGCTTCTGCTGGCTCCTGGTGTCCCTGGATGTCCCCCAACCCCTGCCTCCGTCTCCACAGCCTCCTTCCCCCGGTCCCTGTGTGTGTCCTTTTCTGCCTCTTATAGGGACCCTCTCATTGGACTTAGGGCCCACTTGACTCCAGTATGACCTCAGCTCGACCCTTAATTACTTCTGCCAAGACCTTGTTGCAAGTAATTTCACATCGTGAGGTTCCGGGTGGAGGTGCAGTTGAAGGGGGCACTGTCCAACCCACAAAGAGGTGACTCTCCTCCCGAGCCTCCATCCCACTAGCAACGTGGGGCCAGCTCTCTGGGTGGTGCCGCAGAGGTGGGGGTCGCTCGGGTCACACAAGACTCACAAGTCAAAAGCGGCCCAGGCAAGTTCAATGGGAAGCGAATCGGACGGAAAGGGATTGGCTCTGGTTCCAGATACGCAGACACACATCCGCCTTTAATTTCCTAGAAGTGAGCTGATTTGCTCTCAAATTCCCTTTACCTACTTTGCCCTGGAAACAGCCTTAATCTCGGCGCCCCAACCGTACCCGTCTCTTCCGGTTTAACTAGTTTCCTTCGGGTAAGAAGGCAAGAAGATGACTTTCAGTTCGGTCCTTTCAAATCTCAGCTCCATACCGAAGAGCCTTCTCCCTCCCGCCCCTGAAGGGGCAGGGGCAGATGCTACGTGCAAGGCAGCTAAGGGACCTTGGGGCCTTAGGGGCCGTGTTGAGTCAGGTTGTCGGGGAGGCAAACACCAAGGTGGGTGGCAGCTGGGGACCGCCGGGCAAGAGCAAATGGCAAGAGGGTGACGAGCTGCAGAGCTGCGAGGCCGCGGCGCGTCAGACCCCCATGTGAAGGGGCGGGAAGAATGGCTGGTGGCCTGCCGGTGGACGAGGAAGTTTCAGCGAGGCCGCTGGGGCATCCCTGAGCCCTGGCGGGCTGTCAGTGGAGTCCCCTTTCCCGGCAGCCTGCGTGGGGCTCGCCCTTTGCCACCGGCACCAAGGCCCCAGGGCACCACCACTGCCACCGCCCTCCCCCAGGCTGTCCCCTCCCTTACCCCCTCCTCCAGGCTGTCCCCCAAGCCTCCGGCCTCTGGGCCTCCGCATGCCCACCTGGCCTGGCTCAGGCTCGTCTCCTTGCCCCATCCCACCGCTACCCCGGCAGGATGTTCTCAGCCCTGCCAACAAAGCAGGCCGTTCCAGGGCCCCTCCACCCGGGGTCCCAGCCAGGAAGCAGAGCAGACCCCCTCTCCTGCACATGCTCAGACCCTCTGGGCTCCCCACTGCCTGGGTCTGAGCACCGTGTCAAGGGACTCCCATTTGAGCCTTCCTCCCCAGGCCCCAGGCCAGCCCCAGCGTGGACGTCCTGGCCAGCATCAGTCCCTGAACGTCCAGTCTCTCTTAAAAGAGACACTCGACGCCTGGTCCTCCAGGCCAGAGCTATGGATATTTACAGTCCCACCAAACAGCCCCCAGGAAGCCGTTCTTTCGACTGTCTCCGAAAGCTTTCTTAAACTGGTTTAAGCCCTAGTGTGAGCAATGATGTCTGTCGCAGGCCGAGGAAGAGAGACACGGGTCACAGACTCTCCTGGGAACAAAAATACATCAAAACCTATTCCAAAAAGTAGCATCTCTCCCTCCATTTGGGAAAAAAATGGAGTTTTAAATGACTCCACCTTTAGGCAACAAGAAAAGCCCTTTTAGATTTCTTATTTTTTGGTGCCCTCAAGTGGCGACTTCGGTTTTCCAAACGTGGAAATCATTCTAATGATTTGTATTCTTTTGTTTCCCTGCTTCTGTAAGAAGTTGCATTTTTATCTCTTTTTAGGGGAATTTTACCCAAAAGACCAGGGAAGAAGGGTGCCTGGGCGGCTCAGGCGGTTAGGCATCCGACTTCAATTCAGGTCATGATCTCGCGGTTTGTGAGTTCGAGCCCCGCGTTGGGCTCTCTGCTGGCGGCTCAGAGCCTGGAGCCTGCTTCCGATTCTGTGTCTCCCTCTCTCTCTGCCCCACCCCTGCTCACACACACACACTTTTTCTCCCTCTCTCTCTCTCTCAAAAATAAAGATTAAAAATATTAAAAAAAAAAAAAAAGACCAGGGAAGATCCCCTTACCTTAATTACTAACCAAATTAAATAGGCTGTTTTAAAAAGTCAGCAAATGAGAGATTCTGAATTTCTAAGGGGCAGCACTCAAAAGAGGTTTTAATGAAGTCCCTTTGTTTTCCACACAAGATAACATCACCCTGTTCAGCTATCACCCCAGTTGCTCACACCCCTCCACCAGTGTTTCCCCTTGAAGTGTTCCAGAGGTACAAGCAGAGATTGGGGGACCGATGGCCTTACGAGGGTGGACAAAGGTGACCCGGCCCAACCAATAGCTCCCCTCCCATGAGGTGACCTGTCTCCCTCTTTTATGCCCCAAGATGATTGACAACGAAGACAGCCAATTACAACAGTCTCTTTCTCCTTCCGGGGGCATTGAAAGGTGGGCTCCTTCTGCATTGCTAACAGAGACACGACAAAAAGGGAAGCACATAAAAGTTATCATAACATAAAGAAAGCTCTAAAGACCAAAGAAAAGCTTATGTTCCGGCTCTATTTTGTTGCTAGAGTGGGGGGGGGGGGCAGAGAGAGAGAGAGGGAGACACAGAATCCGAGGCAGGCTCCAGGCTCTGAGCTGTCAGCACAGAGCCTGACTCGGGGGTTGAACTCCTGAACCGTGAGATCATGACTTGAGCTGATGTCAGACACTCAACCGACTGAGCCACCCAGGCGCCCCCACCAAGTGTGGACTTTTGAGAGACATTTTACTCAACGTAATTCTGGTTTTGCTTTGACAGACACAGGGATGGTATTGGGATGATTTCCTCAAACACTTTCCAGTAACTTGAGTGTCCCGACAATTGCCACCTGTCTGTGATGCCAAAGCATCGTCTGTCGGCAACATGCCCCTGCCGCCAGGGCCTCCGGTTCCCGCTCAGAGAGAGCAAACGAGAGTCAGGATTAGGTGGACAAATCTGGCAAGGGTTGGTAAGGAGGGAAGGAAGGCCCGTCTCAAGAATGATAGTCGAATGCGAAGAAAAGCCAAAAAGAGAAGTTCAAGGAGAAAGACAGAAAACAAGCCTGTTAACCTTCTTTATGAAAGTATCCGGATAGAATCAAGGGGAGAAGAAGGGGAGTTTGGGACATTAATTTTTTTGCCCGTCGAGTATTTTTAAAAGGATATTCCTGTAGAACAGGCCTAGAGAGGCCACCAGAGAAAACAGTTGACCAGTGGAAAACCCTTTTTGGTTTCTGGATTTGGTGCCATTACGTGGCTTTTCTGCTTTTAATAAATGGTTCTAATGATTATACTCATTACCCTCCTCTGTCATCTTTCCCTTGGAGGTAACTGAAATCACGCCTTCCTGAATTTTGATAACCTTCCTAAAAGTACAGAATTTGTCTAAGAGGTGGCTAATTATCTTGAGGGTAGAGTCACTACAAGGCTTCACCAAAAATATTAGATCTACGTGATATAAATGTGTCAACCTACTAGATTTTTCTAATGGCATTCTGCAACTTGATTCTCAGGCAAAAAGCACAAACATTAGAGTGCCCCGTTCCAAGCCAGACCGCTGGTAATTCAGTGTGGAGAGTCACCCATACCCAAGTCTCCTTTCCTTTGTCTCCGGGGGCCTAGGTCACCTAGTGGCCAATTCACTCCAGAACTCAGAAGTAGTTGCCTCTCCCAAACCATGGAAGAGGAGTAACCATGGCTACCTGGGAGGTGCTTCACAGGGGAAATGGAAGATTCGAGGAAGTTATTACCTGTGTGCAGCCTTCAGGAATGCCTGTGTGTGTGTGTTCATTCTACTTGCCTATATTCCACAAAGGATGTGATGTAGCTAAGACACATAAATTATGCAAAAATGTGGAAATAGATACAAGCCTAAATCAGAAAAGGCACCGGTAGGATGGGCGAGGAAGGTCAAGGGCCCCTGACGTGTGTTCTCTATAAGCTGCCTAGCTCCTAGCTGGGGGCCGCGGTGCAGTTGGGGAAGACACACGCCCAACCCCTCACCCCCTCTGAACAGAATTTCTACGTGGATGTTCCCAGTGATACAGTGAGCAAAGACTTTGAAATCAGTCATCAGGTGGTGTTTTTTATGACTCTTGTCGTTTCAAACGTTGTTGCTGGGATATAATTCACGTACCATAATATTTACACATTTAAAGCATACAATCCAGTGGGTTTGGTCACATTCACAGAATGGTGTGACCATCACCACCGTCTGGTTTTAGAGCGCTTTTATCATCCCCAAAAGAAAGCCCGTCCCCTCAGCTCACACTCCCCCTTCCCCGGCAACATGAATCCACTCTCTCTGAGGTCTCCACGATTTGCCCACTCTGAACATTTCAGGTAAATACAACATATGGTCTCTCGTGACTGACCTCTTTCACTTAGCATGAGGCCTTCCATCCATGTGGTAGCACGGATCAGCCCTTCATTCCTTTTTATTGCCAGATAATATTCTATTGTGTGACACATCTCACGTCTCTTCTAAAGTTAAGCAGAGAGCAGAATTCCAGCGTGGTGGCAGGGGGTAGACACCGAGTCAGAGGCTTCCTGGTAATCCAGCTGGGTCCGTGGAGTTAACAGAACATCTAAGAAATGAAACGCACCGCGAGTCCTTCGCATTATGTCTGCAGCTTGGGTCGAGGCGGGCACTTGATCGAGACCAATCGGGGAGCAGCCGGAGGGGAACCGCCCGAAAAGGCGGGGGTGGATGGGCAGATCCCGGGCCGGTGACAGACGGACGCGCGGGCTTCGAAACGGACTGGCCAGATGACAGGATGCAGGACCTTCTGTGGGAATTCAGGACCCTAACTGCGATTCAGACTCGAAACTCAACAGATGACTATTCCAGCTGTGGAGGGAGGTACGTGCTTGCGGGCTGAGATAGAGTTTTACTTAGAAAACCGTTCCAGATCCTCCCCCAGCACGTGAACAAAAAAATGATCGAGCAGCAAAGCTGCGCAGCCGAGTGCCCATCTCAGAAGGTTTCGACCTGGAAGGCTTTGAGAGCGAAGTAAGCAAGTGCCCAACCAACACTCTTCCGGAAAAATTCTTAATGTATCCATGAGAAACAACCTACTCACACGGATAGCTTGGGAAGTGAAGTTCTAAGTAAATACACTCGTTTACTTGCTGACTGTACTGACTGAACACAGGCCAGTTAAATTTGCACAAATTTTCTGCCAAAGTAAAAATCATCTTGGGGCGCCCGGGTGACTCAGTCCGTTAAGCACCTGACTCTTGGTTTTGGCTCAGGTCATGATCTTGTGGGTTGTGGGATTGAGGCCCACATCAGGCTCTGTCCTGACAGCACAGAGCCCGCTTGGGATTCTCTTTCTTCCTTTCTCTCTGTCCCTTCCCCGTGTACTCTCTCTCTCAAAATAAATAAAAAAAAAAATCATGTTGGTTTCAAGTGAATTTAAAGTCACTCTTCCTGACGGCATTCAATTACCTACTAATTGCAGTCCTAGTTTATGATAAAATAATATGGGAGGGTATTTCTCTTTTTAGTCTGTGACCTTTTTTTCTGACCTAGCAGCCAAAAGCCCTCTTGCCTTTTCATGGTGTAAAAAGGAAAGAAGGCACCCCCTCCCCCACACCCACCGTCTCTCCTCTTGACAACCACATGTGGCACAGGACTGAGGGGCCGTCCATCAGATGCTCCAGGCCTGGAGTCTGATTCATCATGAAACACCGGGGACACCACAGTAAGTGAGACAAAGACCTTGTCCTCACGGAGCTGACGTTCTAGTGGACAGACAAGCTAAGAAATGAACTGCATGTAAGGTGCTGATTAGTGCTACAAACAAAACCGAAGCACAATAGAGGGATAAGATGGGGGGAAGAGTTGAACTAGACATCGTGGGGTGGGGGGGCTCCCTGTAGACGTGACCTTGAATGGAAGCCAGGGAGGTGAGGAAGAAACTTTCTAAGAACGTTACTTACAAATTACGCCTAGCAGCAGCACTAGAGTCAGAAGGACTGGAAAGGGCTCCCGCTGGTCTAAGTTGGGGCAATACAGGCACGGATTGTGACGGTGACAAGGTGGGGGAATGAAGCTTGTCTGGTCCCTTAGGGTTCAGAGTGAAAACCCTAGCTACTAGAAGCACAATGGGAATAAGGGAGGAACCGAGACTGGAGGACGGATGTCAGAGGATCAGAGAAAGCCACCCGGCACAGTGGCTGGGAGCAGGGGCACAGGTGGGCTGGCCAGCAAAGCCCAGGAAGCCACGGCGCCCAGCCCTGGATGGCGCTACGAAGGGGCGCCCACGGAGAGGTCCCGGCTCTGCAGAAACCGCAGTCAAGCTCGTGGTGATCGGCTGGGGCTGCGGATGACAGGCAGAGCACAGGCCAGGGTGCTATTTGCATCCAGCACCCAGGGCTGGGGGCCGAGGGGCGAGGAAGGGGAGACAACAGGGAGACAGCCCCGCCTGTGCCGGACTTTTCCTGCTACTGTGGTGAGTTCCCCTTCCGCACTGGGCGGAACGGGAGTTTGCAGCAAGGGATTCGGTGGAGTTGTAGACATACAGGAGACGTACACCCGAGCCTGCGTGTGCCTGGATTGACAACCGGTGAGGCACCCAGAGAAAGCCCCGTGGAGGCCCTCGGACCGGCTGCCAGACCACAGCGCGTGGAGTTGGTGCGTGGGACTGTGGAGGCGGGGGCTCCCACCACGGCTGGAAGCGTGCATCTTCGGTTTTGTGGACCCGAGCTTCGCAGGTCCCGGGACCCTCTTGGATTCGGTCCTCAGACAGAAGTGACTAAGACTCACATAAAAAGCACTTTGAATGACATTTCATGGTACTTGAAATCGGTCTGCTGCCGGCTCCAGCGCTTTCCCACCCGACCACCTTGATCAGACACGATTATTTTGCCCACTGAGCTTTGTGCCATAGAAGGTCCTGAACCCGTCTGGAGGGAGAGGAGGACTCCCCCACGGAGTGTGCGAGCTTCCACCTGCCAGATGGTAAAGCCTCTTGCGCTCCACCCAGAACGTCCCAAGAACAGGCACCCCCTTCCGGAAGCATCCATCATGAGCATCCTCGAGCATCCTGCCTGTAGGTCTGGGCAGGGCTCGCTTCCAGCCAGCCTCCCAAGGCTTTTCCTATCCTTGCCAAACTCAACACTGACGTTGAAATCAAGGAAGTGATCTGTCTCCAAGTGAGGTTTACTCTTATCTCTAAAGGGCTGAGCATTAACCCAGGTGTGATCTCCCGATAAGTTAGTGTGCTTCATGTACTAATATGCACATTACAAAATGAAACTTTTGTTTTAATGTTTATTTATTTTTGAGAGAGAAACAGACAGAGAGACAGAGTGTGAGCAGGGAGGGGCAGAGAGAGAGAGAGACACAGAATCCGAAACAGGCTCCAGGCTCTGAGCTGTCAGCACAGAGCCCGATGCAGGCTCGAACCCATGAACTGTGAGATCGTGACCCGAGCCGAAGTCGAACACTTAACCAACTGAGCCACCCAGGTGCTCCAAAATGAAATTTTTAGGAGTAAGGAAAACAAACAAGTTTCTCATACTTTCTTTCCAAACGCCAGCGTAGGTCTCGGGTTTTAGCACAAGCTTGACCTACAGGTAAGTAAACGATCACCAATCCGGGAAGATTTTAAGGGATACTGAAAAAGCCCCACCTGGCCTGTAACTTAACAGCCAATTGTCTCAGATTCCTTTAGAAATACCTTCGGATGTGACTGTAGGGTGACTCCATGATGGCATTTAACCAAGGAGTGCGGAAACGCTAGAACTTCCTTGTCCGGTGATCTTCCCTGGGTTCGCTGGGGGATCCTCACGGAGCCCGGAAAGGAGCACTTTCCGAGCTGAGCTTTGGCCCCAGGCCCCAGGGCGCTGAGCTCTGCGGCAAGAAAGTCCTCCTTAGGGCCTCGGCCACTCTGTGGGGATTCAGACACGGTCCCCTTCCTCCAAGGGATGCAGCGGGCACGGCGGGGGGAGGAGAGCACTGCCTGGACTCCAGGCCCCCCACCCTTTCCTGCTGGCACCGCAGTCCCCAGGGTGTGGGACGAAGTGACCGGCAGCCGTTCCCCTGGGTGCCAGCGGAGAAGCCAAGATGATGCCGAGGTCGGATGTGCCCAGAGCAGGGGCGTCTGCTGCTCGGTCTGGTCCCTCGGGGCACTGGCATCTGAGCAACCCAGACCGCAGCCTTTCCTGGAGGAACTTCCCTCGCCCGCCCACGTGGCAACAGCCCCTTGGTTTTCTCCCCCTAGAACCCTCTCTTAAAACCAAAGCATTCCTTGGACAATACACTAACCACATCAGAGCTGGCCGGGAGGCTCCGGGGTGGGGACGCATGACAACTAGTGAAGGGGCCCAGCTGTGCGGTGGGGGGGGGGGGGGGGGGGGGGGTGGAATCTGGTGGCAGAACCCGACCAGCCTGGCCCTCTGCCTGCCCCAGGGGCCTTGGGAGAGATGCACCTTCTTCTGCCTCCCCTGAGCACCTCTTCCCTCGTCACCCATAAATGACACACACTATCGCAATGAAAACAGTGTCCTCTGCTCACAGGCACCGAAGACCCCGCATTCATAGGGTGACCCTGCACCTCCACCTGCTCAGGCCACAGACACGCAACCCCTTGCTCTCAGACCCCGCGCTCAGGGAGTCACAGGGGCTCTGCTGTCAAAAGGCACCTGGCTGCCTGCCCACTGCTGCGATGCCGGCTCCGAGCCCCCGGTGATCCCAACAGCCTCCTAACCGGTTGCCCTCAGCCGCACAAGGCCTGAGCCCACCCCTTTCAAACCTAAACTGGAATTAAAATACAAGCCTAGGGCCACCTGGGTGGCTCCCTCGGTTAAGCATCCAACTTCAGCTCAGGTCATGACCTCACTGTTGGTTTGTGGGTTTGAGCCCTGCATCGGGCTCTGTGCTGATGGCTCAGAGCCTGGAGCTGCTTCAGATTCTGTGTCTCCCCCTCTCTCTGCCCCTCCCCCGCTCGCACGGTCTCTCAAAAACAAATAAACGTTAAAAAAATAAAAAAACAGATAAAACCTAAACTGGAATTAAAATACAAACCGAGCGGTGCCTGGGTGGCTCCATCGGTTAAGTGTCCGACTCTTGACTTCGGCTCAGGTTATGATCTGGCAGTTCATGGGTCCGAGCCCCTGCATTGGGTTCTGTGCTGATGGTGTGGAACCCGCTTGGGATTCTGCCTCTCCTTCTCTCTGCCCCTCACCCGCCTGTGCGCACTCTCTAAATAAACTTAAAACCAAAACTTAAAAAATAAAAAAATAAAACCCAAGCCAGTCATGTCCCACCCCCACTCCGAATCCTCCCCTGGTTTCAGTCCTCTGATAAAAGCATCCACGGGGCCTGGCCAGATGCTCGCTTCCCTGCCGCCCAGCCCTCTGCTCCCACCACACCCACCTGGGCAGCCAGCACTCCCCTGCCCCAGGGCCTTTGCAGCCGTGCCTGGAGACCTCTCCGCAGGCATCCTAGGCTTATTCTCCTGCCAGGTCTCTGCTCACACAGTACCTCCGTGAGCCCCCTGGACACTCTAACGTCACAAACTACCCCGTTCTTCCGTTTTCTCCATTGCTGGCTCTGAGTTACCCTTGACGTGCCCTTTCAGCACCACCTTTCTGTGCTCTCGTAACCACCCCCCACCCTGCCCTGGGACAGTGCCCCATGCCCAGCAAGTCTCTGTGGTGCTTAGCGAGTCTTCGTGGATGAAAGAATATGCACTCTAAGACTCGTACGGTGTGCACACATAAATGTTTTAAAGACAAGAGCAAGTCCAAAATGATATTAAGGTAGGGAGAGAATGAGTGCCTGCTTTTTCTTCTGTTCTCTGCAACATATTTAAATTTTTTTTAACGTTTATTCATTTTTTGATGGTGAGAGACTGAGCACGAGCAGGGGAGGGGCAGAGAGAGAGGGAGACACAGAATCTGAAGCAGGCTCCAGGCTCTGAGCTGTCAGCATAGAGCCCGACGCGGGGCTCAAACTCACAGACTGCGAGATCATGACCTGAGCTGAAGTCAGACGCTCAACCAACTGAGCCACCCAGGCGCCTCGGCCCCCCCCCCTTTTTTTTTTTTTTTTAATGTACAGGGGCACCATGAGTTTGAGCCCCGCGTCGGGCTCTGTGCTGACAGCTCGGAGCCTGGAGCCTGCTTCAGATTCTGTGCCTCCCTCTCTCTCTGCCCCTCCCCTGCTCGTGCTCTGTCTCTCAAAAATAAATGTAAAAAATAAAATTTTTTTTTTAATTAACCTAAAAATCAAAAAAGCAGGCTGAGCCCAGCTCCCCCTGTGCTCTTTCCCAAATGTTAGGACCATGTATTTCTCTCTAGGAAAAGGGGTGAAGGCAAATGATAAGAGCTCAGGCGGCGGGGTTGGGGTGCATGAAAGCCTGTGTGTGCGAGCTGCCCAGGGCGGACCCCCAGCTGACACTGCGTAGGCACCGTGGTGTTCCAGAGACCCAGTGACGGTGCAGGGCCACCAGCAGAGGCTGTGGGTCACTGCCTGCAAGTTCTGCACCCACCAAAGCCTGCTTCGGCCTCTGCTTCGTCGTCGCAAGGTGGGGACACTAGCAGTTACCTGGTAGGGCTGCGGGTGCTTAGTAACTGCTGCTGGGGAAGGTGGTGGGCAGGGTGAGGGCCCCAAAGACACCCGCGTCCTCATCTCAGAGCCTGTGAATACAGCACCTTGTGCGGCAAAAGGGACTTAGCGTTTTAATTAGATTGCCCTGGATTTTCAGACAAGTTTATGGAAAAATTACACCAGATGCTTCAAAGTAACAGGCTTTGTTTCTTCCTCAAGAAGTATTCCAAAGGGGATCACAAATGACACGAACTTTCCCCTCTCAGGGAAAAGCTACTTGAAAGATATAAAGAGAAAGGCTAATTTTAAGCTGATCATTTCAAGAGGATTTCCAGTCATGATCTTTCTCATGTTAAAAATGTCATTGATTAAACTACAAAGAAGATTCAAACATTCTAAGAGCAAGGACTGGAATCAAGTCACTTCTATCTGATCAGGACCCCGAGGGTCGTTAGGACACCCCTTGGCCGGGGAGATGTGGGGTTCCCGGGTGTCCTTTTCCTCTTGCAGGGGCAGAACGTGTCAATTGTGTGGAATGATGAGACTCCCTATTTTTTTTTTAAGTTTATTTGAGAAGAAGAGAGTGAGTGGGGGAGGGGCAGAGAGAGAGGGAGCGAGAATCCCAAGCAGGCTCCGCAGTGTCAGCACAGAGCCTGACTGGGGGCTTGAACCCATGAACCAGATGGTGACCTGAGCCGAAGTCAGGAGTCAGACGCTTAATGGACTGAGCACCCAGGTGCCCGCAGACTCCGTTTTTAAGGTGCCTCCAGGAGCAGCACCAAAGAACTCAAACTCCACTGCAAGTAGCACGGAGGCTCCAGGCACAGGCAGCACGGGAGAGCCACACACGGTCCTCGGACCGGAGCAGCCACCCGTGAGGGGGACAGGCCAGGAGCACGGCCACATGGCGCTCGGGGTTCTAACAGGCAGGACGAGCCCGAGCCCCGACGGCACCAGCCCGTCAGCAGAGATCCAGAAGCCAGAGGGGATGCCAGCTGAACGGAGTCTCAGGGGTGAAGGGAAGGAGCCAGGCAGAAGGAAGAGGAGGGTGCTGGACCCGACCTACAGGACAGGAGCAAGCAGGAAGGCCAGAGGCTCAGGGATGCTCGTGCAGAATCCAGGGAAGACTCTGCAGGGGAGGCGGCGGAGAGGGAGACTTTCTGCAGGGCGGGGAGGGGGGCGCCAGTCTCTGCTGAAGGGAAAGGAGCCTGAAAGGGGAAGGAGGGCTAGAGCCCCAGGGAGAGGCAGGTGGGGGCAGGGGGAAGAGTAAGGCATCCGCTTTACATTTTGCTTTGGATTTTTCATTTAATGATGGGAGAGAGAACTACAGGAGAAGCTTGGCTACCAAGACCTACACAAAGAGGAGGAGAAAGCAGGGTGAGGCAGCAAAAGCCCCCCCCCCCCCGGCCCCCGGCATCCCAGGGCTCTCCCTGCTCTCAGCACTTCTGAGCAGCACGCAGATCAAGAACCCCACGAGGGGGCGCCTGGGGGGGGGGGGCTCAGTCAGTTAAGCCTCCCACTTCAGCTCAGGTCATGATCTCACGGTTTGAGATTCAAGCCCCATGTAGGGCTCTTGCTGGTCGCATGGATTCTCTCCCTCTCTCTGCCCCTCCCCCACTGGCTCTCTTCCTCTCAAAATAAACGAATAAACTTGAAAGAGAGAAAACAAACGAACCCCAGGAGAATCAGGAGCTAGAACCCAAGCAGAGTCACGGACTTGGAGCAACTCGGCCGCCTCCACCCCTCTCCCCCACCCGCCGCCCCAGCAGGGACAGCAGACAGTGCCCTCAGCACCAGCAGATGCCCCACCGAAGGTGTGAGAAGCAGGGGAGGGGTAAAGACCCGTGAACAGCTAAGAGGTAAAGTCCTGACAGGCCGCTTTCACTCCCGAACCACAGAAAACAGCTCACAGTGCTCGGACCGCACTCCGACCCCGGAAAGCCAAAACGGTCACTCCGCTCACCGACCTAAGCTTGTTCTCACTCTGGTGTTGAGCACTGAATGCGGAGCCCATCTAAATTAGACTGGGCCCCGAAAGCCCACGTGAGAAAAGGGAGCTCTCCTCAGTGTATACAAAGTGACATCCGATTGGGGAAGGGGGGGCATCCCACTAGGATGCTGTGTGGACAAAGGGGTAAAAGTTCCCTCCCGCCACCTGGGAGTTCGGTGTCCTTGGCCTGACCATGAGCTGCCCCGAATCTCGAGGGACAGCGCCCCATCTGGCGCTCACGTCCCTCAGGACAGGCAGCTCCCGACTGGGCGGCTGCCACCACTAACACTCCCATTTTATGGAGGAAACGGCGGCACCCCCCTCCCCACCCCCATTTAGGAAGGTTCTGCTGAATCATAAGTGAAGTTTCAAGATTGCACAAACAGCCAAGTTTTGCTCCCGATGGAGAACAGCTACTCATAAAGCTGAGTACAGTGTGGGCATGGTGGGTGTGGAGCACCACAGAGGAAACAAAATAACCCGAGTCTCCCTGGCCCCTCAGGGGACACAGCTGTGGGATGGAGAAGTTTTGTTTTTTAATTTTTCTTTTTTGAGAACAAGCAAGCGAGCAAGCCAGAGAGGGTCAGAGACTGGGAGGGAGAGAGAATCCCAAGTAGGCTCTGCACCAGCAATGTGGAGCCCGACTCGGGGCTCGAACTCATGAACTGTGAGCTCACGACCTGAGCCAAAACCAAGAGCTGGATGCTTAACCGACTGGGCCACCCAGGTGCCCCTGGGTAATTCTTGCTTCTGAAGTGAATGTTCAACATTATAAATCATAAAATGTTATCAAAACATCACAGATGCACATGGACACTTAGGCCATTTCCCAGATTTAAATCCCAACCAGCCTATTGGCCAAGAATTTCTCTCCCAGAAATAACGTGGCCCTTTGTTCACCTGGCGTCCAGGGCTAGTTGTCTGCACATGAGACCCTCTGGAACATTAGCTTAAGTTCCCACAGGTGGGAACTTCTCCCATTTACAAAAAGAAAAGTCTGGGCCACGAAAGTTCCGCTTCTAAGGATTTCTTTATCGTTGATAATGGTTACACAATTTCACATTTGAAAACAAAGTTCCTCATGAGGACCGCACAGATCGGTCTGCAGAGAAAGGTACGATTTACACAAAAGCCACAGGAGCCCCATGCGGACATGCGGACGGCTGTCCCGGAGAGGCACGGAGATGGGACAGAGGCTGCAGGCCACGCTCAGGGGTCAGGTCTTCCGAGGACGAGAGCGAGGAGGGCCCAGGTGGCCACCACGCCACAGACCCTGCAAGACAGAGCGCGGGTCAGCGGTGTCGGCCGGACGGCCGCGTGTGCACTGGCAGGCAAGAAAGCCCAGACACGCGGGCCCCCCGCTCTGTTGACCCAGACCGTCCCGTCTTCCCCGGCGCGAGCTTCCGCCGTGAGCGCAGAAGGGCTCCGAGACCCACCCGGACCGGCCGTCCTCCTAGCGGTTTACATCAGAGGTTGGCAGGCAGGAAAACATCGCCAAGGGGCCGAACGTCTTCAAGCATGCCGTTTTCTATACATACGGCTCCCAACCGGCAAGCCGAAACCCTTACGAAGCAACTCCACCTTTCAGTTAACGCGGGCCAAAAAACGCCGATTCAAACTCGACCCCCCTCCAGTCTGCCCGGGGCCCCCTTGGGCGCCCCCCTCTGCTGCCACGCAGTCCAAGCCCCAAAAGCCGACGGCACTCCCGCCTGGCTCCCCGACTTCCTCCCTGGCCCTCCGTGTCCTCTGCAGTCTGCGTCCCACCTCTGCTAAAAACCTCCGACCACCCGCGGCTTCGCCCACGGCCCTCACCCGCAGCCCTCCAGCCTGTCCGGCCCACATACCTGTCCCTTCTCTCCTCGTGGCCCCTCTCGAGGGCCTCCGCCCGCTGCCTGGACACGGTCCTCCCCCGCGCTCTGCCTGGCTCGTTCCCTCACCTCCCTGGAGACTTTAATGGGGTCCCACCTTCTCCTTTAACCGTCCGCCCCTCTCTGGCCCTCCACTCCCACCTCCTGACGGGCTCTTCTTTTTAACAGACACTTGTCACCTGATCCGTCGCGCAATTCACTTGTCACCTCCCACTGGAGTGTGAGTTCCACGAGGGCAAGATTGCGCTTTGTTCACTGACGAAGGCCTAGAACCTAGGCCAGCACCCAACACAGCGGACGTTTACTAGAGCCCTGTCCGGTCTCACTGACTAACGTTCAGGCCACCATACTCGCCAAGGACCCCTTGACCACACGCTAGCCAGCGAACCGTGCCCCACTCAGCCCCAGCTGGCGCCGCGGGCCAGTCCAGAGGGCAGCCTCGGCCCTGGTCACTTACTGCAACAAGCAGTTGATGTCGGGGGAGTGTCTCCAGTACCGATAGAGGGAGATCTGCAGGGTGGGGTGGCCCCGGTACTCCCTCAGGACGCTCCGAGCACTGCCAAAAGAGGGTCTCAGGTCAGGCGTGCAAGTACCAGCCCTGCGTCTCTGAGCAGGCCGCAGGAGGCCGCAAGGAGACAGGGCGGGCTGCGGGGCGGGAGGACGGGCTGAGAACCCAGGCACCTACTCCTTGAACTTATTGGTCAAGAGCAGGAACTGGCTCCGCGACAGTCGCCGGACATCGAACTTGCAGAGATTCTGAAACTCACGATACACTTGCTGCTCGCTGACCCCAGGCCACCTCCGGACGCTGAGGAGGAGGATGGGAGGCCGGACACTGGGGTAATCTGGACCAGAAAAGTTCTAGAAGACAGGGAGAAGAAAGGAGATTCTCTGCCATTCCTACTGGCAACCTACCCCAGGGTTTGAAGACCCTGAGAGAGGCTAGGAAGGGCTCTGTCTGGGCTGGGAGGGGAAGGAAGGAACGAGCACGTCCACACGGGTTTGGGCAGGAAGATACAGAACAAGCCTAGCAGGGCAGGAGCGCCCCCTTCTGAGAGACCCCCAAACCAGACTGTTCCCCGCACGCGGCTGAGTAGGGGAAGGAGCGAAACAAAAGCTACTCACAATCTTAGGGACCCCGGCTCGGATAAGATTCACCTGGTTCACATAGGGAGCCAGCACATCGAGGTACAGAGGGAAGGACAGCTCAGGCAGGGAGCCAGCTCTACAGGGACAGAGAAAAGCCCGGAGCACTCAGGCATACCAACGGTTACACACAGGTCCTTGGCCACAGCTGAGGGTCCGGGGACAACAGGGGAAGGCCCTTCCTCCCTCCAAGTTCACGTGCTTCCCCCAACCGGCCAATCTCACAGAGCTCTCTCCAGGCCCAGGCCAAAGCAGAACTTCCACTTTGGTAAAGATCCCTTGACAAACATTAGCAATGGGCTCAGAGAATTCGTGAGAGGCCGCTGTCCCCAGGTCCACTTTATCATCCCTTGATGGGACCATCACCCTTGATTCCAAAAGGCCGTCCCTCACCCCTCGACCCACCACGCCCTGCCTCTGTCCAGACACCACCAGACCCCCTGAGCACAGGTCTGTGAGAAGACACAGGCCTTGGAGCCAGGCAGGCCCAGCAGCCATAGAACTTCTCTAAATCTAGGAGGGCTTTTAGGTCACGAGGATTCAATCAAATAAAAGGATGTAAGGCACCCAGGTGCCACCTCCGGACGCTAAGGAGGAGGATGGGAGGTTGGACACTGAGGTCATCTGGACCGGAAAAGTTCTAGAAGACAGGGAGAAGAACGAAGGAGATTTTCTGCCATTCGGGCTGTTAGCTGCCTTCACCATCTGGCACGTGGGTACCTCCCGGGGAGCACAGAGATGCGGTCAGAGCTCAGGGAGGAGCAAGAGGGGGCGGACTTCCTATTTAAGTTATAAGCCTCACATCAATAGGTCACAGAGGATTGCTATGCATAACGTCCATTACCAAAACAGACAAAAAGGCAGTACCAAGGTTTACAGATTAGTCCAAAGTTATTAGCTTTCACTGGTCCGCAAAGGTTTCCAAGTCGGCCTCAAAGACCCTGTGTTTCAATTCTGATGAGCTCCTCACCTGGCCCAAATCCTACACAACAAACACGGACACGCAGCCGGCGCTACAGAATGTGTATTTCATGTGTGGTGTCACCGCCTATGAGCGGATGCTGGAAGCGTCGAGGATGATGTCACCACGCATTCCAATTTGGGGTTTTAGAAACACTTTCCTATATGCCCGATTCCCAGTCCCTCCCCTTCTCCCCGGCCTGACTGCAGGGACCCCCAGGAGGGGTCCCTTATCGGCCTGGACACTTAGCCCTCCTACCTCACTGTGACACAGTGATGAAGAACAGGCAGGTAACCAAGCAAGCTTACACCCCGGGAGGCACGGAGGCGGGGGTCAGGAGCCACAGCTGGCCTTACCGCCTCGGCCTCCCGGCACGTGAGTTTTCCCAGTGGGAACACAGGGGCCAGGACCAGCAGGGAAGGCCACCCTGAGGAGGAAGTCTGCTTCCCCGGGCAGGGACTGCGTGTACATAGCGCCCCACACGCTCCCTTTGGGACAGCCGCGGGAGCCGGGCGCCTTAGCTCACACCCAGCGAGCCCCGTTCCCGTAACAGGATGGAAGGAACACTCACCCATGTACTCTCCACAGGAGCAAATGTGCCACTTTCAGAAGAACTGGGGACAAAACGCTAGAGATATAACAGACGTCCAGCCTCGACCAGCTCCCCTTATCAAAACACGCAAAGCCACGCTTTATTTCTGTGATGTGCAACCCACCAAGAAATGAACGGAGAGCCTCGGGATTGGGGAGGGGGGATCATCCCGAATAAAGCGTGAGCCTCCCCCCAAGTGTAACGACAGCAACTCTCACCTGAGCCACAGAGGAAAGCATCATACGCAGCCTCGTGGGGGTACTTGGTCTCAGCTGAAGCCGTGTTCCAGAAGCGGGAGAGAATCGGGCAGCTGTCAGAACGCGACCTGGACAAGGAGCCTCCTCTCTGCCCAGCTCCACACCCGTGCTGGCCGCACACGCACCACCACCAACCATCGCTCCTCCAGAGAGGGGTGTGCCCTTCTTCCCACCCGCACCCACCTTCACCCCGGGTCCCCCACGGCAGCAGGAAGCCGAGGCAGAAAGCCACCCAGCAGGCTAGTCACGTGTCAAAGGGGAGCAGACGCCCCCCCAGGAGGTCGTGAAGCCTTCCAGAAGGACTCCTTTTCAGGGTAGGGGGGGTCACGTGGAACATAGACAGGAAAATGATGGAGCACCCACGTAACCCTCCCACACACACCTGCCCACGGGGAGACCAGGCCATAGCCTCCCCACGGGGGCCACCTCCCCACGGGGAGACCAGGCCAATACTCAGCTGCCTATGGGGTGGCCCCAGCTCACGGGAACATACCGTATTTTTCGCACTTGCTTGCGTGAATAATCACTGGCCCGGAATTTTTGGTAGGATTCAAGTCACTAGTACAGAAGAAAAACAGTGTAAAGCATAGTCACAGAGGGGCGTCTGGGTGGCTCAGCCGGTTAAGCGTCCAACTTCAACTGAGGTCATGATCTCACAGCTCGTGGGTTTGAGCCCCGTGTCGGGCTCTGTGCTGACAGCGTAGAGCCTGCTTCAGATTGTGTCTCTCTCACTCTCAAAAATACACGTTAAAAAATAAATTAAAAAAAGAAAAAGCAGTCACTGAAAATAAGCCCTTCTTGGTATCTCCTCACCGTCTTATGCTAATATAACTAAAAGCGTCCCCAGGACTGGGGTGCCTTTTTGAAAGAAACAAAAAGGCACAGGTCCAGGAACAGGCGGATGAGGTCTCAGTAAGCAGGCAGCAGCACAGGTGAAGACGGCGAGAGAGGCTGCTACTAGGTCACTAGAGTACTGGCCACACGCTTAGCCTGAGTGACGAACCTGGATAAAGTTGACACTGGTTCTGCCCAGGGAGCATGCACCTGGTGACCCAAAGGACACATACAGAGCTGGCCCTGCAGCGCCCGAGGCACTAACAGTGCACTGGAGGGTACGGAGGCCGCGGGCAGGAGGAACGGAAGGCTTCCTGAAGGAGGAAGCACTCCAGGAGTCCTGAACCACAGGAACTCGCTTGGCTGAAGCGATGGGGAGGCGTCTGGCATCTCGTGCACAATGAAGACGCAAAGGCAGTGAGGGAAAGGGAGCAAGGCCTGACCTGTGTGTGTGTGTGTGTGGCTGGAGCCCCTGAGGGAAAGGCAGGGGCCAGTGAAAGAGCTCAGCTGTTGTCAGCGGGGGCAGGGGGAGGTGCCTGAGGAGCATCAGAAAGGCAGAGGAGAAACACAGGCCAGTCAACTTCACGTTTTAAAAGATCACTTGAGGGGCACCTGGGTGGCTCAGTTGGTTGAGCGTCCAACTTCGGCTCAGGTCGTGATCTCATGGTCTGTGAGTTCGAGCCCCGCGTCGGGCTCTGTGCTGACAGCTCAGAGCCCTGAGCCTCCTTCGGATTCTGTGTCTCCCTCTCTCTCTCTGCACCCCCCCCCCATGCTGTGTCTGTCAAAAATAAATAAACATTAAAAAAATTTTTTTTTTAAAAAGAGCACTTGAGCAGCAGTAGGAAACAAGGTAGGACAGGCCATGAGGCACCCATGGGGCTACCACCATCCCTGGAATGAAAAATACTTGGGGGCACCTGGATGGCTCAGTCAGTTAAGCAGCTGACTTCAGCTCAGGTCATGATCTCAGTTTGTGAGTTCAACCCTGCATTGGGCTCTGTGCTGACAGCTCAGAGCCTGGAGCCTGCTTCAGATTCTGTGTCTCCCTCTCTCTCTGCCCCTCTTCCACTTGTGCTCTGTCTCTGTCTCTCAAAAATAAACGTTAAAAAAATTAAAAAAAAAAAAAAGGAAAATAAAGATTGGGGCAGTGATCCTGGGGATGCAGAGAAGGGCAGACTTGACTATAGACATTCAGGGTGGAAGACAGACAGAACTCGCCTGACCAGCAGACGTGGCTGGCTCGGCCCGTGCAGGTCTCGGCTGTGGCACGGATGCCCCCACTCAACGAGAAGACCTTCCCTCCATTTTCCGCCACAGCTTCTGAGAACTGGGTCTGTGCCCAGTGTCTCGGAACACTGGTTTCCTCATCTGTTCAAGGAGAGTGACTGCTCGGTTTAGGACCGTCAGCAGCATGGCCAGTGGCGAACGTGTCACAGCTGCGGGCCCAGCGCAAGGCACAGGTCTCGGTTCTTTCTCACCAATGAGCACAGGAAGTCCCACGGCGGCCTGTGCATCACCTGGAGTCATTTTCTCGGGTCACAGGCCGTGAAACTCAGGCCCAGAGAGATTAAGTAGTTTTCTCAAGGTTGCTCGCAAGCCACTGGGTGGCAAAGCTGGGGTTCAAACCCGAGAGGTCTAGATTCAGAGCCCGTTATGACGGGCAAAACTCTGGCGCACACACCAGCCCTGAGCACGGCACCAGGTGCCAGAAGGACGTAGAGGAAGCTGCTCCGGCACAGAAGTGGGTTTGGGGGGCAGAGAACAACGCCAGGTTAGACGTGCTTGTGGCCACGTGGGGTAGGAACATCAGGCAGACAGGCGGCTCGCCAGGGGGGTCCTGGAGGTCTGAACGGCGGTCACGGTGGTGGTAGCTGAAGCTAGTGGGGTGGATTCGGTCACCCAGGGACACAGCAGTGAGCAAGAAGGAGGCCGAGGAGCGACCCTGGGAGCGAGGGGAGGGGCGGAAGAACAAGAGCCCACGGAAGTGAGTTAAAAACGAAAACCCTCCACAACTCCACGAGAGGCTACCATCAACGGTGCAGGAAGACAGGGGCCCGGGGTGCCAGGAACGCACCCATGAGTCAGCCCATCGGCCGAGACCACGGAGGAGTTTGCACTGGGCAAGCTCACAAGAGCAAGTTCTGTGAAGGAAGAAAACCCGGCCTCGGTGGGCCGAGACGAAGTAGAGGCCCCTGAAGGTAAGTCGCAAAGATAAGAACAAAGACCATGTTGCGAGAAGAGAGTCAAGTGGGGAGCTGTCGTTTCTGGGTCGGGCTGATGACGAGGGAAAGGAGAGGGCCAGGAGGAGGGCCCCGAGAGGGAGGCCATCCAACCAGTGGAGGGACAATGGGACTAGAGGCTGGGCAGGTGGGCGGAGGGCAGCCCTTCCCTGCCTGGACCCTGCACACAGTAGGCGCTCACATGTGCTGACTAGCAGGAGATACTGCCACAAAGAGGACAACACTGCAGAGGTCTGGAGGGGAGGGGAGGGGAGGGGAGGGGAGGAGACCCTTCCTGCATTTGGGCCCCATTTCTTCTGGGAAATGGGGCCCAGGAAGGCCATCGGAGGAAGGAGACATGAGGACCCAGAGGAGACCGTCACGTGCTGAGCCACAGGGCACCCCTGTGGGCTGTCACAGGACAATCACCGACAGAGGCGTCCTTCCAGAACGGTCCCACCTCCAGCTGCCATTGCTCAGGTTTGCTGCTTCCCCCCCCCACCTCCCCCCAGGACGGAAAGGCACAGCACCCCCACCCTGGCGCCTTCCAGGCACCGTGTCCCCACCAGCAGGCCCCCAGACCACAGCGGATCAGGGCTGTGAGGGGAAGTGGGAGCCACCACTCCTGCAGGAAGGTCCGGGGCCATTCACTCAAGTGTTCAGAGCGTGCCCACCCGCACCACGGCAGGCCGGGGACAAACATCAGGGCACTGAAGGAAAGAAGCCTGTTGTGCTAGAGCTTTTCACTCCAATCAGAAAGACATCAAAAGAAGTTAAACCCAGGCCACGAGAGACCACCATATACTTCAGTAGCTGTAGACATTTTACCTGCTTCCTGCCCCTCTAGGCAGAGTTTATCAACCTCAGCACAGGAATGTCAGGGGCTGGAGAATTCTTTGCCACTGGGGGCTGTCCTGTGCATCCTGTCTACTCGCCAGACACGACAGCCCTCCCCACCCCCAACAACCAAAAGGGTGTGTCCTGGGGAGTAAAATCCCCCCAAGCCCCATCAAGAACCCCCTGCTCTACGAGCAGCTCCCTCCCCCCGCAAAAAAACAGCCTCCTTACCTGTTTAGGACTTCATAAACTTCTGAGAGATTTGAAACCCTTGGGAAATTCAGTTCCTAGAATTATGGAACAAATCAGAATAAAACTTGTGCTTTTCTTATCCGCTTGGGGATTACCAATGGCCACTGAAGGATCCTGGAAAATAATTCCTATAAACTCCTCTTTCTATTCAAAGATCAGGGTCTTTATCCCTTGATTAGGGCCCTAGCAGCATCCTTGGGTTTTCTAGAAGGTACCCAATAACCTAGGCTAGAAAAACTGCAATAACTCCTACCACCTTCCTACAAAGGCATGTGTCTAAGGGGTTCTGTAAACATATGCCTCCAAGGCACCAGACCATGGCCAAGGACACACACGTGGACACCAGGTGCTCTAAGAACCAGAGAGCCTTGGGCAACGCCAGGTCACCCCGAGCTCCTCTCCGCTTGTGTGGCAAGAACATGTGGGTTCCCTCCGATCAGCCCACACCCTTCCTGCTTCACCCTTGGACTCTGTCACATGGAGATGCACAGCATCACAGACCCACGGAAGAGCTGGAAACTGGGGAGGGACAAATGACAAACACGGCTCTAAGCAAAGGGGTACCAAGTAACCCAATGCCTTTTTTGTAGCTCCCTTACTGAATAGTTAGGTGACCAGCTTCGGGCTTTAAAATGCTGATCTGATTCCCCTCTCTCTGTTCCTCAGTTTAAGTTCTAAGAAGTATTCAAGCCAGTTGGGTGCCTCCCTTCTCCATGTGCAATTCATACCCTAACTGTGCAACAGAAGTCACCTGGGAGCTTTAGAAACACCACTGCACCCCCAGCCCCCTAAACCATAGGAAGCTGGTGGTGGGGTCCAGATGGCAGGATTTAGCTTCCCAGGTGATGGTATCGTGCCCAGGGTTGAAACCCATGACCTTAAGGCTCAGTAGAGATCGTTAAGAGCCCTCAGAGCTTCCCCCACCCTGTTGAGCAGGCCGCAGATACTTATCACACACGTATCAAGCTCTAGAACAAACTGCTCCGTGTGATGCTTTAGATCGGACAAGCTACATACAACTCAGTCAAAACATGGGAACTTGGATGAGGGAAGGAAAAAACTTACAAGCTAAGATGATAACCCAACGTGAAAATACAAAGGAAGTTGTTACTGGTCGTAAAATAGGAGAGAAGGATCTGAGGAACAATTTTTAAAAAAGAGACAGAGTGAGGGCACATGGGTGGCTCAGTCAGTTAAGTGTCCGACTTCAGCTCAGGTCATGATTCAAGCCCCATGTCGGGCTCTCTGCTAACAGTGCTGAGCCTATTTGGGATTCTCTCTCTCCCTCCCTCTCTCTCTGTTTCTCCCCTGCTTGCACTCTCAGGAGCTCAGGCTCTCGGTAAACAAACTTTAACAAACTGGGACAAAGCAATCCCGTTCCTTACCTTCCAGATGTCCTTTGTCACATTCTTGGTGTCAATGAGAACAGGAAATAGGTTGTGGATATTCAGCTTAAATTGATCATAGCTTTCTGAAGCAAAACACCAGATAGAAGGGAGTTTGTAGATAAAAATGGGAAGGAAGATTCTCCAACCTAGCTTGTCACCAACGCTAATTCACAAACAAGGCAAGCAAAACAGAACAAAATGGGAAGTAAAAACATCCTTTCTCCTAGTCATTAAGGATTTTAAATCTCAGACCAACCTGCCATCACCTTTTGTGGTGGTGAAAGCCAGACGGTTTTCCAATAAACTCAGGATACTGGCTATTGTCAACACTAGTTAACGTAGTCGTAGTGTGAGCCAATGCACACAGGGAGGAAGAAGTGCTATTGAAAAGCGGGTAAGAAATGGTCTGTAAGGGACTGTTTAGAGGAAATCCAAGAAAAAAAAAAAATCAACTAAAAATTCTAAGTGCCCTGATTTAAAAGAAAAAAAAAAAGCTATTAAGCTATTAATTGGTATATTTATCAAAGGACTACCTGTATGGAGTTTAAAGAGATTTATGGCAAAACAAACCAAAGCAAACCCCACTCTCCTCTGCCCGCTCCCCAGGCAAGAGCTTTCCATGTTCTTTCTCTGGGTGTTTGTTCCCAGATCTGCAAAGGCGCTGTGCTGCGGGTTTCCCCAGTTTTACGCATCCACCTGTCGACTGCCCGCTGGGTGAGAGGACAGCCCGTCTCATCCCTGGCTCTGCCCCCTGCTCCCCTCTCTGCCCCCAACGCCCCCTCATGTCCCTAACACCCCTCCCCACCCTTCCTGCTCTCACAGGGGCCAGGCCGTGGTCCCCAACCTCTCCTTTCTTACCCAGCTTTTGTTCTCCCAGCACTTTTGTTTTGTTGTCTTAGTTTTTCTGGCCAGTGCGCATTAATTTTACCCCTACTTCTCCCTCGATTCTCTCCATATGCTCAAACTGAGGGGTTTTATCATTTCTGGGGAAGTCTTAAAACCCTCCCACCCTTTTAATCTAGACAATGTACACTATTTCATTTAATCCCCCAATACTAGGATATCACCATTATTACCACCCCCTTCTTACAGGCAAGGAAACCGAGAAAGCACCTTGCCGGAGCTAACACGTGTGAGGAGGGTTGGAGGAGGACAGAAGCAGGGCTCTCGAGTCCAAGCCTTTAACGGCTGCAGGACACTATCGTACATCCAATGAGGGCACCAGTCAGGCAAAGTGTGGCACAGCCATAAGACAAGGCCACACAGCCACTGAAATGACGTTAGGTTAACGGCATAAATGCTTTGGGTAAGTCGGGGGGGGTGGGGAGCCAAACGCAAAATCAAACATGTAGCGTGATCGAATTTGTGATAAATCCCAGAGGGGGGGGGAAAATCAAAGTGTTAGGATTATAGCGGAGACGGGAGGCAGCTTCCTCTCTCCTCACATTTCTGATCCCACAAGGTCTCACGCAATGGTACACGACAGCTGCCATCAAGGCGGGGACGGGATCAAGCCGAATGGAAGTCTTTCTGCCGGAAAGTCACCTGGCTTGCACTGGGGGAAAATGGGAACAGGCACAGATCCGCCAGACCCCCAGAAGCCCGCGGGTCCCGGGGAGGGGTACATGGAGGGGCTACCCTGGGGCAGGACGGGGGCCCAAACCCCGTCTGGACGTGAAGGGAAGACCGGGAGGGGGTGGCGGGCACGCCCGTACCTGGGAGCGGCCGGAAGAACTTCTCGTGCAGATGGAGTAGGTCTGTCATCATGTTGTGGCCCACCAAGGGCTGCTTGGAGGGATGGACAGGCGGCAGAAAGGAGGGTTAAAACCAGACATCCTGCGTCCACACTCTCCCGCGGGGGGGGGCGCGGCTTCAGAACCCTGAGATCCCACCACACGGTATCCCCCCCACCACCCCCTCCCATGAGAAGTGGCCCCTATGCGCAGATGCCAGAAAGAGGACGAGCAGGGCTTGGAGGGATGTGGGGCAGGGTCCACGCCGGGGGCTAAACTGAAGCAATTCCCCCCAAGCAGTTCCGGGTCAGCTAGTCATGACGTGGGGGACGGGAACCTTAGTGTTTTATGCAGACCCTCTGTCCCCGCTTAACCCGTCGCGATTTGGGGAAAGAAGGCTACATCCAGAAAGCCGGTTATCAACAAGAACGGACCGCTTCTATCTCAAGGCATCTCATTTTTGTTGGCAGCCGCAGCGCATTACCATGGTCAGAAATACGAAAGATGGCTGGAGGCCAAGAAGAGAGATTTTTCCCTACCTTCTGGGCTTTCACCAGCATCTGGAAAAACACAGAAAAACCCCTCGCAGAGAGAAGAATCTTCTCCTTCCAACAGCTCTCTCGATCGCAGGAGGTGTTCTCAAGGTACCAGCGATGCTGTTTGCTCACTTTTTTCACTATTATCTGAGACAAAAGTAGAGACGAGTCCTCTGAATCCCGGGTTCCTGGGAACGTAGCCATAATCTCACAAAAGGAGAGCGGGGGGAAGACGAGAGAGAGCCTTTCTCAGAGGCCGAGGGAGAAACAGAGCCCCTGAGGCTGCCCACCCCCAGGCGGGAACTCACCCCCTGGTCTCTCAGGACCGTCCAGATGTTGGGGAGGGCCTGCCTCAGCACCAGCTGGATCTCAAAGGCCTGGAAGCCTGCGGCAAAGAGACACAAGGCTCGCGTGGAACCGCCACAGACGGCGGTTCACCTTCCCCTCGAGAGGAGGAAGGGAAGTGGAGAGCTACGTGGAACAAGGGGAGCGCTTCGGCGTGCCGCGGCCAGAAGCCCACAGGACGGGACGACACGGCATCCACGTCCGTCCCCGAAGCTGATGTCCCGGCCACTCTGAAACTGAGGACCCCAAAGGGTCTCTGTGTGGGGGTTACAGCTATCGACGGCCACCACATTAGCACACTACGCTGAAGGTCATAAAGTTCTTTCAAAATGATAAACACAGAGGCCCTCGGGTGGCTTAGTCTATTGACTGTCTGACTTCGGCTCAGGTCACGATCTCGTGGTTCGCGTCGGGCTCTGTGCTGACGGCACGGAGTCTGCTTTGGATTCTGTCTCCCTCTAACTGCCCCTCCCCTGCTCTCGCTCTCTCAAAAATAAGTTGTTGTTGTTTTTTTTTAATTAAAAAAACCGAACAGGTATGGGGTGCCTGGGTGGCTCAGTCGGTTGAGAGTCCAACTTCGACTCAGGTCATGATCTTGTGGTTTGTGAGTTCAAGCCCCGCGTGGGGCTCTGTGCTGACGGCTCAGAGCCTGGATGCTGCTTCAGATTCTGTGTCTCCTTCTCTCTCTGCCCCTCCCCTGCTTGTGCTGTCTCTCAAAAATAAATAAGCAAATGTGGGGCGCCTGGGTGGCGCAGTCGGTTAAGCGTCCGACTTCAGCCAGGTCACGATCTCGCGGTCCGTGAGTTCGAGCCCCGCGTCGGGCTCTGGGCTGATGGCTCAGAGCCTGGAGCCCGTTTCCGATTCTGTGTCTCCCTCTCTCTCTGTCCCTCCCCCGTTCATGCTCTGTCTCTCTCTGTCCCAAAAATAAATAAACGTTGAAAAAAAAAAAATTTTTTTAAAAAAAAATAAATAAGCAAATGTATGGGGCGCCTGGGTGGCGCAGTCGGTTAAGCGTCCGACTTCAGCCAGGTCACGATCTCGCGGTCCGTGAGTTCGAGCCCCGCGTCAGGCTCTGGGCTGATGGCTCAGAGCCTGGAGCCTGTTTCCGATTCTGTGTCTCCCTCTCTCTCTGCCCCTCCCCCGTTCATGCTCTGTCTCTCTCTGTCCCCAAAATAAATAAACGTTGAAAAAAAAATTTAAAAAAAAAAATAAATAAGCAAATGTATAAAAACCAAACCGAACAAAACAGATCAGAATGCCTCCAGCTTCTGAGTTGAGGTCGGAGCTTGATCTCACCCCAAAGACAATGTGCCTGCTGAGCTGACGCCCAGGATCCACAAGACAGAGGGGGTACGTTTCCCCCGACCCCCACACCTGCCAGTGACCGGCCCCAACACTCCCAGGCTCGGGGAGAGCCTCCTGCCTACCAGCAATACCAGGGAGAGTCATCCAGTCGCCCTCCTCCGCCAGGTCCAGCCACCGTGTCACCTCATCAATCACCACCTTGATCTGGTCTTTATCCAGAGAACTGAAAGCGGGCACACAGAAATGGGAGGTTGGAGAAAACCACGGAAACCACAGAACCTCAAGACAGTGTGAACGTGACCAGGGGTTTGGAGGGTGCCAGCTTTAACACGGTGATCCGGGCAACAGAATGGACCCCAAAGGGACTATTTTCTGAGCCTTGCTCTGCAACAGAAAGCCAGACGCTTGGCCTATGCTCTCCCATACACTCGCAGGGGCACGCCCCATCCTCTCTGCCTCACTGGGACGCATGCAGGAAGAGGCCTTGGGAACGAGCCAACGCTGAGCGCTACAGTCAGGCCTGTCTGCTTAATTTGGCCTTTGGGGCAATAAAGCACCATCTGGTGACATAAGGAAAAGACAGGAACTTTGGTAAGCACATCTTCTCCCGTGTTAGGGACACAAGAACATGATGTTATTTTGAGATGAGGAAAGACTCTTCTCCAACATTTGAAAATAACAGAAGGTTAAAAATTCAAATAGTTTTCCTCTCACAAAAAGAGACATTTTTATTGAAAATCCATGAATGAGGATTTCAGGGGGGGAAGAAAAAAGCCCAAAACTTCTAGGGGCGCCTGGCTGCCTCAGTCAGTGGAACATGCAACTCTTGATATTGAGGTTGTGGTTTCGAGGTCCAGCTTGGGTGTAGGGCTTAACAAAAACAAACAAACAAAACCCCCCACCTCCAATAGTACGTAGTTATCTGGACCTAATAATCAGCCAGAACATTCCAGAGCTAAAACTGGTCTAATTTAAGCCCCCTCCCGATAAAGGCAAGACTCTAAAGCTCAAATTGCTGAAGTGACTGGTTGAGCTCCATACAACTGACTGCAGGGCCTGTCTGGAGCCCAGGTGACCACGCGATGCTGTCACTGCATCACTCTTGGCCCAGCTCTACGGCATTACGGGGTTTCCAGTAGGACAACTGGCCCTGGGGCCAAAGAAGAGAGGCAGAGACGCCACCCTCGGGAGCACTTAGATTCAAGAACATGAGGCAGTAGGTCCAGGCCGAGGCCTACGACCAGCATGGTCAAGGTTACCCGGGATTTACCCCTGAAACCTCCCCAGGATCACCCGGAAAGCCAGCACAACGCGTCACTGGGAGTCCCGCAGAGCCCCTCTCCGCTGTGGCACCGGAATGGAGTTCCTGCTTCTCCACTGAAGTACTGAGTCAAGAGTCGGTTCTTCCCCACTTCCCTTCACTTTTGAACATAAAAATCCTACTTGATGCAGCAAGAGGGCTCTCATCGCAGCGGAAGGAACGGAACCACCGTCACTCTGAGCTGTCCTGTTTGGCTGATTGCATACTGCCGAAGCCACCCCGGTTAAAGGTGACGCCGCGAGGTCACTGTGGTCTCGAGCCAGCACACCTACCCACAGGATACGTGAAAAAACACCAGAAACAGAAACCCACGAAGCACCTGGAGAAACAGGCTTTACCTGCGAACTTTCCAGTTCCCAGTCAGGATGTTGTGTTTGATTTTCTTCTCCTGTTCTTCATTCATATATGGGATCCCGTTTTTGAGAAACTAGACAGGATGAGAACAAGCAGACTAGTGGAGGCATCCTCTGTGCAGCAGGAGCAGATGAAAAAGAAACCCTCCTTGTCCAGTCTCACGTGCACAGGAAATGAGACGCAGCCCAGCTGGACCAAGGAACCTTTAAAACCTTCCTATCTCTGGGGTGCCTGGGTGGCTCAGTCGGTTAAGCATCTGACTCTTGACTTCGGCTCAGGTCATGATCTCATGGTTCATAGGGTCGAGCCCTGTGTCAGGCTCTGTGCTAACAGTGTGGACTCTGCTTGGGATTTTCTCTCTCCCTCTCTCTCTGTCCCTCTCCCACTTGTGCTCTTATTATAAATAAATAAAGCTTTAAAAAAAAAAAAAAAAAAAAACAAAAACCTTCCCCTTCCCCGCTCTGCTGCCATACCTTGTTGTAGTCGAAGCCATACTGATTCAGAAACTGGACACTGGAAGCCTGGAAAGAGAACTCCGAATCCAAAACCCCAAACGTCGTGGGGAAGAGAAAGAAGTTACACGAATGCGCTACATACCTATAAAAAAATAAACATGAAAAAAAAAAAAAGCCAAAGATTTTTTTCAGTTCTAGCCCACAGAGCAGGGTTCTAAGCGAATTACTTCTTTCACTTGAGAAGTACCTAAACGTTGGCCACTTCTAGTACTGCTGACTGCGCTGGGGCCAAAGGAAAAAGGCAGAGATCCTGCCCTCGGGGAAGGGTCCACCCCCATCCTGAGTCCACCGTTCAGCACGCTTTCTGCCTGCTGGTGTCCAGGAGTCACATCATCCTCATTAGACCTACCCTGAAGGCTCACAGAAACAGGGAGAGGGGCACCGACGTGCCAGGAAAGACCCCCGGAAAAGATGCTGCCCCAAGAGAGACTTGAAGCAGCCAGAACCTGCAGGGGACAGGAGGCCGGAAGGGCACAGAAGGGGAGGAGAACATGGAACATCCAGGGCCAAAGTGGTTCAGAGCCTGGGGCAGAAGACGGAGGGGAGAGCGGGTGGAAAAGATCAGTGGGCAAGAGCCAGGTGTTTTGCAAAAGGTCTTCATACATACTTGTTTGACTCTCCTTCAATACTGGAAAACACAGACAATCCTACAAGAAGAACAGAGGGAGTGAATACCCAAGCAAAGCTATCAAAAGTTAGCTGCAGAAAGGAAACATTGCAAACGGTACTTTGCACCTAAAAATACTTTGTATGCCTTAGAATAAGATAATCTCTTTGAAAAAAAAAAGATTAGAAACAGGAGAGCTCTCAAACTGTAATTCACACTGAAATTACTAAACTATAATTGTGAATGGTTCTTCAAATACAGAAAACTGACATTTTTCTAGTTTTAAAACTAACCGGAGGAAATGCTAAAGAAAACAGAGATTTATACAGTGAAGGACTTTAAAATGTCTGCATGGCTAAGAAGACCCTATGGTGAAGTGAAGAAGACTTCAAAGTAGGGGAAGACAACAGAAACATATCTACATGCTGTTTCATATACTTTTCAAAGAGGTCTTACCGTTAAGAAAAAAACTGCAACAAAAATAGCAAAGGACAAGGAGAGAGAACACACACACATGCTCAGCATAGAAAAAGCAAGGGTAAATCTGTTTCAAGACCTTTTTTTGTAAATAAAACTTTATTGAAACATACCATGCTCATTTACATATTACCTTTGGCTAACTTCCAGCAACAGAAAGGTAGCTGTAACAGAGACCATATGAACGATCTGCAAAACCTGAAAAATGTATCGCCTACCCCTTTACAAAAAAGGTTAACCCAGCATTTAAAATGTAGATCAGGGGTGCCTGGGTGGCTCAGTCGGTTGAGCACCCGACTTCAGCTCGGGTCATGATCTCGCAGTTCGTGAGTTCGAGCCCCGCATTGGGCTCTGTGCTGACAGCTCAGAGCCTGGAGCCTGTTTTGGATTCTGTGTCTCCCTCTCTCTCTGCCCCTTCCCCGTTCATCCTCTGTGTCTCTCAAAAATGAATAAACGTTAAAAAAAAATTTTTTTTAATGTAGATCAGAACAATTAGATTTTTCCTCTACCAGGTGGGCAAAAAAAGTGAAGACTGATCTTGCCCAGCATGAGTGAGGAAACCAGGCACGTTCAGTGCTTTAGTAAAAGTCAGTGTAAATTCTAGGGATGGCTGGTAGGAGAGGGATCGTTTGGCCCCCTAAGTTCATACTTTCACGTACATACTAACTCCACAACTCCACTGCTGGTAGTATACCAAACACATCCATAAACACCAGGACAGTTAACACAACTTGTTTGATTACACACAAAAGGTAAAAAGGCATCATAAGGAGACTGAGTCAATCCCTACATTCACAGCTAGAACACTACGTGACTGTTAAAAAATGAATGGGAATCTGTTTATGCTGATATAGAAAGATGTCTAAGCCCCATTAGTGAAAAAGTCTGCAGAGCGAGACGCTTTATAACAGGATCTTGTTCTTGCAGGTTTTAAGCAAAAACCACACGCATTTTTTCTTGAGAGAGGATACAGATTCTTTAATGTCGATTTACTTAGGCATGGGAACAGTGCAACTAATTCAGTTTCTGCTTGTTCCCAAATGTCGGGCCCCACAGGCACAACACGGCCAAAACTGAAGCCAGCATCTCTGAAGGGAGTCAAAGCTGTTTTACCAGCAGGAAACCCAAAGGCGATACAAACCCCTCCTTCAGTAACTCGTAGCAAACAGCTGAAGAAGAAACTCACCAATCTGACAGATTGTGAATTGCTGAACACTCTGGCGGGTTTTTAGATACCACTCCGAGGGCAGGTCGAACAGGCTGCGGAAAAACAGACATCTCATCCCACAGGGAAGGAAATGGTGTGAAGGCACCCCAGACTCCACTTTGGATCAGCATCTCTCAACCACAAGCAGCATTTTTCCTTGTTACAACTATTATGTAATCCCAGTGCTCAGTGGACAAAGACCACCCCCCCCACAAAGTGCTGTCCTGCCCCCCCCCATGCCAACAAGGTGTCTGCAGAGAAAGAATGCGCAAGTGGCCAGAACACCAGTCGGAAGGGCACAGGTGAGCCCCTCCCTAGCTCAGCTGTAAGGCAGCTTTGGCTTTACCTGATCTGCTGGGGCCGGGACTGGTTAGAACGAAGGCCCGTGAACTCTATGTCCAGACCTGCGGGGGGGGCAAAAAACAAAAAAAGACAAGAGTCCGCAGACGCAGACCATTACCACGGCTCTTCATGTTGTAAGTGTTGCAGGTGAGTGAGCGTACTGGCTCAGGAGGCCAGGTGGGGTCAAGAAGACAGAAAGGAGAAAACCAAAGCAAGGACAAGCCAGGCCACTCATCCCATCCGCTCGGCTCTACCTGGACCACAGTGGGGCCAAGGCGTAATCGCTGCCTAACGTCCCACCGCCCAGGCCCCAGAAGGAAATGTCCCCGTCCGTCGGAAGGGCCCTCTTTGCGCCTCCCGCGGCCTGCCGAGCGTCCCGGCTGGGCCTCACCTCTCTGCCCCTGTCCCGCCCGCGCCACACCCTGTGCAGGCTCCCGCGAGCCAGAGGGATGCGGCGACAGGGCCCGGAATCCCCGCCCTTACCCACGAAGTCCGCGCCCAGGACGAGCTCCTGCAGCAGAGGGAGGCTCTGCTCGAACTCGTCGGCGCCCACGTCCATGGCCACGCAGCTCCGCCGAGGGCGCCCGGTGCGGCCACGTGCAACCACGCGCTTCCGCCGCGCCGGCCGCCTTAAAGGGCTCGCACGGGAAGCAGGCGGCCCGGGAGCCTGCGATTGGCCGCGTGCCGCCACCTGCCCGCCCACAGGTGTCCGCCCTTACACCTCGACCGCGGGCGGGGCCCGCTTAGACCCCGCCTTCCAGCCAAAGCCCGTTTCCCTTGCTCCGCGCCGCAATCTCTGCAGTGACTTTAAGGTGCGGTTTACCGAGACCTAGGGTATTAGGACGGGTGGTGGGAGAAAATGGTGCCTGAAGAAGGGTGAAAACGGGCCGGTAGACAGCACCTGGAGGAACTGCGGTACGTAGGTGAGGACGGCAGCTGTGGCAGGGTGGAGGGACCACCTCTCGTCAGCTTTGAGATCAGCACTTGTTCGCACTTCGCCCGTATTGAGCTGCCCCGTCCCCTCCCCCAACACCCCTTCTTTTTCTTCACTTTGTCTGCATCATCCTTTATAATACCATCTATCAAACTCTCCGCAAAAAGCCTCAATAATTGCTCATCGAACTGCAGAGATGATCTGGGACAATCCTTGCGGGGGGAAAAAAAACATCCACCTATTCCTTGCTGCGGGGGGGGGGGGGGGGGCGGGGAACCCACGTACAGTGTCACTTCCAGGAGAACTCGATATTTTTGTCTCTGTCAATTTCCGAAGCCACTAGTCCATCGGTCTTTACGTCTTCCAATCATACTTTTAAAAAATGTTGGTGCATACTTGCTTTTTTCAGGAACCTATCAAATATTCAGATTGGAAATAGTAGTGTTATTTCACTTATGTATGTATAATTGGGATACACATTTAAAAACTGGGAGGAAATGCTCCAGAAGCTACCCTAACTGCTTACATGTTCTTCCTCTTCACATCTGTCTTAAATAGCCAGAAGTAGTTAACCTCTTTTGATTTAATCCACTCTTGTGAGAGAGCTGCCATGACTCCCACCCGGCACAGCTTCACCACCCATCCAACAAACTCACTTAATGGCATATGATATACACCACCCCTGCTCCTTTCCACCGCTGCTTCAGTTGCCCACTGTGCTTTCTTCTTTCAAATCTGCTTCTGCATGTTAGGGTTCAGGAGCCCAACTGAGGTTAGGATTTGCCCCTTTTCTTCACAGCACTAAGGCTATTTATAATAAATTGACTGATACAGGCATTTCCTATTAAAAAAAAAAAGTCCACACTCTGAGCAGCAACGGCCATCGTTTATTGAGATCACCCTCTGCGCTGGACGTGGTGACATGCAGTTTGCATAAACCTCGTGTGTGTGCTCTTGCCACAGTGAGCTCAAAGGCAAAAAAAAAAAAAAAAAAAATTCATTTAACCAGAAAGTGTTCATAATATGCATTTATTCTTTAGCTTATAAACAATTTGTCCTTCGAAAGTTAATTATCATTGGCAACAGCTTTTCTCAGGTACTTCTGTCCAAGAGAAGGTAAGAATTTAGCCCTTGATGAGCAACAACAAAATACACACACACACACACACACACACACACACACACACAAGGGGTGAAAGGGACGGCCTTCTTAACTGGTAATAACATTCCACTGTTACGTGATCGTATAAAACTTCCAAGCTGGCTGTTCTTCCAGATGCTCTCTTCTGAAGGATGTAACAGCTCACAGCTTTATATCCATACGTTCGGAACGATGCTTCTAGTTCATTCATAGATTCTCCGGGGCTCCTGCAGCACCACACCGCCTTCTGTCACGGCACTCTGTAGTCGCTTCATCTGGTTTTGAAGATCAGAAAAAAGGAAAAGATTAAGTCAGCACAGTAAGCGGACAATACACCGTGCTTCTCACTCCTCAAAAGAAAGAGAGATGAAACAGCCGACTTGCTCCTTGCTAACTTCCAAGCCTCCCCTGGTTTTTCAGAAAGCGATCTTAATGACACGGATAAGAAGAGACCTTAGAGACGTCAAAGACTAATAGTGTCTCGTTAGACACACGAGATGTTAACATGTGAACGGGGAAGCAGAGTGGTCTACGTTGCGGCTGTACACCAGTCCCCCTGGATGGACTCTGGACAAGCCAGCCTCAGGTTACTTGTACACAGGACAGGGGATACTGATCCTGACCCTCTGGGCCACTCTGCAGGTCAGGATACCCACCTCAGCACCTGCCACGTGCAAAGAACCTGAGAAATGCAATTACCGTTACTATGTAAGCACCTGACATCGGGAATTAGTACCTTCTAAATAAATACGAAACCAAAATACCGAGTCTGAGGCTGCCTCCCACGGAGTGGGCTGGTAGACCATGAAGTTGATTCCTGCCTCCAAGCATCGCTCTGCCAGCACCCGTCCCACGCTCTCACAGGCCACCACGTTTGTGGTGCTGTAAAGATGCTTTTTAATGGCCCACTCCCGAGTGGACGCTGAAACCACAACCTGGCCACTGTGATGCTCAACAAGCGCTTCCACGTGATGCTGAGTCCTTATAACTCGCAACCTAAACGAGATGAGAACAGAATGAAATCATAAAAGAATCCTAAAGATTAAAAAGCCTCAGGTGAATAAACGCCAAATATTTCTCAAGAACACGGTGTTTCATTTACTTCAACGCACTTAACCTGGATTTTACTTGGGGAAGGTGTTTGTCCTCTGCCTTTGTGAGGATAACCTCAATAACTAAACCAAACATTTCCACTTAACACCTCAAATATCCTAGAGAAACTTGGTATTTCTGAAAAGTGAGAATTATTGACACAGCAGCTACCTCAAAAAAGGATTTAAGGAGGCAGAGCTAAGCTGTGACCCTGCGATGAGTAAGGATACATTTACTCTAAGCCTTTATCAGCTAACACCAAAATAAAGATTGATCAAAGATTTAAATGTAAAAAACTGAAATAATACTAGAAGGTACACTTTTTTTTTTACAATCTCGAAGTAAGCCTATTTAAATATGATATCAAACTATTTCATCCAGTTTTTATAAAGACTGACAAATTTTTCTGCAGTTAAAAAAAAAAAAAAACAGCAAACAAACCAAAAGGCAAGCTAGAAACAAAAAGCTAGCTCTGGTGCTCATTATTAACCTTGTCCCCTTATGCCTCAATTCTCTTGCTCCTATAAAATGGAGGACGTTATTGCACCTGCTTCATAAAGCAATTTTAAGGATTAAATGAGAAAACGTACATAAAGCAACTAATGTAGTTCCTGGAAAATACAAAGCGGTCAATAAACAACCATCTTTATAACAAAGAATAGACTCCTAACCAGGGCGCCTGGGTAGCTCGGTCCGTTGGGCGTCCAACTTCAGCTCAGGTCTTGATCTCATGGTTCATGGGTTCGGGCCTCGCGTCAGGCTCTGTGCTGACAGCTCAAAGCCTGACGCCTGCTTCAGGTTCTGTGTCTCCCCCTCTCTCTGCCCCTCCCATGCTCATGCTCTGTCTCTCAAAAATAAATAAACGTTACAACAAAAAATTAAAAAAAAAAAAGACTCCTAACTTGTCTTTCTGCTTCTACCCTACCCCCTTAAAAAATCTGCTCACCCCAAAGCAACGAGAATGACCTTGAATTCAAACTCAAACTTTAAACCCTCTCACAGTTTCCTACTGTAGTGAAAAGAAATCATAAATTGCTTACTTCAATTTACAAAGTTAATGATCGGTCTCCTACCCACTCCTCTATTTTCACCTTACACTATCCACTCCTTCGTACACTAAGCTCACTAAGCTCCAGGTACACAGGCCTTTTAGTGTTTCCAACACACAAGCCCATTACCACCCTGGCCGTTTCCTCTGCTGGGAATGCTCTTCCTGGCAGACTGTCTTCTCCCTAGCTTTTAGCGAGCACCCAGCCCCCCCCCACCACCCGCCCCGTTCTAACATCATCCTCTTTAAATTTTCTTCCTGACATTTATTTACTGTTTGTCCCCCCACGCCCATCTCCTCCTCTGCTAACGTCTCCTCCACCACCGAACAGCAGATTCCTGCGAAGAGAATCCCCAGAAGTATCTGGCAGGTTAACTGAATTGATGAAACCAACTTGTAGCGCACCCTGCACTGCTCTGTCAGTCAATTACCTGGCCGATGTTATTACCTGTGCCAGAACTCACGGGAGGGCCACGCTGTCCCCCAACCCCGCTCTTTCCTGGCCACAGCTAAGAGCTCCAGATTGCGCGGGTTCCGGTTGGTGAACTCTGGCGCGACGGCTTCATTTTCCAGAGGATCCACTCCAGGCTTCACCGCTGGCTTGGAACTGGTTGAGAGCGCTGCGACCCCACACCCTAAGAATGGAAACCACCACATGGATCTTTAAAAAGACAACCACGGACAAAACTGGAATGTGATCTAACCTCTGTCCCCATTCACTCCCCGAATCTTGTCTCCCCGGAAGGGGGAGAAAAAGGTAAGTCTGGTCACAGAGTCCAGTCATCACAGATCCTGGTTCTTGACTTCCTACTACTGTCATCACAATGCTGTTAGCCTGGGATGTGCTGAATATAAATCACTACTTGCGTGTGCACACTTATTGGGCAGGCCCTGGGAAGTTATCTGAGAGAAGTGGGAATTACCGCGGTTCCTGCAGACCGACAGCCACTCCCAGAACCGCGACCGGAGCGCCATCGCTGAGGGATCGCGAGCACAGCCTCGGAAAAGCCTCGCGTCCTTTCCTCATCGAGGTCCCAACCGCTTGCCGGCCGCAGCCATATTAACTCAGGGAAAAGAACTCGGATCCCGGAGGTCACAGACGTCTCGGCCCGGAACTAACAAGCCCCTCCGCCGAGCGGCTGAGAGGGCGGTCCGTCACCTCTGCTCCTCCAATCACTGCCTACGCTGAGATGCACGCGACCCTGGAGCCCGCCAACCACCTCGCTGCAACGCGACTGGGGGCGGAACGCAACGCACTAGGTTAGGAGAGCTTTTAGCGTTGAGTCGCGGGTCCGGGGCACCCGTAACTTCGCGTTGCCGTATTTGGCTCCCGTAGTCGCAAAGCCTCGGCCGATCGTTGTCGAACCCACACACAGCCCCGCTGAGCAATAGGAGAAACTGGGCAGCGCAAGATGCAGTTTCTCTTCAGAAGCCGTGATTGTCATTTCCCCGGATGGCCCGTGTAACACTCTTGCCCCGTCCCACCCAGGTTCAGGCCCCGAGCTTAAGCTCGTGAGCTTATGCTGTGACTCACCGCATGCTCTCCGAGCAAGCTCATACGCTTAACGAGAACAAGACGGTTAAACGAACACACCACACTCTCTCCGTAGCGCAGTTTTACCTTGAAGGGCCCGCCCTTTCTAGTTACACCCTATCTACAAGCTCCGCCCTCCATCCACTTTTTCTAGAAGGCACTAGAATGTGCAAATGCGCACGCGCAACCGGTGTCTGGGGGAGATGGGGGAGAATCTTCAGCCGAGCACCTCCTTCCTCCCCAAGTCCCAGAGCCCGACTTCCGTTCTCCTGCGTTCGCGCCCTTCTCATTCGCTCTCTAATTGGGTGAAAATGCTGAGCCCGCCCTCTCCGGCTCCTCACTTCCGGGTCTTTCGCACTTTTCGCTCCCCTCCTTCCCTTCCCGCCCTGCCCCGCGGCCGGGCCGGGGGAGCGGTGTTCCCAGCAGTCTCCGCGGCCTCGCTCAGGCCCGTTCCACGCCGTAGCCGCCACCACTCTTGTGGACGCCACCGGGCGTAGGGACCCGTACGCTGGTTCCCTGCGGTAAGAGTGAAACTCGACGTGCACGCCGCAGCCGCCACCGCTCTTGTGGCCGCCACCGGGCGTCGGGACCCGTACGCTGGTTCCCTGCGGTGAGGGTGAAACTCGACGTGCACGCCGCCGCGAAGATGGAGGGGCCTTTATCCGTGTTCGGAGACCGCAGCACCGGGGAGGCGATCCGCTCCCAGAACGGTAAGGGAGAACAAGGCCCGCCGTGGGCCGGCCTCCCGGCCCCATCCCGGCCCTCCCTATTAGAGCCAGGGCTGCGGGTCTTGCGCTTTCCTCATCTGTACCGGTAAAGGGCCCAGTCCGGTCTCGGCGGGGCGGGGCGGCATCGCCCTCTATTCCCGTAGGGGAGGATTTCCGGAACACCCAGCACGTTTTGGAGAACTGTCCCCGCTGCGTGTGGTTGGCAGTGGATGCCCAGGCCCGGGAGTTGAGAAGCGCTCCCCAGCCTGGAAAACCAGCCGCCCGCATTGACACGTGCTGGTCACGCCCCACGTCCCCTTTGGTCCGGGTGCCCTGCGCCTCGTATGTTCCGATTCTAACCAGGAGGAGCGTGGCTCTCAATCTTTGGACCTCGTTTTTGGGCTATTAAGCCGAAAACGCTAGCTTTAACCGCTGGTTGTACTGATGAGCAAATGGCCACAGTCCAGCAAATGGGCCACTGTACCCCACTGGTTATTATCTGCAGTACATGTCAGGTGCCCGGATGTCCAGATCCTAACCTTATCCACCTATCGCCGGCAGGTTTTTACAGTAAAATTGGTTGACGAAATCTCAGTTGAACGTTAGCATAAGTGATACTGAAAGTGAGGTTATTGTAGCAAACAAGAGGGATTAAGACATTGGTTGCTGTTTAGTTGAGAGCGTGGACACTTTTGAAATCAGGGATGTTTGCCGATCTTAACCATTTTAAGTAATTTGGATAGATTGGTAGATTTGGAAAATCCAGAGGCTGTTGGGTGTCACCTTCTTTAGGCTGAAATGGTTGTCATTTGGAGCAGTGGGTTTAAAAAAAATTTTTTTTATTTCTACAGTTATGGCAGCAGCTTCTATTGCCAATATTGTAAAAAGTTCTCTTGGTCCAGTTGGCTTGGATAAAATGTTGGTGGATGATATTGGTGTAAGTACACTTACGTGTTGTGTGTTACTCTAAAGAGAAATGATGGTTCTTCACTATTAATGTGAATTCTCTGCTTTTATTATGATCCTGGTATTGGAAGGTGCAGCAAAGGTGATAGATAATAGGGGTTTGTGTTCATTTAGAGGCTGTCCTGTGTCTGCAAGTGATTGTGTTGTCTCTTTTCTTTCCTGCAAATTTCTTAGGATGTGACCATTACTAATGATGGTGCAACCATCCTGAAGTTACTGGAGGTCGAACATCCAGCAGCTAAAGTTCTTTGTGAGCTGGCTGATCTGCAAGACAAAGAAGTGGGAGATGGAACCACCTCCGTGGTAGGTAGTTGGTTACCTGGTAGGTGGCTAGAGACTAATTGTTCTCCTAGAATGGACTTTCACAAACTGAAGCTTATAAGTAAGTCAAGGGGGAGAAAATTTACTTTGCTTCTGGGATAGACAGAATTCAAAAACCAGTGCGTGTAGTTTGTACAAAGGAGAGAAACTTAAGAGATAATACAGTCCGCTCGGTTTAAATGTAGATTTTCAGGGGCATCCGGGTAGCTCAGTCAGTTAAGCGTCAGACTCTTGATCTCACGGTTCTTGAGATCCCAGCCCCACATCCCACTCTGTGCTGACAGTATGGAGCCTGCTTGGGATTCTCTGTCCCTCTCTCTGCCGACCACACTTGCACTTTCTCTCTCTCTCAAAATAAATAATGTAAAAGTAAATATGGGTTTTCACAAGTTTCCTGAGTTTTTCAGCCACAACAGTACTTATACATATACACAAGGGTTTTTTTTTTAATAGTTTCATTAAAAGGTCTTATGTTTTCGCCACCTGAAACTTAGAAGTTCCTAAAACTTTATAATTATCTAGGGAAGAAATGTTACTGGGTTTAAGAAAAAAAGTTTGCATTTTGAATTTCATGGGTTCAAAATGGGAGCGTGAAAAAGTAAATGTGATCAGTAACAATACAAATTTCTGGAAGATCATCCAGCACGATGATGTGGTGTGTTGTGTAGTGTAGAAACAGGATTTAGTGAGGAACAAATAATAATTCACTGTGAAGAGGCAGGCCAGTGGTTTGTGGGGAAAATCTTTGTATTTCTAGATTAAACGTTAACTCATGAAAGAATGGGATCTATCTCTTCTGAAATAATGAGAATAGTTTTTGTCTAAATAACTTTACTATGATTTTAAAAACAAAGTGATAATTTTCCTAGAAGAAGCAGAGAGAATTTTTGGTTTTGTAATATCTTTAGAAGAATGATTTAAAAAAATTTTTTTTTAATGTTTGTTTTTGAGAGAGGTACAGAGACACAGTGTGAGCAAGGGAGGGGTAGAGAGAGGGAGACAAAGAATCTGAAGCAATCTCCAGGTTCCCAGCTGTCAACACAGAGCCCGGTGCAGGACTCGAATTCACAAACTGAGATCACGACCTGACCCAAAGTTGGACGCTCAACCGACTGATTGAGTTACCCCTAGAAGAATGATTTTTAAGATCGACCAAGTAATAGTCTGAAACAATAGACATCATTTGAATAGTCACACTCTTCACTTGGCTTCTGTTGAGCACTTCCTCTTTAAAGGTAACAGATGTGCAGTTCTCTACCATTGTGTGGCCTGGCTCCTATTTGCTTTGGCCATCTGCATGTAAATAAAACACTGTGTATAGCTCTCTTTTCTCCAGGTTTCCAATAACCAGTTATTCATCATCGTCACCATTTAACACTAGCTGATCGTTGTTGCAGTGTTGTTTTTACATAGGCGCGTGTTGTCAGACTCTGTCAGAGCAATGAATCTTTTTCAACAGGTTATTATTGCAGCAGAACTTCTTAAAAATGCCGATGAACTAGTCAAACAGAAGATTCATCCCACGTCAGTTATTAGTGGCTATCGACTTGCTTGCAAGTAAGATTGCGGTCAGGGAAGATTTTACGTTATCTGATGTTATTTGTAAAAAGTCTGTGTTCTGTAAATGTTATTAATGACTAAATTTATTTTGAAAAAGTCACATTTTCGTAGTGATATTTGAGTAAGAAACAGGGCTAGTATTTTTTTTTCCCATTTGACTACCACATTTTCTCCCAATAATAGATTTTGGTGGCTATGCTTATGGGATAGATAAAAATTGCCGTGATCTGACGAGGGAGGACTTACTTGTGTCCTCCTCCTGTATGAAATGGCTGAACAAAAAATTGGTCCCCGTGACGTTTTGCCATTGTGAGAAAACAATGTTTTGAGTAGTGAATTTATAAATGTCTTTTCCTACACACTTCAAACAGGGAAGCCGTGCGATACATCAGTGAAAATCTAATTATTAACACAGATGAACTCGGAAGAGATTGCCTGATCAATGCTGCTAAGACATCGATGTCTTCCAAAATCATTGGAATGTATCCTTGTGATGGTTCGATAAAGTTGAGGTTTTTTAAAGAGTAAGATCTTGTTTTTGTGCCGGGTGATACTGTATTGAAATTGTCTGCTTCCTTCCTTGCTTTCCTAGGGGGAAAGTCAATAGTGTATAATAGTAATAGGAATTGCAGGTAGCAATAAATGGTATTTTGACGGCATAATTTTTTATTTTTTTGAGGAAATGGTTAAAAGGAAGTGCATTTCGGGGCGCCTGGGTGGCGCAGTCGGTTGAGCGTCCGACTTCAGCCAGGTCACGATCTCGCGGTCCGTGAGTTCGAGCCCCGCGTCGGGCTCTGGGCTGATGGCTCAGAGCCTGGAGCCTGTTTCCAATTCTGTGTCTCCCTCTCTCTCTGCCCCTCCCCCGTTCATGCTCTGTCTCTCTCTGTCGCAAAAATAAATAAACGTTGAAAAAAAAAATTAAAAAAAAAAAAAAGGAAGTGCATTTGAATTACCCTGGTTTTGGGGCGCCTGGGTGGCTCAGTCGGTTAAGCGTCCGACTTTGGCTCAGGTCACAATCTCGCGGTATAGGAGTTCAAGCCCGGCATTGGGCTCTGTGCTGACTGCTCAGAGCCTGGAGCCTGTTTCGGATTCTGTGTCTCCCTCTCTCTCTGACCCTCCCCCCCCATTCATGCTCTTGTCTCTCTCTGTCTCAAAAATAAATAAACGTTAAAAAAAAATTTTTTTTTTTAAAGAATTACCCTGGTTTTTGTGAGCACCCATTATCCATTCTGTGTCTCTTGTTCTCCTTAACTGTTGGCTTAGAAATGGTGATTTCTTCGCGAATATGGTAGTAGATGCTGTGCTTGCAGTTAAATACACAGATGTGAGGGGCCAGCCTCGCTATCCTGTCAATTCTGTTAATATCCTGAAAGCGCACGGGAGGAGTCAGACGGAGAGTCTGCTCATCAGTGGCTACGCACTCAACTGTGTGGTGGGATCGCAGGGTAAGCCTCAGGATTTGGTACTAAGGGTCAAAATTTGCCGTCCATGGAATACATACCATACCTCCTTACGGGAACGCTCCACGACTTGCACTTAACAGTTCTTCAGTAAAGCCCAAGGGCAGAGGAAATTGTAGATCACTTTTTCAGTTTCGCTTGTGTAACTTAAGCTCATAAAGCTTGGGAAAAACGCAAGTTAAAGACCACGTAAAGGCCGTAAAAGTTTGTTTCTATGGTTAGATGTTATAAAATCTAAATTTTTGTCTTCGTAGATAACATAACCTAATATTTCTTGCTATTTTTTAATCAGGCTTTAAGAATACCCCTATTTTATAAAACGTGACATTGTTACAGTTCACAGTTATTTAACGTTACGTTCAATTGCAGGCATGCCCAAGAGAATAGTGAACGCAAAGATTGCTTGCCTTGACTTCAGCCTGCAGAAGACAAAAATGAAGCTTGGTGTACAGGTGGTTATTACAGACCCTGAAAAACTGGACCAGATTAGACAGAGGTATGTTCAGAGATTATTTTTGACCTTTGAAAGCGGTGTCTGGAAATGATACTTTCGTTAGAGCCGGTGACAAGTAAAAAAGGATCCTAAGGAGTGGTGACATCTCCTAGATAACAGCAAGTAATCAATCAGTTGCCAGGTAGCAGAGGATGGTGATTATGCAGCTGGAGTTTTTAAAATGTGGTGTCTCAGAGGACTAGAAAAGTTAGGATTTAAAAAAGTTGTTTTTAATGTGTTATTTTTGAGCGGAGGGGAGGGGCAGAGAAAGAGGGAGACACAGACTCCGAAGCAGGCTTTAAGCTCTGAGCTGTCCGCACAGACCCTGATGTGGAGCTTGAACTCACAAACCTGAGCCGAACTCAACAATCTATGAAATCATGGCCTGAGCCAAAGATGGACGCTCAACCAAATGAGCCACCCAGATGCCCCCAAGATTTAGGATTTTTGACCAGAGTCAAACTTGCTGGAAGGCTAGAAAATGTGGTGATCTGGTGTTTTAAGATAGACCCGGGGTGATAGAACTTCAACGAAACCTTGTAGAACGTCGGTTTTAGGAGTGACTAATGTTACAGACCTGCCAAGGAATGTACTTCCTTGAGTAATAGAGTGTGCACTGTGTGTCCCCTGTACGCCAGGCCCCAGGGGACGCTAACGCTGTTCCTGATTTGTTAACGCGCTCCAGAGCTAGACTCTGACCGCTACCCTGGATTTTGACTGCCTGCTTCCACTGGACTGTATCACTCACTCTTTTTTGTTGTTGTTTGTTTTTAATGGTTGGTTGGTTTGTTAAAAAAGAAAAAAACAGTAACTGAACCAAGCTACAAGAAGTCTTTGCCAAAAGTCAGTCATGCTTTTTGCCTTTCAGATCTGCCTATGTATTTTTTTCTTCCTGTAAACAAAGTGTCCTTTCTTCTACTGGAGGCCGATCAGTCCCTCTAAGGAGACTGTTCTCAAGCTGCATATTCAGTTACTAATTCTGGTTCTTTTTAAAGTTTATTTGGAGGCAGAGTATGCTAGCGGGGGAAGGGCAGAGAGAGAATCTGCTGACAGCACAGAGCCCCACTTGGGGCTCGATCTCAGGAACCGTGAGATCATGACCTGAGCTGAAATCAAGAGTTGGATGCTGACCCGACTGAGCCACCCAGGCGCCCCTGTGTCTCATCTCCTTGGCAGCTGTGCCCTCCAGTGGAGGACCATTTGCTAAGGTCGCTAGTCGTCTCTAGTGTAAAATTCAGTAGACACTTTCAACTCACTTGACCTTTCTCGAGCTGGTGACTACTTCCTTCTTGAAACACTGGGAGGTGGGAGGCAGCTCGGTGGTGCTGCCCCGTCTTGTGTTTGTATGCGTGGGCAGCCCCGGGGTCTGCTCTGCTCTCCCCAGAATAAGCCCTCGTCATTCCTGTGACTGCGGGTATTCTTCCCGTGTTGGAGACTTCCAGAATGTGCTGCTCTGAGCTCCAGACACCTGTGAATGCTTCTTACACATCTCAGTATGTTTAAAACCGAACTTTGGGTGATACCCATAAATCTGCATTTTAGCGATGGGGACCCCTCAGGCAGAAAACTAGGAAATACCTTGGCTCTTTTTACCTAATGCCCTTCTCCCTTCTAATGTATCACCAAGACCCCTTGATTTCTGTCGTCAAATTAAATCTCAGATTCATCTACTTCCTATCTTCTTGCCCCTGTCGAGGGGCAGCTAAGCTGCTCCTCTGGGTTTCACTCTTGGCCCCTCCCAGGCGATTTTCCATACAGCAGCCACGGTCATCTCGTCATTTCCAAGGCAGAGCCTTTTGTAGGCTTCCCATCACTCTGGGATAGGTTTTTTCCTGTCTTAGTATTTTTTTCCGCTGTGGTCCAGCCACAACTGGAAGAGTCCATCAGACTCCCCTGCCGGCCCCTAGTAACGTTCTTCCGTCCGCTTATACTCTCTGCCTGCTTATTTTTTTAGCTCAGAGAACAGCTTGTTCTCTTTCCCTCTGAAGTGTGCTCTGCCATGAGTTCCTGTACTTGCTCCTCCCGCCCGTCAGCAGTTTCTGTGTTTGTGGGACTTGGGCCAGAAGCTCTGAAGGCAGAGCCTGAAGGATATGCTTGGCTTCGCAGCCGCTGCCCATCCTGCGGCGTGTGGCCCAGAGCGTTTGTCACGGTTTATAGACCGCTTTACCTTGGGGTTCGTCTTGGTCTTATTTTTAAAAAAGCCCTTTGAATGACAAGTGAAATAGTTTTAATAATCTATAACATGTTGACTTTTTCAAATCTGTGTCCCTTCCCCATAGCTTGCTTGTGATTTCTGTCCTGTGCCCTCCTCCTGGCAGCTTCGCCTCATTAACACGGGGGCTTTGGACGCATCTTTTGAAAACCAGACTCTACTTTCTCGTCCTGCCCCATAACCTGTTAGTTTTTGTTTTACGCCGGGAGTCACTGGCTGAACCTCCCTGTCACCGAGCCGTAAACTGGGACTTCCCTGTTCAGAACATCTGTTCGCATCAGATACGCGCCTGTGCCTCCAGTGCTGCTTCCTCGCCTCATTCCTCTATCTTTCCAGTGTGGTGCCCACATTGACATCGGGGCATCCTTTTGAAAACACGGATAATACTCTTACTTACAAATGTTAAACTTCTTGGGGTGCCTGGCTGGCTCGGTCAGTAGAGCATGTGACTCTTGATCTCGGGGCTGTGAGTTTAAACCCCACTTTGTGTGTGGAGTCTACTTAAATAAAAATAAATAAATTGGGGCGCTTGGGTAGCACAGTCAGTTGAGCGTCCAACACTTGATTTCAGTTCAGGTCACGATCCCAGGGCTGTGGGATGGAGCTGTGTTGGGTACCACACAGAGCGTGGAACCTGCTTAAGATTCTCTCCCTCCCTCTGCCCCTCTCCCCCACTCGTGCATACTCTCTAAATTCATTATTAAAAATAAATAAAAATATTAAATTTCTTAACGGGCCCGAGACACTTTAACATCTAACTCTACAAAACGTTCATTTTCTGTTCCTACTAGTCATTTTTTTTTTAATTAAAAAAAAAAAAACTTTTTTTTTAAGTTCTTTTTTTTTTTTTTTTTTTTAATTTTTTTCTTAATGTTTATTTATTTTTTTTGAGACCGAGAGAGACAGAGTATGAACGGGGGAGGGTCAGAGAGGGAGACACAGAATCCGAAACAGGCTCCAGCCTCCGAGCTGTTGGTACAGAGCCCGACACAGGACTCGAACTCACGGACCACGAGACCACGACCTGAGCCAGAGTCGGACGCTCAACCGACTGAGCCACCCAGGCGCCCCAAAAGTTTGTTCATTTTGAGAGACAGAGCATGAGTGGGGAAGGGGCAGAGAGAGAGGAGACACAGAATCTAAAGCAGGGTCCAGACTCTGAGCTGTCAGCACGGAGCCGGATGTGTACCTTTTTGAACGTTTGAACGCGAGATCTTGACCTGAGCCAAAGTCCGATGCTCAACCGACTGAGCCACCCAGGCGCCCCTGTTCCTACTAGTCATTTCTACCCTGGACTCCTCTTGACTCCAGACCTTCATGCTTTCCTTGCCTCACCTGGCAGGCTGCATGTTGCTTCCCAATCATCTCTGCGTTCCGTTGTAGCTAATGCTTTTCCAGGGTATGGTTGACAGTGTTTCCCTGCCAGATCCTTAAAGGCAGGGATGCCATTCCTTGGTTCTCAGGAACTCACATTGGGGTGGGAGAGAACTAAGTGGTAATTTTAATTTCTTGGACTTTTCTGTAAGTTGATTTAAATTTTGGTCACAGAAGGGAAAGAGTGTTTGATGTAATTTAATCTGCAGTTATTTTATGTGAAGTATTTAATGGAAATTGGAACTAGATTAACCACACAGAAGATAACTTTGGGTTATTACCCAAACACTTCGTCTCTGTAGAGAATCTGATATCACCAAGGAGCGGATTCAGAAGATCCTGGCAACTGGTGCCAACGTTATTCTAACCACCGGTGGAATTGACGACATGTGTCTGAAGTATTTTGTGGAGACAGGTGCTATGGCAGTTCGAAGAGTTTTAAAAAGGGACCTGAAACGCATCGCTAAAGCTTCTGGAGGTAAGTCCTCTGCTCGCTTCCAGCTGCGGCGTGTCACATTACCGAATATGAGACAGTGTCTCTTTACGTTGGAATGTTATCACTAAGCAGTTTCAGAAGCAGTGTTTTTTTTTACATCTTACTCCTTTAATGCCTTATGCTACAAATACGTCTCATAGAGCCATTTTCCACGTTACTGGAAAAGCTCTTTAACTTACTGAATGTGTTGACCTCGGAAGGTCATGGTTCCGTGTTAGGCTGAAAGGACAGTGGTTTATCTGATGCCTGTCTATACGTTGCTCTTATCATACATAAATGTTTCTGAATTTGGGACAGCATATGAAAGTGTTCATGGGAAAAGTGTTTACAGATCTTTGTCATCATCTTCATAGCGACTATCTTGTCAACCCTGGCCAATTTGGAAGGAGAAGAAACTTTTGAAGCTTCAATGTTGGGACAAGCAGAAGAGGTGGTACAGGAGAGAATTTGTGATGACGAACTGATCTTGATCAAAAAGTAAGAGCTGCTTTCTCAATCGAGCTGCACGGGTTTTATTAGTAAGGGAACGGATCGCCTTCCCATTGATTTGCTGCTCTAGTCTTTCAGTGATCAGAGCAGTTATACGCGTGGGAGAGAACAATAGTAGGCTGTGCGCTACCACGAGATGGAGTAACCATTTCATCTCTTCTGCGCGGTCCAGACACTGCCTCTGTGTCTGGGTGAACCACGTGAGCAGGATTTCCAGTCGAGGTGCTTACGGTGGGTTTCTTTGTAGACGTCTATGAAAATATATTAAGAATTTCACTTTACTTTTTTAAATAGCACTAAGGCTCGTACGTCTGCATCAGTTATCTTACGTGGGGCGAATGATTTCATGTGCGATGAGATGGAGCGCTCTTTACACGATGCTCTTTGTGTGGTGAAGAGAGTCTTGGAGTCCAAATCTGTGGTTCCTGGCGGAGGTGCTGTAGAAGCGGCACTTTCCATATACCTCGAAAACTACGCAACCAGCATGGTGAGAACACGTAGAATTGTGCTTTCTTTTCAAGAAGGGCATGGGGGGCACCATCTTTGGCTTTTTGTGGATGTACCTTCCCTGATGGGGCCCCTGGGTGGCTTGGTCCGTGGAGCGTTGGCATGTAGATTTTAGCTCAGGTCATGATCTCCCAACTTGTGGAAACGAGCGCTGCCTCGGGCTCTGTGTTGACTCCCGAAGCCGGCTTGGGGTTCTCTCACTCGCTCTGCCCCTCCCCAGGTAGCGCACGCTTTCTCTTTTAAAATAAGATAAACGTTCAAAAGTACATATACTCTTCTCGGTCCTCTGCTGCCGCTGTGGGTTTTAAGACCCTTCGCTGTCTTTCTTCTCAGGGGTCTCGGGAGCAGCTTGCTATTGCGGAGTTTGCAAGGTCTCTTCTTGTTATTCCTAACACACTGGCCGTGAATGCTGCCCAGGACTCCACAGATCTGGTTGCAAAGTTAAGAGCTTTCCATAATGAGGCTCAAGTCAACCCAGAACGCAAAAATCTAAAATGGTAAGCATACAATTTCCCTTTTTCACAGTCATCTGTGTATCGTGTATGGCACTTTAGCTTTGTTTTAAACCGATAAAAGATGATGACTAGTGATTAGCATTGGTGTATTTTAGTTAGCAGCTCAGAGTCCCAGCCTCTCCCTGCTTCTCTGGACAGTCACTACACCTGCACAAAGGTCCCACAGAGGCCGGGGGATTATTTTTGGGTCATCCGTATCTTCTTGAGGAGCCCCTGTTTAAGATACTGAATGATGTTGGGAGCCCAGTATCTATCTAAGCTTTTCTATGACTCGGTACTTATTTTGTTACTTACAGTCAACTACTGTAGTCTTAAGGGATCTATCCTGAGGTCCCTACATTTCCCAAGATTAACATTTGAATGGTGAAGCCATTCATCTCTTAAAGAGATGAGATGGGATAGGTGTGCATTATGTAAGAAATCACTTAATGGTTTTTTGGTTGGTTTTTTTTTTGTTTTGTTTTGTTTTTGCAGGATTGGTCTTGATTTGGTCAATGGTAAACCCCGAGACAACAAACAAGCAGGAGTATTTGAACCAACCATAGTGAAAGTTAAGAGTTTGAAATTTGCAACAGAAGCTGCAATTACCATTCTTCGAATTGATGATCTTATCAAATTACACCCGGAAAGCAAAGATGATAAGCATGGAGGTTATGAAGATGCCGTTCACTCGGGAGCCCTTGATGACTGATCTCATTTCTCTTTTATTTATAACAATGTTAGACGCAGTTATCTTGTATCTTGAGTATTACACATTAATAAAAATAACAAGCTGTCAAGCCTTGGGTTCTTACGAAAGATGGTTTCCATCCTCACTTTGGTCCTCTGATTTCACATATTACAATTTAGTACCTTGTTAGCGTAAGAAGAGATGAGGTTTCAGTTTAGTTTCGGCATGATTCATTAAGCAATTTCATCCTCTCTGAACACACATTGCTATTCCCATCCCACCCCCAATGCATAGGGCAGCCACACCACGATGTCCACCCTTTCGCTCCATTGTGTGTAACAGGGTAACAAGAATCCGACAGCCAGATGCTCCAAGAGGGTGGCCCAAGGCTATCGCCCCTCCTTGGATGTTGACCTAAGGGGGGAAAAATATATACCGTTATTCTGTGGACATAGGGTAAAAAGTTTTGTGGGGTTTTTTTAATAGTTATTTAGAACATGTGAGGTGGGGAGGGGCCAAAAGGGAGAGAGAAACCCAAGCAGGCTGGGTGTGGAGCCTGACTCCAGGCTTGATCCCACAACCGTGATTTCATGACCTGAGCCCAAATCAAGTCTGAGGCTTAACCTACTGAAACCACCCAGGTGCCCCAGGGCTAAAAATCGTAAATTATCTTTACCCTTTTAACATTACACCAGTAAACCATCCTTTCAAATTCCACTTTCATTTTTACTGTTTAGGTATACTCTTTATACCCCTGTGACATCCACCCTATCTCACTAGTTTAGAAGAGTCAATGCTCTGTTGGTGTTAGAAGTAAACTAATACACAGTCCAGGGTTTTTGCCTCGGGAAGCAATAAAAGAACTCCCCAGCCCTAGCAGGCACTTACCCAGGATCCACCCACAAGTTAGTTATTGGCCGGTTGGCCAAATACCAGGGATACTGTGGAACAGCTATACGTGGGTTTTGCTGTTTGCAATCTTAAAATTGCATTGTGAGAGTTCACTTGTGAGCTATCCCCACGACTGCTTGCTCGGGTTTACCTTCTCTGGGTTTAATCCAAGTTCTTTAGCTACTGCAACAGACAGGGCTGCAAAGGCTTCATTGATTTCAAATATGTCCACATCCTCCAATGACCAACCTGCTTTTGCAACCTGAAGGAAAGATGAATGGAATAGAGGTCTGAACACTCAGGTGGAGCCTTCCTTCATTGTAGATACTCAAAAGAATAGACTGATACTGAAGGATCTCTTCTGGGATGTTCCAGCAGGGGCCTAGTGGTACCACATTTTGCCTTGGTGACACCAGTTCCAAAACATGAAGGATCAAATATCCCTTGGAGATTCTAAAGTTAAAGTTTTGAAGCAGTAACGGGTTACACGTAGGTGACATGATCTAGGGGATTATCAGTTACCCCTAAAAGGCATATGACCCAAATGTTCTCGGCTGCTCTTTGTGGTGGGAAAGCGGACTAGAGGTAGAGCTGCAGGAATACGCTCGCATAAGGCTAGGGAGGAATTCCATTAAAGGGAAAATGAGATCTGATAAGAATAAAAAGGAAAACAAAACCAGGCTCAATCTTGACATTTTGGAGTGGAGAGGATCTGAGCCAAGGTTTACAGAGGACAGAATAACGGAATTACAGGGTGTTGGTCTGGTCCCAAAGGGGTTCGTTCAACCAACAAAGCAAAGGACAGGTGCTAACATTCAGAACTAGACTCACAGCTTGCTTTATCGCCGGAATTGGTCCTGTCCCCATAATGGAAGGCTCCACACCTACTTGTGACCAGGAAACTATCTGTGCTAAAGGTGTAAGCCCTCGACTGTCGGCCTCTGACTTCTTCATAAGAACCACAGCGGCAGCACCATCATTTATTCCTGTAAAATATGAAAGTCTGGAGTTTTGAGATGCTCATTGAGTTACACGCCTGTGTCTACTTTCTGACACGTGAAGACGTGTTAAATTATTCTTAATACATCTTGGCAAATTCATTGGCTGTAATTCCTATTTACAATGTAATTGGAAATGGTAAGTTTGGTAATATGAATATGACATAATTGACCACAGAATGTTCTAACTGAGGAAAGCTGGGGGAGGGGAGGGTAAGAAAAGAAATGGAAGAAATAGTCTTCATTTCACGGGAGGTACTGGGAGTTGCTGGTTTTGGAAAAGCACAGAGGTAGTAGATAAATTCTGGGGTTCCCTAATTTGCTTTTTCGCCTGTGTCTAGTGAGGATGTCAGGGAGTCAAATCCATTCTTTCACATATACATTAAGTCAAAAATGTAAACACTTAGTAATGATCAAATACAGAGAAACTACATTTTCCCTTGGAGCAACTAAAGGTTTTAGGATCATTTGTATACAAAAAAATAATTGAAACGAAGAAGGCATTTAGTTGGTGGGGCCTAGCAGAAGACGGTTTTCCCCCAACTGCCCTTTGGCAAATCTGACCTGAAGCATTAGCTGGGGTGACTGTTCCTGTTCCATCTTTGAGAAAGTAAGGCTTCAAGTTAGATATGGCTTCTATGTTGGTCCCATGGCGAGGAAACTCATCTGTTTTCACTTCAGTAAGACCTGAACGAGGAAAATCAAATCCCCAAGATTACCACAGAGATGGCAGTTGGCGTGCTAGGAATGGTGGAGTCCTGAGACATGATGCATGAAGATTCATACTTGGAAGGAAGGCTTATCAAAAATACTTTTATTCCAAGAGGAAAGTACACACTAATAAAAAAGTGTGTGTTCGAACATTTTATAAGCACTGTTCTCATGAGACATTTTGAGTGTTTTCCATATGCACGGCCCTTTCTGAGGAGGGCAGTTCCTTGTGCGAAAAGTTAAGGTGTGGGCGTAGGACTTGTCTGGTTACAACCGCCTGGACCCGGGAGCGTCAAAGCTATGAGGCTTGGACATAAGTGACGTCAGTTATGGGGAACGGAACAGTTACCAGTAATAGCCCCTTGACTAGAGCACGCCATATTAGATAATAGCAAAGTGACCCAAAAAGATCCACCCTCAAGATGTATGATATGTAAACAAAAACATACAGGAAATAACGAATGTTCACTTCCGAGGAGAATTAGCCTGTAGGGACAAAAGGTCAGCTGTTGCCTTCTAATAACCATGAGCCAACGCTCCAGTTTCTCACATGAAACCAGCTGTATCTACAGAACAGTGTGGACACTCTGGGACCGAGAGGGTCCAGTGCTAACACAGCTGCCTACGTTCTTAACCCTTCCACACCCCATAAACATGCCTCCCGCCCCCGCCCAGCCCCGCCATCTAAGACGTATCCAAGATCAATCTTTTCTTTGCAACCTGAAAGACACAATTTATAAACATTCCTATATATTATTTTGTAGAGTATTACTCTTACCTATAAATAGGCATGCTGCTGTTTAAACCATTAGGATCCAGATACTCACCTTTTCTAGAAGACACAAAAACTGGTATAATCTCTTTGTCAAAATAGCCAGCTTTCTGTGCACTCTCTGTCCTGTTCTGGGACAAAACTGCAAACTTGTCCTGATCTTCTCTACTCACTTGCCATTTTTTGGCTACATTTTCAGCTGTGAAAGAAAAAAATAATAATAAAGCAAAAGAAACATTTTCAGGAACTGGCTCTCGGTAGCTCAAGTTTTTCACATGTAAACAAGCATGGAGCGCCGAGTACAAGCAGCCTCACCGATGGGCTGCGACAGTGTTCTGTGGCCATCTTGCCTCACAGTGGCAATGAATTTGGAAATGTTGCAGTAAATCTTAGAAGCCATTTTCTTTGTTCCCGTCCTTCTCTCTTTTCCCTTCTATATAATTTTAAACTTTCAGAAATTTCCTTTATGCCGATTCACCAACTGTTTTATATATTTTTTGCCCCACTTACTTGATCATTCTCTCTGAACCATTTGAGAAAAATTTATAATCCTGCCTCTTTATCCCTCAATTTTAATTTCCCTGTATATTTCCCCCAAATGGCCATTTTCTTACATAAACACAGTTATCAAGATCAGGAAATTTAACATTTACAATACTATGATCTAATTCGTGGTCCAGATTCAAGTTTCACCTATTGTCCCAATGATGTCCTCTGTAGCTAAATTTAGATGCTCAGTTCAGGGATCACACACTGTGTTACACTTAATAGTGAAACAGCTCCTCAGTTTCTTTTTATTTGAAATAGTTCCTCATACTATCTTCGTGTTTCTTAACCTGGATTTTTTGAAGAGCAGAGGCCAGTTCTTTTATCGAACGTCTTCCAATTTAGGTTTGATGTTTCCTCAAGATTAGATTAAGATTTTGCAGAAAAGCAGGCATACCACGGACATGATCTCAGTGAATCTTATCAGGATACCTGTGGTATTAGTTCACCTCAGGTGCCGTTAGCTTTCATCACTTGGTTCAAGCCTCTCTACACGGTAAAGTTACTACTTTTCCGTTTATAACTTATCAGTAATTTATGGGAAGTTATTTTGAGGTTGCGAAAAAATACTTCTTCCTCATCAAATTTCACCTGCTACTTTCCGCATTCATGATTTTCCAACTCCAACCTTCCTTGTGTACATGTTAACTGGTGTTTTCCTTCCCTCCATGTATCATGCTGACATCAGTATGAACTCAAATATTTTTCCTTCATTTAATAAGTTACATAACCCGTAACTACCATTATTTATTCTGATGTTCAAATTGTTCAAGATTCGGGCAGTGGGCGTCCTCTAAGCTGGTTCCTGAGCCCTTCTGACATGTCCCCGTGTGCTCTAAGCACTTCTTCATTTTTTGTTTTTTGCTAGTTTTATGGTTTTACTAACACAAATACAATGTGCACATAAGCTGTGTATTCATTTTCTTTGCTGTGCAGCCCGGCATTGGAACTGGGGACTCTGGTGGCCAGTAGGACTGCTCTTTCCACAGTGGCTCTGCGGTTCTTGGAGGAGACACTGTGAGCAGTCTCTGCACAGTAAGATTTGTTGCACATCAAGCAGCACCTCCAGCTCCTTGATCTTGTGGCCTAGGAACATCCAGAAGCCAACAGGCAGCATGTGCTTTGTTTTCTTGTTGCTGCCGTAACCAATTCTGGGCATGAACATTTGGCCCTTGAATCTTCTGAGCACCCCATTGTCATTGCCTCTGGGTTTCTACCAGTCGCACTTAATTTTAACATACTAGTTTAACTGGTACCAGATGAACTCCTTGGTCACATTCCTGGGTTTCACCAGAGATCTGAAGGCAGCCATGATGCCAAACAGGGCGCTGCCACCTCCGCAGACAGCGCCGGAGAAAAACTTTATTTTTTTTTTAGCACTTTTGTCCTACCGTGGACACTTCTCAAAGGAACCTTAGTTCCTTAGTTCTCCTTAGTGGAGAAGGCATTTAGAAATAAAGATCCGGGTGTTAGGACTGCTCACTATTACTGGCATGTCATTGTTCCTGTGCCGGTTCATTAGGAACTTACATACACATACGATTCGATTTGCAAATGTATACACACTCATGGTGGTACCTTGCATTCTCTGAGTGTAACCTAACACCACCAGCGCACGCTTCGCCCTTTCCCTTCGTGGACTCCCTCCTACAATAGTGAGAAGCCTGGCTCCCATTATCCTCAATATAGTCACTCATATGCTCAAATCTAGAATATACACAAGGTGGTTTCAGAACTTGCTATCCCACACCACTGGAGAGAAAGCAAACCCAATAACTAGAGCTCGATATTTGTTTGCAGTTCTTTTTTCTTTGATTAGGTAAAACTTACACAAAGTGAAATACACAAATCTTAAGTGTATAGTTCAACGAGTTTTGACAAATGCAGGCAACCATATCTCCTGAATATGTAATATTTCCATCACCCCAGAGAGTTCTCACATGCCTCTTACCCATCTCCCCCTCCTTGAAGCAAGTAATATTCTGATTTCTGTCACCATAAATGCAACTCAGTGTCTGTTCTCAGCATTGTCATATTGTTGAGGTTACTGCTGTTTGTTCCTTCTTACTGCTGAGTGGTTGTTATGCATTCTCCTGTTGATGGATACCTGAACCATTTCTAGGTCTTGGCTCTTATGAATAAAGCTGCTATGAACTTCTTTGTGCAAAGCTTTTAGTGATCGATGTTTTCATGTGTCTTTAGTAAAGAAACTGCCAAATTTTTTCCAAAGTAGTTGTACCACTTTATGGCTGCAATGTATCAGAGTTCTAGTTGCTTCACATCCTTGCCAATATCCAGTCATTTTAATCTTCATCATTCTGGGGGTGTAGAACAGCATCTTATTGTGGTTTTAATTTGCATTCCCTGAAGTAATGATGAATACTTTTTTTGCACTGACTGGCCATTCATCTATCTTCCTTTGTGAAATTTGTGCCTAATCTTTAGCTCATTTTTCTTTCTTTAAATTTTATTTATTTATTTTGAGAGAGAGAGAGAGAGCGAGCGAGCAGGGGAGGAGCAGAGAGAGAGAGAGAATCCCAAGCAGGTTCCGCACTGTCAGCACAGAGCGCCATGCAGGGCTTGAACCCACAAACCATGAGATCATGACCCAAGCTGAAATCAAGAGTTGGAAGCTTAACCGACTGAGCCACCCAGGCGCCCCTTTAGCTCATTTTTCAATTGGTTGTCTTATTATTATTATAGGAATTCTTATATGTATCACGAATATTTTCTCCTAATTGGTGACTTACTTTCTTAATAGTGCCTTCAGTGATGGTAAGTTTTAATTTTTGAAATCTAATTTATCTAATTTATCTTCTAAGTTTATTGCCTTCTGAGTCTTGTCTTACCCTCAGGTTTACAAGCTATTCTATGTTGACTTCTTTGGTTTTTATCTTTAGATCCGTGATTCATCTCAAATGAGTATCTGTTTACAGTGTGAGGTAGGAGCTGAGGGTCATCTTTTCCCAGTTGCTTGTGGACCCTCTTATTCCCGCACCACTCATTGTAAAGGTTTTCCTTTCCCCATTTCATTACACTGGAAACTTTGTTGAAAATTACCACAAGTCTGGGTCAGAGACAGAATCTTAAGCAGGTTCCGTGCTCAGTGTGGAACCCGACATGGGGCACAATCCCACGACCCTGGGATTGTGACCCGAGCCAAAATCAAGAGTCAGATGCTTAACTAACTGAGCCACTCAAGGGCCCCAATTTCTGTATTTTTATCCTTTCGTTTTTGGTAGTTTTACTAGCTTGCCGAAATGCAACTCTTTGTCTTTCTTGGTGTTCGAATTTTGTTTCTCACAAAATTTGGGAAATTTTCACCTATTGTTTCTTCAATAATGTTTCTGCCTCCATTCTCTTTCTTCCAAGATTCCTATTCCATGCATGTGAGTCCAGTTTACTTTGTTCCACAGATCCCTGAGGCTCTATTCATTCTTTTCTCAATCTTTTTCTCTGTGTTCTTCAGGTTGTATGTATTACTCTATCCTTAAATTCGCTGACCCTCTCTTCCGTCTCCAGTTTTTCATTAGGCTATCCGGTGGGTTTCTCATTTCAGAGTGTGGGCTTCACAGTTCTAATTTTCATCTACTTCTTTGTGCGTATTTTCCCTTCTACTGCTAAGGTTTCCCTTACATGTTCCTCAGTCGTGTTTTCCTTTATGCCCGTAAACCCGGGTAAAACAGCACCTTTAAAATCCTTGTCTGCTGATTCCAGTATCTGTCATTGTAGGGATCAGATTCTATTGACCGTTTTTTCTACTGTTATGGGATAACATTTTCCTATTTCTGTGAATGCCTAGAAATTTCTTATTGCATGCTGGACATTACAGTCGTTATACTGTTGAACATGTGCATTTTATGATCTTTAAGCAAGGGTAATGAGTATCATTCCCATTAACATGCTGGCAGATCATACGGATCCTTTTGAAGCTTGATTTTTAAGCTTATTAGTTTGGGTCTAGAGTAGTCCTTACTCTGGGGCTAGAGCCCTACCCTAAACTTTGACCTTTCTGAGATGTCAAGGGAGTGTCCAGGGGGTTCAGTAAAGTTTCTGCTCTGGCCGGTCCGAACTCCTGAGTCTCCCAGTTCACAACTCTCTAGCAGCTGTTTCCAGCAGGTGTTGCCCTGCACACATACATCTGAGTATTTGACCAAAGTGTTGAGGAGACCCTTATGGAGACTTCCGGGGCTCCTTTTCTAGCTCCCTTCTCTCTAGTACTCTGCCCCACAAAATCTAGCCATCTCAGCAGCACCAAACTCTGACCTCTGCCTCCCTAGTTCAATGGCCACTATTCCTCCAGGCAGAAAGTCAGGGACAGTGGGGTTTTCCCTTCTTTCAAGAATCTCAGTCTTGTGACAGACTGCAGCCAAAGTAGAGGTGGCACTGGTGTGGGCATTGGCACCATGGCTGGCTGCAGGGTGGGTGAGTCCCCTGCTCTCGTCTAGGGGAGCCCTAGAGCAGCCCTTCAGGGAGAGGACCCCAGAGGCAGGGCAAGAAACTGCCTTGGGGAGAAAGCAAGGTGCTCCTGGTAACCCACCCCTCCCTCATCACAGGATCACGCAGGGCAGAAAGAAGGTGCCACGATGCCCTGACAGGAATCTTCAAAAATCCATCTGAACTATTTGGGATGATGCCCAAACTCGGGATCTATCACCTTCCCTGGTCAGTGCTAGCCAAGTTCCCGACGGGGGCACACTGAGAACATTTGGCAGGCCATGCCTCTAAGACATGCCTCAATCTTGATCTACTGTGAAGGCTCAGTGTGGATCTGAGAGCTCCGGATCCTGGTCTATACCAAGTTGGTAGAGCCATTCCAAGCCCAGGTGAACTTCCTTCCTGTACCTTGTCTTTGGGGAATTCAAGCACCAGAGGGAGAGGAACAACATGTTCCTCTACATAAATCTAGAAGGGAGGGTTTCCCCAGGCTGAGGGAGGAAAGAGCTGACAGGCATCAGATGAAGGCTCCATGGGGAAGGCCCCTGGTGCTGCCCTGTGTGGAAGGAATACATCTACCCCTGTTAGAACAAGCCATCAGGGAGTGGTACCAGCAAGGAAGGGACAACAGCCAGTAGGAAATGGCAGTTCCTGGCAACTGCCCCTATCCCCCACCTACTGCTGGGGCCGACCGCACTGGAAATGCCTGAGCCACTGTGGACAAGATGCAGGACCTTTCCCAGAGTGACAGCATTTATCTAAAGCTGGAGAGAAGGGGGAGGATTTGTTTCCAAACAATTTGGATTGTTCCCAACACCATCCCTGCCAGGAGCTTGCAAAAGGCTAAGGTGTGGAGCAATGGGGGCTGAGCCCCAAGTGGTAATACAGAAGGTTCTGGAAGGTCCTCATGAAAAAAGGCCCAAATTAGGAGGAAAAAAAAAGAATCTCAGTCTTACATGATTGTTGGCTAATATTTGAAAACAGTTGCTGATATGTTTTGACCAGTTTTCTATTTGTCTATATTAGGAGGTCTAGTCTTTACTAATGCCTACATCATGGCCTGAGACTTTTTCTTTTTTTTTTTTTAAGCAAAAGAAATTTATTTTACATAATTCTGGAGAATAGAAGGCCAAGATGAAGATGTTGACAGGTCTGTTTTCTCCTGAGGCCTCTCTCCTTGGCCACTTTCTCACTGTATCCTCACATGGTCTTTCTTCTATGCTGCCATGTCTAGTATTTCTTCCTCTTCTTCTAAGGATGCCAGTTTGATTGGATTAGGGACCACGCTAAAGGCCTTATTTTAACTTGATTACTCCTTAAAAGGCCCCAACTCCCAAACACAGTCACATTCTGAGGTCCTGGGGGTTAGGGCTTCAACATATGAGTTTTGGAAGGTCACAGTTCAGCCCAGAACACCTCAGACAAGGCTTGACAGCCTCTGGTGATGTTGACACAGCTGGAATATCACACTTGGAGAAATTCCGGCCTGGACACTATGATAACACCCTGTTAGGGAACACAGCCTCCCGCAGTCTGGCCACACTCTCCAGCCTTCCCCGCGGCCGCCCTCGCTTGTAGTGACAAGATGCCTCAGCTTCTCTCTGCTCCCCACGTCTCCACGCCCCTCCCTCCTTGCCTTTAGACACACTGTTCCCTCTGCTTAGAATCTTGCTCTTTCCCCCACTTTCTCATGACTCAAGACAGCAGTTCTGTTGACCTTCCAGTTGCCTGGCCCGTAAACCTGAACCGCAGACGCCTAATGAAAACCAGGTCATATGGTGCAAAGAGTGCAGTGTGAGGTGCCAGGAGTACCTGCTCACCTCTGATACCACCTCTGCCACGAAACCACCGTTTGGGGCCCTGGTCTGTTCATACGGTGAAATGGGAGGTTGATCAGAGCTCTGAAGTCCCACCCACCTGCAACATCCCGCCATAATCAAGGAGTCACAGAGGAGAGACAGGCTATTTCCTCAGTTGGGCTCACCCGAGTGGAACTAGCCCTGCCATCAGTGATACAAAATGAGGAGGACATGGTCCCTGACCTTAAAGAGGAAAGCACCTGCAGAGCTGACTATGACATGACCTTTCGGACACCTTTTTACAGTTAGTCTGTCTTCAGCTGTGTCTGCCTTACCCGTAATGCCCATATGGTAGTTGTGAAATGCATCGGTAAGCCCGTCACAGAGTATGCTGTCCATCAGTGGCATTTCCCCCATCTTGACTCCTGCCCTCAAATGAACCAAGTGAGGAGCCTGGAAACAAGAAATACAAGTGGACTTAGGATTGGCTGTAACTAGTCCTCTCCTTAGGATCCCACTCAAAACTATCCATGGCTCCCCGGTCTTCGCCTAGTCCCCCCGGTGATCCTTCTCCCCAGTCGGCCCATCCTCCTCCCACCCAGGGCTTGAAGACCCCTGGAATCAGCACACAATTCTATCCTACCCACTCTTGAGAAGCTGTTAGTCTCCTACCTACCTATTTCCATTTACCACCAAATCTATCCATTCTGTGTCCTGTGTCCTTAAAAACTCCATTTAGTCTTTCCGAAGAGGCAACTAGTTATCTGGGTTTTTTTTTTTTAATTTTTTTTTTTAATGTTTATTTATTTCTGAGACAGAGAGAGACAGAGCATGAGTGGGGAAGGGGCAGAGAGAGAGGGAGACACATAATCCAAAGCAGACAAGTAGTTATCTGTTAAACGAGGAGCTAATCTAACGGCATAAGTGATCACGCTGTGTGTTACTCATTTTGATACAAGACATAATGCCTACAGTCAGAACAATCAGGAGACCTAATTAATGGGGAGAGCTTTCTGGGTGTGGGTCCTCTTAACTCCTACCAACTCAATAGCAGCTAAAATAGAATGGAAAAACTTGGAGTCAGAAAATTGATATTTGAATCCTGGCTCTGGGCCTCAGTTTCCTGACCTGTGGATTGGGAATGATACCATCTACCCTATAAGGGCTGTTGTGACTATATGTATAAAAGCTACAAACCTCGTAAAGTACTACACAGATATTAGCATGGTCCCCTCGGAATCACTCCGATCATGTTCACTACCTTCAACTTACCTCCTCCTGGGCTGATTTGGCCCTGTCTAGGGGATCCCCAGGTCAGACCCTGAACTGCCTGTAGGAAGCTGGTGATACACTTTTTTCTTTTCACTCCCATGCCAATTTGAGGGATGGGCCTTGGGGAAAGAAATTCTGCCGAGCAAACCTATTTGAGAAGGGTACCACTCAGTGGTCCTCTTTTCCACATTCGATGTCTCCAAACGGTCAACAAAATTTAGTCCCTTGGTCCCTGGGGTCCTTCTTGTCAAGCACAGGACAATAAGTGCAAACATCTGTTTGTTACGTTTCCATACAATGAGAAAGAAATTTAAGACCAAGGATATCAACCAACTAATGTAACAGGTTAAATTTGGGACACACTTTATGCTTTGGTAACATTTTAGAAAAAAAAAAAAAAATGAATTCTGTTCCAGTCACACTGGTTGACAGGATTTTTCTACAACCTGGATTTCTCCCCCAGCTCGGAAGAATAATTAACATCCACATAGGGATCAAGGTTGAATCCAGTTTTACTTTGTTTACTGTTTGGTCTCAGCTCTGCTATGCACCAGGTTACTCTGCTGTGGCAAAATGAGTTTATTAGTGAGAGGTCAGCAAGAGTTGTTTCTTCAGAGGCCTCACCTTGCTCATGCTTTCCATGCCTCCTGCAACCACAATATTAGAGTCTCCTGTCCCTATTGACTGGGCTGCAAGGCATACGGCTTTGAGGCCTGACCCACAGACCATCTGGCAGCCCCACGCTGGAACAGAGTAAGGGATTCCTGCACCCATACTGGCTTGTCGAACGGGATTCTGCCCACAACCTGGAAGAGGGAACACAGAGACTTCTCAGCAATCAAAGAGAAACAAAATGTTTCACTGGGCTCCTGTCACTTCCCAGCCAAGCTGAAACAAGCCACGCTCCCAGCCAGACAGAAAAAGGCCTGTATACACTCTATCCTTGCCACAATCTAGCTCTTGAATATGGATTATCTCGTGCTGTTCTATATTTTAGGGATATAAGTTTCCTCTTCCACAAGGAAACGATTAATATCTTAAGAAGGAAACATTCTTCTTGATCTTTCAACAGGGTCTGAATAAGCACACATTCCCTTATTTTTTTAAAAAAAGTTTATTTATTTGAGAGAGACAGAGACAGTGTGAGTGGGGGATGGGCAGGGGGAGGGAGAGAGAGAGAGAGAGAGAGAGAGAGAGAATGAATCCCAAGCAGGCTCTGCACTGTCGCCACAAAGCTGGAGTCAGGGCTCGATCTCACAAACCATGAGATGATGACCTGAGCCGAAATCAAGAGTCGGATGCTTAACCGACTGGGGAGCCACCCAGGTGCCCCAGCACACACTCCCCCATAAACACAGGGCAGAACTTGGGCATCATCCATGTTTCTAACTAGGGCCATGTGCTTCCATGATCATGGCTTTAAGGCACCTGGCACAGTAAGAGGGTTACTTAAAGAGGAAAACCTCTGATAAGAAGTATTTCTTTCTTTGCTTGATATTCATCACACATGGTTAACTGGTTATGTAACAAGACATGTGCAAAATCAGAACTGACAAATACCCTTGCATAATTCAACTGTGGGAACTGTTCCTTCAGGGAACCGAAAGAAATACATCACATACATAAAGTAGCACAGAAGTGAATGGAGTTGAGGGGCGCCTGGGTGGCTCAGTCGGCTAAGCGTCCGACTTCAGCTCAGGTCACGATCTCGCAGTTCGTGGGTTCGAGCCGCGCGTCGGGCTCTGTGCTGACAGCTCAGAACCTGGAGCCTGTTTCAGATTCTGTGTCTCCCTCTCTCTCTGACCCTCCCCCGATCATGCTCTATCTCTCTCTGTCTCAAAAATAAATAAACATTAAAAAAAAAAAAAAAAAAGGAAGGGAATGGAGTTGAAAGTTTCAAATATTCTCAGTACCCAGTGCCTATTACCAAAGGATCAATATTTGTACAGTGGTCACTCTATTGCAAATTTCAGATAGACCCATACCTAGCACCTTTCCTCAGTGAGTTTATTGGAAAAAACTCGCCAATAGCTCATGGACAAAAATTTAGAGATTATATTTATTACAATGCTCTTTCTCTGGGATTAGACTGGTAGCCTTGAAACTAAAAACATATATAGGAAAAATTGTTCAAGTGACAGAATCAAAATACCTCTAAATTGAACTCAGCATATTAGTTAATAAAGAATATATTATTTGAAGCTCCTGCTTTTTAAGCTACAGTGAGTTACAAATGCATTTAAGTAAATGATTCCTTCATAAAGATGTTATGTGTTTATCCATAACCTCCATCTTCAAGGTAAGAAATGAGCGCAGGGTGCCTGGGTGGCTCAGTCGGTTAAGTGTCCAACTTTGGCTCAGGTCATGATCTCGCAGTAAGTTTGAGCCCTGTGTCATGCTCTGTGCTGACAGCTCAGAACCTGCAGCCTGCTTTGGATCTTGTGTCTCCCTCTCTCTGCCCCTCCCCGCTCACGTTCTGTCTCTCAAAAATGAATAAAAACGTTAAAAAATGTAAAAAAAAAAAAAAAGGTAAGAAATGAGTGCTAAACATAATTAATAGTCTAGCAGTTAGCAGAACGTGAGCTCCATGAGAATGAGGATTTCTATCTGATATGAACACTACTTATCCCTAGCTGAAAAAAAATAGTGCCCAGTGCACAGCAGGTGATCAGCTAAACATTTTTATAGGGTTATGGAGGGTGTCTAGGCTTAAGAAGTAGGACAGATGAAGGTTCGAATGCTAGCTCCATCTCCAACTGTGCCTGTGGATAAGTGACTTGACCTTTCAAAATCTCATCCACTCATTTCGAAAATGGAGAGAATACGATTCAACAGACTTACTGACGGGATTAAATAAAGCAATGAAAGCAGTAAGCACAGTGCTTTAAAGGCCCAACACTCAGCAGGCCCTTGATAAACATCGCTATTCTTTGTATTTTAATTTGCAAAGATACTATAGAAAAGAAGCGTGGAAGAGAGAACAGAGAAACCAACATGGAGTACCGTATGGCAACTGAATTAAGTCTGAATCATGGGTCCGGGAAGGAAGGAGGATGTGGGCTGAAGGCTGCCAGTCTGAGAGTGTTACTCACCTATTTTAAAGCCCTTGGAGAGTCAAGGGAAAGTGGTAGGCCCGCAGGGATAATTTGAGAAAGGAGAATTAGAAAGAGGAACTACAAAACTATAAAGTAAGAAACACCAAAAAAAAAAAAAAAAAGGGCCAGGTCTCAGACAGGGTAAGGACAAAAGTGAGCATTACCAGTTACCACTAGCGATAATTGGAATTTATGCTACGGAGTGAACATGAATCTGGTTATTAATAAGTAGGAATGGCCAGTGATCACCAGTCCGTAGACAGTGGGAACCAGAAGGGAGACAGGAGCACTCTGGTGACTCACCTATTCCCAGGGAGTGAGACACCCCCGTGAGGAGCAGGAAGTGCAACCTACCTGGCCAGCTTGGAAGGGAGCCTACCGCGGGGCGCAAGGCCCTTACCTCTGCCCTATCCCCAGCAGGTGGCACAGTGCGAGACACAAAGGAGGAATTCACACTTTTGTACTGAATGTGTACATTTCTGGGGACTATGGAGGGCCGTGCATACTCTCGGATGCGTGAGGCTGGCCCTGGGTCTACAGCATGAAAAGGCAGTGGGGGACGGTGGTCTAGTCTAGGCTCATCCGGACACGCAGATGAAAGTCTAGGAGTGTTAAACTGGAAGGGGCTTGCCAGAGGGCCGACAGGAAGAATTCCCACAGCGGGAACGCCGTGGGCACATCTCTGGAGTGAAGAACTTCAGCTTCGGGAGCGGGGATGGGAGGACGTGTTGATGGGTTGCTTCCAATAAACCTGACCTCAGCCGGGGTCTCTGAGGAGTTACCTGCTGTCAAAACGTGTCCAAATATGACCTCTGACACCTCTTCGGGAGCCACAGCGGCCCTCTTCAGGACTTCTTTGATGACCGTTGAGCCCAGGTCGTGGACAGGGACGGTGGACAAGGCACCATTGAAGGAGCCTAGGGCAGAAGGGCAGGCGGGGGCGATGAGGAGGGCGTCCAGCGCGGCTCGTGAGGGTACAGAGCGGAGCGTGTGTGACTCTCACCCAGGCGAGACTCGCGCGGAACGCTGCCAGATCATCGGGAAGCCGCGGACGCGCGGGAAGCCTGCGCATCCATTCCCCAAGCGCTGGCAGATGGGCGCGGCCCACGCTTCCCTAACAAAAGGGGTCGACGGTCCCACGCGCCCAAGGGCTTTGAAACGTCCACAGCGCTAAGCGCGGGACGGCAATTCTCACTAAACCTCCATTCACCGCCGCGACCCTGCTCTGACCACCCGTCAACCCCGCCCCTGTGGCCACAGGGCTGACATGGCTCCTCCTGGAGCTGGCCAATCAGAGAACGAGAGAGAGAGAGCTCCACCCTCGCCATCCAATGGGAGAGTCAGGCGGCACGGTGGTTCTACCCGGGGATCCAATCAGAGCACGCGAAGAGGAGTGGGCATCACCTGGCGAGGACAGGGCGGGGCTGCCGGGTGGTCGGCCGGGAAGGGCGAGGTGCAAAGTCCAGGGTGTCCCAGGGGTCCCGGAGTCCCCGCGGCTTAGCCGCCGCCGTCCACTTACCTATAACGGTCCGCGCCGCCGAGACGATCACCACGGGGTCGGAACCTGCACTCATCCTGCCGCACCACAACCTCTCGTGCTGCTGAGGGCCCGGAGCTGCAGGCGAGTGAGGCAAAGCCTTGCTCGGCCGCTGACAGGCCGCTCCAGGGGGCGGAGCCGCAGGCAGACCCGCCCACCGATCCGCGGGCGCCAATGCGCAGGCGCGACGGCTGGCGCGCTGGAGGGCTAGGCCGCTGGGGACCCGGACAGCGGGCGGGACCGCGGGCCCTGGAGCCAGACACGCATCACCACCGCCTCGGACCCTTACCTGAACACCCCAGTGTTGTAGTTTGTCTTGACGTCTTTGATTTGGGGGCGGGAGGCGTGTTTGGCGAGTCAGTGAAAAGTGGGGGTGACAGAATAGTAGTACCCCACGTTCGCTCAGGACTCGAATCCCGGTGGCGAGAACGTGGGCGCGAATCCTGCCAGCTGCCGACCTGCGGGCGGTTCTGTTGTGTGCTTTTGCCCTCGTGGCTTCTACAGTTCCTCTCCGAACTAGGCGCCAATAATTACCACTGGGGGTTTAACTTGGTTCTCCGTGCAAACCCTTCTCCGTGCTCTCGTGCGGGGTGGAGATCAGCCCCGGCGCTGAATGCGTGAGGAAGTCTGTGTGAGGGGTGTCTTAATGTCCCACACGTCCAAAGGATTTCGTTTCAGTTGACAGGCAGAATCTGAAAATGGGTGCATGCAGCAAGCTGGGTCACTCTTGTGAAACACAAACCCTTTGCCACTTCCCAGCTCCGACTGGGCAAAGCTCAGAATTTTTCAAAGCTATCTAGGAACCTTAATACCTGGCCCCTCTGGTCACTTTTCAGCCTCTAGTCTGGCGGTTTTCTCCTGGACACACCCCGCAGTCTAGTCTCCCAGAGAGGGGTCTTGCTTTGTCTTCTCTCTAGCACTCAGAGCAGCGCCGGATCCACCCTAGCTACTTAATACTTACCTAATAAGTATTCATGAATTTTCATGATCTTGTCCAAAAGCTTTAGCAAACCCTCAAAGGTTGCGTAAGACCCCATAGAGATTAGAGTCAGCCACAAATATGGAGACTCAAACAAATATTTGAATAATAACTGGAGCACCTGGTTGGCTCAGTGGGTGGAGCCTGTAACTCCATCGCAGGGGTGTGAGTGCCGGGGGTCCAGCCCCAGTAGGGGTTCCCGAAGGATGGCGTCTGCGAAAATAACAAATGGACTCAGACAACAGTGTGTTCGACTGGCCGCTTTATTGTGGCAAGCGTGGCATTGTATGTGTTAGCAATTTCCTCGTAGCGTGCGTCATCTATGTTTCTCCGCTTTACCTAATTCTAAAAATGATCCTTTGTGTAATCACCCATTAAGGAACCTCATGGTTATTTCTTTGTAACGTTCCCTCCTGCCTTTTGCTTATTGATTAATTTCTTCATACTACTTTCATTATGTAGCTACGTTTATGGTTCATAAAGCGTTTGCTTCGCTATTTTCATGAAAGGTCATCTAGCTCTCAACACCTCAAGTGGAACATTCATAGGGACATGACTTCTTAATTGTTTCTTTGAACCAAGCTGAGTTTACCCAAGCTGAATTTCTAGTAGGAAGGTTTTTGTTTTTGTTTTTGTTTTTGTTTTTTTAGAAATTTGAGGAATCAAAGAGAAACAACCTAAATATGGCAGGAAGGAAAGGGGTTTCTAGGGAAGTAGTGCAGCTTGTTGAGAACAAGGGGGCAAGAGGACTTTGTCACAATGTTGTGGAAGGGAAACTGCTGCCAAGGGATCTGCTGCCTTGGCAGGATCAGCAGGATCCCGGCTGCCAAGGGATCCTGGAGAATCCTGAAGAGTTTTCAAGTAGATGAAATACTTACTAGATCCTGGGAATCTACATTAGGCCTTGCAAAGGTATGTAAGTGGGCCAAATGAACCAGAGAAGAAAATAGCTGGAGCACAGACCCCACAGGTAAGGTAGGAAAAGCTTGGATAACACCGTTTCCTTCGGGAGAAATCCTTAGTCTGGAATCATGATGGAATCAGCAGTCCTCCCTAAGAACTCAGCAGCAAATCTAAGATCCTCCTGTCTGAAATGTGTTCCCTGTCCTCAAACATGTGAGTCCAAGAAATGTATGGAGTCTGTCCCTTGGCTTCATACTCTGTTCTATCCCAGTGTCTTCTTACATCTCTGGCTACCCAGTCTCCTTTGTGGACTTACTTTGACCGCCCCTTAATATATTCCCCTGAGGCTATGACTTTGCACTAGCACTCTGGGTAATGCCAGTCACTCCCGTGGCTTCAGTTACTACCATAAGTGAAATCTCTACCATCTCTACCACTACTACCATAGTGAAATCTCTCTCTCTAACCTAGTTGTCTCCTGAGCAGATGCCCTCTCCATTAAAATCTCATATAAGCCCATCAAATTTAACACATCTAAACCAAACCCATGATAATATCTACCTCTTCCAGCCTTTATTGTTTCTTCTCTATTGAAAATCTCAATTAGCAGTGCACCTATCTTTTGTTAACCCACCTACTGGGGAGGAGCACTCCATGTAGACATTACTTCTTCCAGGAACCTTTCCTATCTTTCCTAGCATTTGGTGCCCCTTGACATCATCTACCCAACTTATCTTCTTACCAGATGTTAAAACTCCTAGTTTCATCTGTCGCCTGTACTAGACTACATAAACTTTACAGATCATCTTCTTATATTGCTTTATGCACAGGTCCTAACACATTACAGGCATTCTATATGAGTGAATAGATTCTTTATGTCCCGTGCCTAACACATGTGAATGAAGATGAATATATTCTTCTGGATGCAAGGAATGTATCCAGCTGTTTCCCACCTGAAGGCTCTATCAAGAACCAAGTTAAGAGCAAAAATTGAGAGGGTAATTGCTTGCTTCTGTTGAGGCGCCACACAGCACCTGTTTTCAGGGGAGTCCTCATTATAGCTGCGCATCAAGCTCTACTCAGAGCTTTGCATGGACCAGGATAGGAACTAAGAATAATGAATAGGCAAAAGGAGAGCAAGAGAATCATTTTAAAAATTGCATCTAGATCAAGGATCATACGCTACCTGGGCTGGCGAGGAATGGGTGGGTAGCCACCATAATCTCCACGTGTGAGCGAGGGGCCACTGCTACAGCAGCGCTCCTCAGCCAGTTTCTCCTGAAGGGGCCTTGAAGCCATTCTTGGTGAAGTTTCACAAAGAGGGTTGCAGGAGTGCAGGCCAGATTTAAGCTAGAGGGCAGAACCCCCAAACCTCCCCTGTAGCAAGCTCCCCAGTTGGTCTGAAGGGGGCAGTGAACCACCACTGCAGATTGGCCACAGCTCATTTGCCGTGCACTCTGCAACAGGGGTGACTCAATTCTTTCTCGGCACAACTCCTCTATGGTGGCTCCAGACCAAAGGTGATGACGTTATCCAGGATTGTGAGAAGGGTTCATTATGACCACAGGGATAAATGAACTCCTAAGAAAGTGTCGTCAGAGAAGAGCAGGGGGGTAAAGACTGGTCTAGAGGACAAACTGCTACGAATGAGAAATAAGGAGTATCTGAGAGAAAGAATGCCTTCACATGATGTTTGCAGAAATGTCCCAGAAACTGGAGTGGTCAGTTTTGTCAACTGCAGCCAAGGCCAAGAGAAGGAAGTGAGCCCTCTGTACCAAGCGCTGTGACATTTCTGTTCTCCCAGCAGCAGTGTCCACGGAAACTTCTGTGAGCAGGTGGCAACTGGTACACTTCCAACAATGCCAGAACTTTGCGAAATGTTTTCATTCCTCTTGTCCACAAACTGGTATCACCTTCAAAAGAATATTAGCCACTTCTAAAAGACTATTCTTAACGAAACCCTCTTACTTCAGCCAGTGTCTTCAACTACATACTACAAATCTTTATAATTTGTATTTTCACCATCAGTGCATTGCTGGGTCCTGTGGTTGTTGCCTGCTCCTACATACCTGACACAGCAGCCTCTCTGACCGCTTGGGAACCATCACCCTCCGCTCAAGCACAGCTCCTTCTCCCACCCAAGAGGACTAGCAGGATGACACAGCCCCAAGCCCAGGCTTTAGGAATCAGACAAACTTTTGCTCCTAGCTTTGGAGGTGGGTATTGCCCAGGAAGCTTTGATGACAGCGCCCTACGGGGCAGATCTAATACCTACCAATCCTTGGGTGACCACTTAACCCTTTCAAACCCCATTTCTTGTTCTGTAAAATGACCAGTTGCCTCTTCTCATAGGGGTGATGATAAAAATGCAGATTAAAAAAAATTACTTGTCAGTTTCTGGCATGTAAGTACTCAACAGGTATCAAAAAAACGTTCAGGCACTTTTTGCTATCTTCATAGTACAATTCTCTTCAGAGTGATGCTGAAGTAGAGACATCAAAACTTTACTAACTTTCAGCTTTATCCAAGTTGACTGCACTTACAATTAACCTTCTTTGGCAGTACTCGAGTTTTTGCCAAATGGCGGATTCTCCATTACTGGAGGTTGTCTAAAAAACGCTTCAGGGGCGCCTGGGTGGCTCAGTCGGTTAAGCGTCCGACTTCAGCTCAGGTCACGATCTCACGGTCCGTGAGTTCGAGCCCCGCGTCGGGCTCTGTGCTGTCAGCTCAGAGCCTGGAGCCTGTTTCCGATTCTGTGTCTCCCTCTCTCTCTGACCTTCCCCCGTTCATGCTCTGTCTCTCTCTGTCTCAAAAATAAACTTAAGAAAAAAAAATTTAAAAAAACAAAAAAAACAAAACAAAAAAACAAAACGCTTCAGTACTCCCACTTATCCACTTAAAGAGAAGGCATACACTTTTAACAGGAAGTAAACACAGGCAGCTTTTCACCTTTACACCCAAGACCTTACACATTTAGTGTAAGCTACGATCTTTTCTCTTTCAGAGGTAACTATCCAAATACAAATTTATATTTGAAATAACCTCATCAAGGGAAACGGTCTGTCATCAGAACTGGAACTTCGAGAACTTAGGACTAACATTTACTGAGAAGGCACCATGTACTTGGCACCACTGTAAGCACTTTACGTGTATTAGCTCGTTTAAAAAAAATTTTTTTTTAATGTTTATTTATTTTTGAGACATTGTGAGAGACAGAGTGCAAGCAGTGGAGAGGCAGAGGGAGACACAGAATCTGAAGCGGGCTCCAGGCTCGGAGCTGTCAGCCCAGAGCCCGACGCAGGGCTCGAACTCACGAACCGTGAGATCATGACCTGAGCCGAAGTTGGACGCTTAACCGACTGAGCCACCCAGGTGCCCCTAGCTCATTTACCTTACAGGCAAAAATTGAGCCACCGAAAGAGAATGCAGTTTTCCCAAGTCTTGAAGCAGGTAGTAAGTGGTAAAGCCAGGATTCAAACCCATTAGCTCCAGAGGCCAGGCCATGCTCTGAACTGGATTAAGACTTATCACCTCTCTTATCATAGTCATACCAGCAAATACAGCATCCAATCCCCAAAATGAAAAATACTGACTTTGCAAATCCCAAGTTCTCTCTGCCTAACACAGATGCATCAGAAACTTGAAAATTGGTAATGACATATAACCGTTCTATATTGAATTTAGTTATAAAATTCTATCACTAGTTGAAAAGTTTATTTCCTATTATACGCCAAGGATTACAGAACCTCAAAGGAAATTCCATTTTTCTTTAAAATGGCAAGGTTAAAAAAGTACGTAAGAAAAACCGAAGTCAAAAGTACTTCATAAATCCAGGGAATATTTAGTATTAAAAAAAAAATTTTTTTTTTTTTACATTTATTTTTGAGAGAAAGAGCGTGAACTGGGGAGGGGCAGAGAGAGAGAGAGCCAGGCACAGAATCCGAAGCAGCTCCAGACTCTAAGCTGTCAGCAGAGAGCCCGATGCGGGGCTCGAGCCCACAAGCTGTGAGAGCATGACCTGAAGTCAGACGCTTAACCGAGTGAACCACCCAGGCGCCCCTACTATTTTAATATACACCAAAATGTCAAATTATCCTAAGTAAATGTATTTAAAATTGTGTAGGATTTGAGACCGCACAAAAGGCTAACCAAAAGTCACAAAGTGTAGTATCTTAAATACACCAATGAAGACAAGATACACCTGTATGCCAGTTGAGCGAGCAAAAACACAGGGCTTATATTCAAATAAGCTGTACCTCAGTTTCGGGTGTCCTAATTCCACTTCTGAGGTTCCTTGATTGTATTACAAGAAATATCTAAAACAGTATCTTGCTTTCATCGGAAATCACATTTCCTCTCAACCACATATATGTAAAAAACTATAGCTTCTGGGGCGCCTGGGTGGCGCAGTCGGTTAAGCGTCCGACTTCAGCCAGGTCACGATCTCGCGGTCCGTGAGTTCGAGCCCCGCGTCGGGCTCTGGGCTGATGGCTCAGAGCCTGGAGCCTGTTTCCGATTCTGTGTCTCCCTCTCTCTCTGCCCCTCCCCCGTTCATGCTCTGTCTCTCTCTGTCCCAAAAATAAATAAACGTTGAAAAAAAAAATTAAAAAAAAAAAAAAAAAAACAACTATAGCTTCTAAAACCATTCTATAACACAGACTTTGGTATATCAGTAGACATATTATTAGTATCAGTAGCAGTGACCAGTGTTTTCAAACAAACATCACTGACTACTACACAGATACCCTAGTGACCTGAAATCATCTCACAAAAACAAAGTCTACTTCTCAACTAAAACCTAACACACACTTAAGGAACTGATTTTCTTCTTTATAAAATTTTTCTGTATATGTGAATATTTTATAATAATTATTTTTACAAGTCAGAAAAAAACATTTACAGTCCTAAATTCCACGTTTATCTTGCAAAACAATGCATATTATTTTTTTAAAGATTTTATTTAAGTAAAATCTATACCCAGTGTGGGGCTCAAACACACAACCCTGAGATCTAGGAGTCACATGCTCCAGCAACTGTCAGCCAAGCACCCCAAAGAATACATTTTTTTAAAAATTAAGTGCACAATCAAAATCAATGCATGAACTGAAGTTTCACTTTTGTGGTATGTTGAAGAATTAGGAGTAGAACTTCAGCAATTCAATGAAAATAAATGCTAAAAACACACATGCAAATAAAAAAAAAAACTAATGCAAGCGGTTACAATAAAAATCTTTATTTAGGTTTGGTCAGTACAGGTAAGATATACTGGAGTCACAGAGCAATATGCATTAACAGGATACAACAGTTCATAAAAACTGAGTAACTATGCACACAAATTTCTTAAACATTCAGTCACCTAAAGAGAAAATGCACAGATGTAAGGTGGAAAAAACTGTATCTAACACTGAAACTACTCTAGGACTCCATCAGCAAGTCCAGCTTTTAGTGAAAAACTACTGTACTGGGCAAACTTGGCAGTCATAAACCCACATCTACTCTAACAAGTCTGAATGGTGCAGAAGTATAATAACAGCATGAGGAAGAATGCCCATACACAGCACAGATTCTAGGATAGACACAGATTTATACAGACATCATTGTGTTATACTTTAGGGAAAGATTTCCATTTACAACTTCACATTAACTCATATAAAAATAACTTGACCCTACACAAAATGTCCTTTTAGCAACATTCAAGGTAATTAACTGTTACAATTTCCAAAGTGGCAGAGGTATTGAAGCAAAGGGGGGGAGGGGCAGGGAGGAAAAGAAAAAAAAACACCACACCCACAAAAAAAAGGCAAATTGTGACAAAAGTATGCGTTAATTTTCCGGACAGTATCCTCTCCCAAATTAAATGACACTGTATAAAAATTTGTTGGAAAAAATATTACAAAACTGAACCCTGTACATTTACACTTGAGTCCAAGCCATTCTGAATGTGGCGGGAACCCGTAGTTCGGTTACCTTTCCCACTCACTGTTTTCTCCTCTTGAGGGTCAGGATTGGAGTCTGTGTCATTTGAGTGGTGTGTGAGAGAGTTTTCACTGCCCGTGGGAGAGTCTACACTTTCATACCCCGCACTGAGTTGATTTACGTAACTACCACCTCCTCTGCCAGTTCTCTCCTCTGAGCTGTTGGAGGCCTTATTCCCATTCCCGGGAGAAGAAGGAAAGTCATCTTCGGCTGTGTCCCCCTCCCTGTGAAATCCAGACCCAGACGTCCTCTGCCGGGAGGAACTGCCATTACTTGGTCCGTTGGCCAGCCGGCTGCAGTCTTTACCTGTGGCCTCCGCCTGTCCTCCAGGCTCGGAAGGTGTAGTCCTGCTGGTACTTGGGGCTGGGGCCTGAGACTGCTGTTGTTGGTACTGAGCCAACTGCTGACGCGTCTCTTTCAGCTGTTGCTGAAGAACTAGAATGGTGCTCTGCATACCCTCGACTTCTTCGTCAAGTTGAATGATGAAGTCATTCAGTTCTGTGCAAAGGAGAGTCAAACCTACTTTAATATCTCTGAAAACAGATTTTAAAATATTGCTTAGCGCCTGCCACAAAGCTAGGCAGTCAATAAATGTTTAAGTGAACAAATACAAGTCTAAAACTCACAAACTATTTCAAGCTTTTGCTTAGAATTTAAAAATAGTCATTCAAGAATGAGTTTGTTTGGGGTGGAAGTAGGGGTGGGGGAGACTTGCTTAAAATATCTATAAAGCAACCAAGTTCCAACTGACCCAAGCCATCTAGCCATATACAACTCATTATAGCCCACAAAATCCACTCCACATGGGTTTACCTCTGGGCCCACATGGCCAGTCCCCTTACTCCTTATTCCTCCTAATCAGTGTCTGTCTCAGCTCCACAGCAGGTTCAGCCCTAGGAAACAGTGGGTCCTCTACTCTAACACTCCAAAGAGGCCTATGCTATAACAAAGGACTGTCTCACATCCAAAAAAAATCAGAGAAAATAACTCTTGAAAACTGATAAAATACACATGTCCATTAAATCCTAAAAAGCCTTGGGAGAGGAAAAAGTCCTTCACTACTATACTGAAATCTATTTTCTATGTTTACGAACAGTAAGAGCTAACAACTATCACTATGAAAAGATACTTTAAAAGATACTACACTGACTACTGATCTTCACGATTAACTGTCAAATATACTAATTCTCAATTTAGTTTTCATTGGTGAGATATTTTAGGTACTATTCATCCTTCCTCAAAGAGAAGAGAAACAGAAGATGCAGCTACACTTGCCAAAAAAAAAAAAAAAAAAAAAAAAAAAAAGGTGTGGGGGAGGCGGGCGGAGACAGAGACTGAATTAAGTTTACCTTTAGCAAATTTAAGTATTACATTACATGTTTAGCAGCACCTGGGTGACTCGCTTAAGTGTCTGGCTCTTGATTTCAGCTCAGGTCATGATCTCATCGTCAGCAGACTGAGTCCCACATCAGGCTCAAGTTGGGCGTGGAGACTACTTAAGATTCTTATTCATTCTCTCTCTCCTCTCTGCCCCTCCAGAGCTCATGCTCATTCTTTCTCTTTCCAAAAAAAGTTACATCTTATTCACTAAACAGGACCTTAACAGGTACAATCAATTCTTTATATTTAGACCACTGGAAATAGCCAAATACCTCCAAGATTTACACTTACAGAGAAATTGGTTAAATGGAGATAACCCCCTTTTAAAAACACTGACTTTAAATTTGTCTACGTACAGCCTTATGTTTCACCAAATTGCACCCCTCCAAAACCAAAAACTTCTCGAAATTTGCACAATAAACAGTTAGGAGGAGGGGGACCGCTAAAATTAAAATGGCTTTGCTACTCAACTAGAAATTTTTTTTTTAAGTTTATTTAGAGAGAGAACAAGTGAGCGGGGGAGGAGCAGAGAGAACTCTAAGCAGTCTCCTTCCTGTCAGCAAGGAGCCCAATGTGGGGCCTGAACTCACAAACCTGGAGATCATGACCTGAGCTGAAACCAAGAGTCGGATGCTTCACCAACAGAGCCAACCAGGTGCCCCAGCTAGAAATGTTTCATTTGTAATTTTATAGAACTACTGGCAGAGATTAGCACATACAGAATCTAATCTATAATATTCATGCCTGGCATGTTTTTTAAAGCCAGCGCAAATTTAACCAAACTTTTCAAAAATCCCCTTACCATCCTGACTGCTTTTAAGCTCCTCACTATATTTCTTCTGTAAAGCCAACTCTGCTTCAAGTTGTGCAATACGTCCCTGGGACAGCTGCCTTCCAAGTTCTTGATTCTCCTGGATAAGCATTCGACACTTCGCCATTAACTTTTTGCCTGTTTGGCTGCAAAGGAAAGAGCCATCCATCACAAAATGAAGACAAGTTTCTACAACCTTGTTTACTTGCAATTATTACAGCAATAGATGTAACACGTACAGAATGTAACTGTCACAGCAGATGCCTCCCTATAATTACCATCTTCTCTTCTGGAACACGTCCATCTTCTGCATTTCAGTATTTTGCCAATACAGCAGCAAAAATAAACCCTAAACAAAAAGTACCCAAATGGCCACATCTTCTATTACACTAATAATTAATTCTGGTATCTATTTTCATCCCAATTTATCATTTGTAATAGAAACAAACCAGTTAACACACATCTCAGATGTATCAGTATTAAGAAAACACTAAGGTACTTAGCTTGGAACAATAAAGTTCTTGAAAAGGTAAAGGCAGTATCATAAGCAGAGTATATTTATTCTTGCTAAAACGGCATTTGATGAGGATGCCTCTTAATAAGCTGTTCTCACAAGACAGTTTACTGCAGTAAGTGAGGCATATTCAGTAACTGTTTTTAAGGAGCCGTTTAAAAAAAACCCGTTAAGACTATTTCCATTCACTAATCTTCATTTAACTTTATTATATACTTCTGAGCTATCTTCAACTGTAAACATAAATTTAAAAAAATTTAATATTGATATGTGGTTAAGATTTTATTCATGTTTAATAGGTTATCTTTAGAACAGAAAACTAAGATTGGGATTACTTATCACAAATAACATTGATGTAAATATCTGCCAAATTAGGGGTACCAAACTTTCCACAAATTAGTTACCAAGGCCCAGTGCAACACTCCATAAAGACTACACACACATACACACAGCAACTGCAAAAATGCAATCAAACGCCTTAATAAGTCTTCAATAAAACTTTACAGCTTTTCCTTAGCCTCAATAATAGAAATGATCACCTCTAAAGGGATCTGATTTAAACACATAATTGTGATATTACCTGACACTTGAATAAGGACAGTCTGATTATTTTTAACTTTTTTTTTTTTTTAAACTAAGTAGGCTCTACACCTACACCCAAGTAGGCTTGAACTCATGACCCCATGATCAAGAGTCGCATGCTCCACAGGGATGGTCTGGTATTCTTGTGATGGCGTTAAGTTCAGAAAGACTTAATGGGTTAAAAAAAGTTTTGCTGACATTTCCTGTCCTTTCCTTCCTTTAGTGGGGCTTTCACTTGCCTGATACATTACTTCACAATGCATCATATCCTATTATATAAGCCTTCAGACTTTTAAATGAGAGCATTTTGTGGAGTGCCTGGGTGGCTCAATTGGTTAGGCGGCCGACTTGCGGTTTCAGCTCAGGTCATGCCCTCATGGTTCAGAACTTTGAGCCCCTCATCGGGCTCTGTGCTGTTAGCACAGGAGCCCACTTCAGATCCTCTGTCCCCTCCCCTCTCTGCACCCTCCTCGTTCTGTCCCCAAAATATTTAAAAAGTAAATTATGAGAGCATTTTGTAAGTGATTCTCATTCTCTGACTCAGCGTTCTAGTGTTTTTTATCCATTGTATATACTCTACCCTAATTCAGGGGTAATTTAAGCAAAAGTTCGTAAATTAACTTTCTCTGTGGTACAGTGAAACCTGGGTTACTGCTGCTCGGAGCAGCCTCAGGTGAAAGCACTTGCTAAGGGTTTTATTCTCTCTATGGTAACTCTATTAAGCTGGTGTTCTTGCTCGTTGCTACTGTAGCTCCAGACTCCCCCTCATTTCCCATCAGTACCCTCCGACTTTGGCTTCCACTGAACAAGAGTTTAGAAATCCAGTGAGGAGTTAAAAGACGGGCACCACTGTCAGGCAGCGCGCTCCTCCCACGCCCTGCCCGCGCTCCCAAGTTTGTTTTCTTACAAAGTCTATAGCTTCAGTGTTTCCCAACTAACCTGAAAATCCTATGTGAATTTAATAAAGATTAGAAAAAAAATACTGGTAAAACCAATACATTAACTTGTGACCTGACTTAACCTCGTATAAAGTACCACAAATTCTAATAGAAAAAATGCTTCCTTTATGGTCATACCTTTTAATACATGCCTGTTCTAAGATAATCCTATCACTTCTAAAATTAGTTGATTACTGAAACAAGTCTTAAAACACTTTACCATTTTACCATGTCATGTGAGATTTATATTGTGTTCATTACATCCTCCAAAATGGTAAGAGTTCAATTACCAATAACTGTCTTTGGAATAATTTTCTTTAATTACACCCCCCGCCCTGCCCCATAACCCATTCCTAAAAATCAAATAATCCCAAAGGAAATATGAAAGGAAACAGTCTTGAGAGAAAGATTTATAAAAAAGAACAGACACTATACATTGCTTTTTGATCACAAGGAAGGGGGCCAGGGTATCTGAGACATGTACACACAATTGCCTAAATGATTAAATGCAAAACAGAACTGTCAAAATAACTGAAATATACCTCTCTTAAATACTCTAAAATATATGCACTGTTACATGTATGAAGTATTTCTACTAAAGCAAAGAAGATAATTTAGAGAATCTTTCTCTTTCAAAATTAAAACAGAATAGGAAAATGGGGGGGGACCCATAACCCATTCTATTTGAATTACTCCAGACACAGCACTGATTAATAAGCACTGTTTCAAGTTAATGATGTATTTATAGTACCATTTATACCCTATTCTTTACAGAACAAAAATTCACTTACAGGTGATTAAAATAAATTATGATTTATTAATACAATGGAAATATTATGTACCCATTAAAAATGAAGTAATCTAATAAAAGAATGAAAAAAACGTGCAAGGGATAAACTGTGTGTGTGTGTTAGGGGGAGGGGGACACCAAGCTGCAATCGTGTATGTACGTTCACATTTGTTTAAAATCAATGTATATAAAATGACTGTATGTGCACAGAAACGATCTTGATGATACCCAAGAAATTTAACAGTGGTTACTGTTCCTGGAGAACACAATGGGGAATGGCAAGGTCACATCCAGAAGGGACTCTCATTTTTTGTCTCCACCTTTCTTCATGCTGTTCCAATTTTATACATGAGCATGTATTATCTTATTAAAAAAATATTTTTAACCCCACAGAGAAAAACCCCCACAGACCTCACAATGACTCTTACCTAAGCAGTAAAGAAGGATGCTAGCTAATAAAATTTGAGTACATGTTAATAATACATTTTATGAATTATTTCTTGACCTACTAAAAGTACGTAGGCCATTTCTACTGTGATCTTAAATGGCATAAAATATATACAAATGCCTTAATGCGGCACATTTTTGTTTACTTACCCTCCAACCCCACAAATAGTGAGAATTTTAGAAGCGGATTTTTTTGCCGTAAAATCACACAAACCACTTCTTCAACCCACCCTCTGCCCCACAATCAGTTCCCTAAAGCACAAACATATAAGATACTTACAATTGATTTGAATGGTTAAGAGAGAACTTAAGTCACCCTTGTTAAAACTGCACTTAAGCGTTGGGACAATCTGGAACATTTATCTTCCACTCATCTTAGACTCCATTATCACCAAGTGAAAATTCTCATTGGTGACTTAGAGAATGATCTGACGAAAAAAATTCACCTCCAGGATTGGATGGAAGCATGAAGAAATAATGCCTCATTTATCTAAATGATTAAATGAGTTTGCTAGAAATGATCACTATACCTTTTTTTCAATTCACAAAATGTCTCCCTCAGGCCAGCCCACCGTTCCAATACATTATTTCCCCAATCTTCTGGCAGGCACCCTGTGAAGCTGTCCCACATGAATTTCTACTGCGATACCCTGGGACAAGGTGTCAAAAAGTAACAAGTGTCAAGTCTCCTTGTCTTTTATGATGCCAGCTGGAAAAAAGTAGGTCTTTAAAAACGTGACACAGAGCCTTTTCCTTCACTCCGAAGAGCATGGCAACAATTTTTCCAAAATCAATCTGCTCTCCACAGCCCCCCAAAATCAAAATGTTAAAAGTACAACAAAATCATCATAGTATTCCTTGAACTTAAAAAAAAAAAAAGAAAGAAAAAAGAAAAAAAAAAGCCAAGTAATTCAAGGCACATTTAATTTAATATCAAGAGTGCAATACAAAAGGCCCCAAATACAATGAAGGAAACACATTCCCCCATTAACACCAACGACAATACTCTTTCAACATGTGCCTGTTGAATGGAATGGGGATTTAATTTCACTACTGAAAAAAATAACGCGGTGAGTCTCATCACAGCCAATATCCTTATACAATCTAGTAGTGAAATGAATGTTCATAATGCTTCAAACAGTTTCAACCTGGAGTTTGATACCACACCTTTATGTTTGTACAGTCCTCAATAAGATTATCTACAGCATTAGCAAGAATTCAAAGAACAAACCATTGATGAAACCCACATTGATTTAAGGCTCAATCAAGTAATATAGAGCCCCAAACTAAACGGTTATGAACTACTTGTACTGACATCTATTATTTGATTCTCTCACGACTATTAAGTTGGTTCCTTAGCAAATGAAGCTCTTTAAAGGCAAAATTCACCTCATTTGAGTTTTGACCCAGAAGTTCAACAACAATCACGAAGTCCACAGTCTTATTGGCAAAACTGATATACAGTGTCTCTAAGTCACTATGCTCAAGGTTAAGAGCGATGCATAATCCATTTTTACATTTTACTGGAATTTTACATGTTCAATTCATGATTTTAAATCTCTAGGTTTTCATTCCTCCAAACTGTCTGAAGACACAGTGTGCCACAGACTTAAGACTTCTGTTTCTCCCTCTATTTTCTTCAAACAGAAACATTTCTCAAGTGTCTACATGTTCTAGAAGGGGAATTTTTCGGAGGTGGCCACTTCTTCGGAATAGTCCGACGCCATCAGGCCTCTGAAGCAAGGGGAGGGGGAAGAGAAAAAAGCTGAAACACAAGGTTCATCTGGTAAGTTTTACATTAACCATTACAAGCTGGATAGTGTAAGAATGTGGCTTTTTTTGGCTCAAAAAGTCTGAGTCTTGGTGTGGAAACGAGTACTTGGCTGTCCCACCACAGCTTTCTCGCAGTGGGACTGTCAGGGAAGTCTTGACTGGGGAGTATGATTTGTTTACCTATCAGGCGTAAACTTCCAGGCACTCAGTTCATTTTGGGCTTGTTCCAGTTTGTCTTTAGTCTGTTCCAGTTCACCTTTCATTTTTAGGAAAAACAAGTTGATCGCTGGGTCTACCATTGTTGATCTCAGTTGGGCAACGCTAGGCTGCTGGACTTGCTTGAGGTACTGGATTTGAGTCTGTACAAAGTAAAAGAAACAATTACTACCAAATCAAAGAAAATATACACAAGAAGGTGGCGTAAAACCCCTTTTGTTCACAGAATTTACCAATTTATTAAATCCTTCTTCCTTTAATCTTAACATCCTCTAGAAAAAGTATAAATTGTAAACAACTTTTTAAGGTTATCCATGTAGGAATTAAGGCTACAACTGCATTTCCATATTTGGAATCTTTAAAGAGGCTGTATCTTACTTCGCAACCAAAGGATACAAAAAATCAGTTATATTTACTAAAAATATTGACACCCCTAGAAAATTGCCAAGTTTAAAATATTATCTAAGAGTACAGTAGTTTATTTGTATCTATGGAAATTATTCTATGTATAGGTCTCCTAAAAATATACCAAGTACAAGATTATAACTTAAAATACACATTTGTATTTCCAAATTTAAAAATACACCGTGCTTATATGAGGTGGTATTACAGCTTTATAAATAGCTCAAGTGAAAATAAAGCATATATTCATTTTTTTCCTTCTGAGTAGATATGAATCACAGAATTATATAGGTGGAAGGTGACTGACCAAATCCAAACTGCTCATTTTTGAAATTAAATAAGGCAAATGTCCACGGATACACAGTTCAGTGCCAGAATGGAGACTAGAATCTAGTTCTCAAGCCTCCTGACTCCCAGTCTGGGGCTTTTTCCACCACACCAGAACCCTTCTACTTACATATGAAACCTTCAATTTCGACTCCAGTTGTACTATTACTAGCACACTAACATTACATTTCTAAAATATGAAATACAGTTTATTAGCATTAAACGCATCACTTTCTTCACACCCAAAGTAGTTTTGGTTCAAGATCCTGCTGCACACTAACACTTAAAATAGGATTAAAGTAAACAATTTATAAGCTGCTAATTTCTACCAAAATTTAGCAGAAAGTACAAATATGCTATGTGGATTGGAAATATATTTACTATTTCACTGAGCAAACAGAGGTAATTTTTTTATTTAGCGTAAGGAGATTTCTTAAAGTTACTCATTAAAAAAAATTTTTTTTCAATGTTTGTTTATTTTTGAGAGAGAGGGAGAGAGAGAGACACAGCACGAGCAGGGGAGGGGCAGAGAAGGAGACACAGAATCTGAAGCAGGCTCCAGGCTGTCAGCACAGAGCCCAACACGGGGCTCAAACTCACGAGCCATAAGATCACGACCTGAGCCGAAGTTGGATGCCCAACCGACTGAGCCACCCAGGCGCCCCAAAAGCTACTCATTTTTTAAAAAACATTTTATTTTTGAGAGAGAGCGAGCATGAGTGGGAGAGGGACCGGGGTGGGGGGGAAACACAGAGGATCCAAAGTGGGCTCTGCGCTGCAGCAGCTCGAGCCCTATGCTGGGCTCGATCTCCCGAACTGCGAGATCATGACCTGAGCCAAAGTTGTATGCTCAACCAACTGAGCCACCCAGGTGCTCCTTAAAGTCACTCATTTTAAACAAAAAAGTGCAGCTGCTTATTTAACATAAGACCAGTTGTTAAGATAACTGAACAGGAACAAAGCATGTCATACAGCACATATCACCCACTGTGATCCCTAAGAAAACATGCCTCTCCGAGATGGACATAGTTACTATTTAGGTTTACAACGTGAACTGCCCTCATCTGCCATAGATAATCTTGTCCTTTCCTTATGTTTTTGTTCCTACCACCCTTTCTGCAAAATCTTACTCTGTAACTAACTGAAAACGAGCTGGTTCGGCTGACATGTGAAGGGGAAAACTATTAAAAAAAAGTATGACTGGAAATGGTTAGATTCTAGTTGAAATAACCTTAAAAACCTAGGATGAGAAGACAAAAGGGTAAATGAGCATCACAAAAGGCTCTGATCAGGCATGATGTTACCAAAACTGTCTGTGCCATAGCATAGCTGGAGAACAATAGAAGTGAGTCAACAGTATATACTGTCTAGGCAAGCAGTAAGAAGTATGTGACCTAGGTGTTGTACGAAAGGAGCACTCACTTGACAAGGATGGAAGAGGCCCTCGGGCATGACAACACATATGGTTAAGGCACTGCCACCTATTTCGTGTCATCTAACCATCGTTAAAAAAAGGCACATGAACTAGGATGTCAAGAGTAGGGCTCAAGAAAGAATTCAAGACACACTGGTGCTAGGAGATATTAGCACTGGCACCCTCCAATCACACTCTACCACCAGTGTGTATCTTGCAGATAAGATTCTTCCATTGCATGTATAAGCATCTGGCACAGTGCCATGCAAACTGACCCAAAACTAGGTAGAATCTAGAATCCTTAGTATCAAAAAAAGGAGAAAAGAACTTAAGAGTTTTGAGATTGGGGTGTTACCTATAAAGAAAGAAAATTAGGGGCGCCTGGGAGGCTGGCTCAGTCAGTTGAGCGCCTGACTTTGGCTTAGGTCATGATCTCACGGTTCGTGGGTTCGAGCCCCGCGTCGGGCTCTGTGCTGACAGCTCAGAGCCTGCAGCCTGCTTTGGATTCTATGCCTCCCTCTCCCACTCTCTCTGCTCCTCCCCGCTGACTTGTGCTCTGCTCTGTCTCTCTCAAAAATAAACAAGCATTGGGGCGCCTGGGTGGCTCAGTCAGTTAAGCGTCTGACTTTGGCTCAGGTCATGATCTCGCGGTCCGTGAGTTCGAGCCCTGCGTCGGGCTCTGTGCTGACAGCTCAGAGCCTGGAGCCTGTTTCAGATTCTGTGTCTCCCTCTCTCTGGCCCTCCCCCATTCATGCTCTGTCTCTCTCTGTCTCAAAAATAAGTAAACATTAAAAAAAAAAAAAAAGCAAAAAAAAAAAAAAAAGAAAAGAAAATTATATTCAAACTATTGGTGAGACTTCTTGAAACCAAGTGTCCAGGTAAAAAATACAGCCAAAGGTGGGGGGTGGTCAAGAGATGAAAATATAGAAAGTGAAGGTGATTACTGAGAAAACAAACTTTACAGGAAGTAAAAGGACTGTGACTGAACCCTGAAAAACATTTTATTAGTGAGAAAACAACTAGGAATAGGACTGTGTCCCATTTATGATCAGAGTCTCCAGTGACCAGAATATCATCTTTTGCATTAGATTTAATAAACAATGTATCAGACCAATGGAGATTACACAAAAGAATTCAAGAAAATTTCAGATTTTCAGGCTGCCTGTCTGGCAGTTGGAAGAACATGCAACTTGATCTCAGGGTCATGAGTTTGAGCCCCACATCAGGTGTAAAGATAGATTACTTTAAATACATAAAATTTTAAGAAATTTCAGATTTTTAAAATTAGTAACATGGATAGAGCTACCTCTATTTTACATAACATATATACAAACACTAAATAAAAAGGAATAACTGAGACTACTAAAGACAGCGTAAAATTGAACCTAAATCCAACCAGACCTAAATGATCAAACATGTCAATGGATTTCAGATCTGTGTACAAATGAAAGCTATTAACAATTTAAAAGCAGACATGGCAGAGGTTGCTGATACCAGGAAGAAGTTTTTTTATGCACAGAGAGGTAAAGAGAGCAGAGGAGAAACAGCTTGCTTAGAAAGGAGCAAATGCTCCTTATACTCTCAGATACCAACCTACTAAAAAGCATCTGAATCAATATGCTGATTATTGTATCATGGAAAATAACTGAAAACTTTGAACTTCCTGGCCATTGAAAAAAACTTCAAATCCGACAACAGGGTGATCGCCCAAGATTTTACAATTTGCATATTTATAGCATGAAGCTGATCTATCTCAACAAAACGTGCGTTTATACTTACGAGCAAGTATATAAAATTCGCTAACTACGAATACATGTCATAATGCAGACTAAAACCCAATTTCGCCAAAAGACTTAAACCACTTGAAATACTCACAGTACACTCTTGCATCTCTTGCTCCTTGGTAGCCAGTCGCATTACTAGGATGTTTTCCCTGCGGGCAGACTCTTGCTGTTGTTGCTTTAGTTTTTCTTCAGACTCTCTTAACCCAGTTACGTCATTAGCTGATGATTAGAAAAAAAAAAAAAATCCCCAAACATTAGGACATATAATTTCAAGATCAACCTGACCTACCCAAATAAAGTTCCGACTGCCTCTGTCAAGAATAAAAAAAACAAAAGCAAAAAAATTCATCTAGTCTTAGTTTCTATCCTAATGTGTTCTTGATCACGAGTGCTCTTTCAGGAGGCAGTGGTGTTAGAGTGGCCCACAGCCACCTCATCCTACATGGGATTACATTATTCTTGTCCAATCCATCTCCCAGAACATGGGAAGTTTCATTATTTGCATCCGTCTATACTGTAACACAGTGACAAAGTCCTGACTATATTGTTTTTAACCTATTCAATGTAAATATGCCAAAAACTGCACGATTATTACTTTAAGCTCTCATAATGCTAATGTGTGTGGATTATAATACAGTCATATAGTAACTGAAACTTCAGGTTATTAAGTTTTCTGGACTTGAAAAACTATATTGTCCCCCTTCGCCCTTTTCAATTTTTGAGAGAGCGAGCAAGCGAGCGAAAGCGCGCGCGCTCACACACACACACAAGCAGGGCAGGGACAGAGAGGGAAACAGAGAATCCCAAGCAGGCTGTGTTGGGACACTCAACCGAATGAGCCACCCAGGTGTCCCTATATTATATTGACTCTTTTTAAAAAAGTTTATTTACTGTGTGTGTGTGTGTGTGTGTGTGTGTGTGTGTGTGTTGTGTGAGAAAGGGGGGGGGGGGAGACTGAGAGTGCATGTAGGAACAGAGAAGGAGCAGAGAGAGAGGGAGAATCCCAAGTGGGCTCCATGCTCACAGCACAGATCTCACAAACCAGGAGATCACGACCTGAGCTGAAATCAAAAGTTGGACGCTTAACCGATAGAGGCCCCCAGGTGCCCCTGTATCGTTTTTTATGTTCACAAATAGTATGCTATTCTTAACTCAGTGACAAATGACAAAAACTAAAATGGCTTGAAACTAATAAACTTTGTTGGTATTATTTTTCAGCAGGTTTTGAAAAATCTGTAAATATATCTATTGTTACACTTGAAGCTCTTACAAGTTTATTGTGTGTGCTTCTATGTACTTCCTTTCTAAGACTAATAACTCACGTTTCACTTCCAATTCTTCTGTGGAAGCAATGAGGGACACATCAAGGAAAGTTCAAGTAGTTGTTGAGTTTCCCCATCTATGCTCTCAGACACTTGTATGTAATTCTACTAAAACAGTCTCGCTATCATATGATTATTAGATGTCGGTCTTTCCCAAGAACTGCACACGAAGGGAATTAAAGAAAAGAGATCACGGCTCATTCACCTATTTTGCAGCAGCAATACAGTGAATGCTTGGACAGAATTCTGGAACGAAATGCTTGAATAAAAATTACAATTGCTGGGGCGCCTGGGTGGCTCAGTCAGTTAAGTGTCCAACTTTGGCTCAGGTCATGATCTCAATGCTCCTGAGTTCAAGCCCCACATCGGGCTCTAGGTTGAGAGCTCTGACAGCCCAGAGCCTGCTTCAGATTCTGTGTCTCCCCCTCTCTCTGCTCCTCCCCGACTCGTGCTGTCTCTCTCACAAAAATAAACATTAAACAAAAATTACAGTTGCTTAGTAAAACCAATTATCCTGCAACAAAAATTTTCCTTAACAAAAATCTAAAAGGAGATATTCATGTAATCTTCAGGAAACTTAAAAACTTACAATTAAGATCTGTGTATTTGCCCTCCAAAGCTTGGACGTATGCTTCATATTGTTTCCATCTAGCACAAAAATAAATTCACATATTAGTTGTTACATTGATATTGCTTTTACTAAATTTATAAATTTATAAACTTATAAATTTAAGTAATGCCAAGAATTTCACTACATGATTTTTAACCAATAATAAAGTTAGTCACTTCATTATTCCTTCTCAACTTATAGGAACTAGGCAAAAGGAAACACAGAACAAAGTGTTCTCTGCTGAGAATATACTAAGTGTGCTCCTCCAGGTCAGTTCATGGGCCTTACAGGACGCTGTCACTGATGCTCAGCACATGCCTGGATTAAGGAAGCGGAGTAAACAACTCGCTTTCAGATATGCTGTCCACCTCAAACAAATGGCACCTAAGAAATGTGCCCACTTATAAGGGACTCAAGGTTATCTTAGCTCTTTTCTGAAAATATCACGTGACTCCGTTTATTTTTGCCCGTAAAAAAGGGAGTTCTCTCTCAGAACTATTCTTTAAAGCGTATCTAATTGGCAGAAACAATCTGCATAAATGCCATACGCTATGAGAGTATGAGGAAACCTTTCTTCCTTGCTACATTCCTCTACCTTCAAAATACAAGCTATGTTAGCTTGGCTATTATTGCTGATAAACAAGGTCCCCAGACTTATGCTTACACAACAAAAAGTAACCTGCCCCAAATGTCTACTATTCTGCTCTTCTGAAGAGCTATGTTTTCAAGCTGCTCTTCAGTTACAGCTATTCAAAATTTAGTTGACCTCTGACCCATGTGGGGTGAAGTTTAGGGAGGAGAAATCCTGCATGCTCAAAAATCCATGTATAACTCTGGACTTTCCAAAAAGCTTAACTACTAATAGCCTACTGTTGACAAGAAACCTTACACCAGTAACATACACACTTGAATAACATGTATTTTGTGTATGTATTATATACTATATTCTTATAATAAAGCCAGAAAATTTTCCTAGAAAAAGGGAATATTAAGAAAACAAAATACATTTCAAGTATTGTACTGTATAAAATCTGCACGTAAATGGACCCACACAGTTCAAACCTGGGTTGTTCAAGGGTCAACTGTACCCTTAATTTTAGAAAATCTTTCTACAAAACCTCAAAAACTTCTGAAAACTTTGCTACGAGATATTAACATTACAACACAATGAACAAAAAAAAATTCCAGGATACCAAGCAAATTCACCTTTTACTGTTCATACTACCGTTCAGTCAAAGGCATGCTTATTTTTACGGGCCCTACAACCTAGGACACAAACAGGAGTTTCACTCAATTTTTGGAGATGAATAAACATCTTTTGTGGAAGCTACATGAACAACTATTTTAGAGGAACAGAAAAATATAAAAGCTCAGCCAAAAACATCCTTATCAAGATGACAGAAAAAACACAGAACAGTTAAATAAGCAGAACTTGATTTAAAATCACCAGGAGAATTAATGAGGACAAAAACTCACTTAAAAGTCATATGTGAGAATTCCCTGAAGAAAGAGAAGTTAAACTGACCTCAAGAATATAAACTGCACATGACTTAAAACCTTAAAGGTAACTTAATATAAAAAATTGCTACCATGAGTTTTATTAAGATCATAGTACTGATTTCTCCCCCTACAGATGAATCAAGAAAAAGACTGCACACACCAACCAAATATACAGAGAGAGTATCAACATGTGAATGGCAGTATTATCATAAACAAGGGACTACCTCAGCAGGAGGATAAGAGTGTTTTAGAATACTATGGATTTAAATTTCATGTGCAGGAAAATAAATGTATGCAATGGAAAAACTGTCCTCTGCACGAAGAAGATAAAAAGCTTGTCTACGATAGAGTAGCTGAAGGAGGTGGGAAATTATCAGATTCTAGTTAACAATGGAACATGTCATCTGTGCCTGCCCATCTTATAAAACACCTTTTTTCTCTCCCCTACTTCCAGCCAATTAAATTTACTTATTCAAGTAAAAATCACTTGGAAAGTTCTAGAGAAAAAAGTTCAATGACCTTGGCAAAGGTGCCCTGAAAAATCTTTGTTCTAAAAACTATCATGTAAAAAACTTACCAAAGTAATAAAATGCAAAAAGAACACATTTAAGTTACACAACACAAAACCAGTGTTGATCATATTTTACATTAAAAAAAAAAACCCTTAATGCTGTTCTTGACAATCTGCTTTCCAAAGACATTTACAGAATAACCATAGAAATTCAGAGCTTAAAGTAACCTTTAAAAATAATTTAATTCAACTCCTTTAACCTGCAGATGAGAAAATGGATATAGTTAAATGAGCTGACCAAAGTCAGTTCTGAGAAAGAGTAACTTTGCCTATCAGCAAATGATATATGTCTTCCATAACTAGACTTGTCATCCTTCAGGACTACAACTTTTTCACATGTTGAACAGAAAAGGAAAAAATAACATCAAAACAAGTCTATATACTTGTTAAACTAAAAGCCTTCTGAAAGCAGGGTTATTCCCCATAGCCAAGTTATACACATGGAGTACAAATGCTTTCAGTTAAAATTCTGAGTATCTTCCCTCAAGAAAACCTCAAGTTACCTATTAGTCTAGAAGCTACCCAAGCTAGTACTTTAGTTCTATGAAGTGTTATACTTCCTTCAATGTTTACACAATGAACAGACCATATTATGTTCGACAGTACATTAAGTGATTTGAGGATGCATTAACATTAAAAAGAAAAGTCTAACTTGAAGATAATTACAGGATAGAATCACAGTATGTTCTATAGAAAGTGCTTTATATTTTTGGTTAAAAAAAATTTTTTACCTTAGAATTAACTCATCTCGTGCCATAACTTTGAAGTCTGTTTCACTCAGTCGAACCTATATAAAGAGATTTAAAACATGAACTGACTGCTCTTCCTAAAACTTTTTTTTCCAAAGTTTATTTTTATTTGAGAGAGAGAGAGAGAGAGAGAGAGAAAGAGAGAGAGAGAACGCACACGCACACATGCCTGAGAAGGGGAAGGGTAGAAAGAGGAAGAGAAGGAATCCCAAGCAGGCTCCACGCTGTGAGCGCAGAGCCCAACACGGGGCTCCATTTCAGGAACCATGAGATCAGGACCTGAGTCGACATCAAGAGTTGGACGCTTAACCAACTTAGCCACCCAGAAACCCAATTCCTAAAACTTTTAAATACTGAATACTACTAGTTCTTATATTCTTCACATTTTTTTATTTAAACAGGATCGTAACATTTTAATCCCTCATTTCTGTTATTAGCATTACCCTTATTACTAAAATCACACAGCACTCCTCCTAAAAGGAGCTCTGTACTGAGATGAAACATTTCCAGAGCCTGAGACTTAAATGGCTCAATATATATTGTTTTTTTAAATCTTATTTTATTGAAAAGAAGTTTTTCAAAAGTGAACTACTTATCTTTAATGTAAGCATCATTCTTAAGGAAATGCAAATTACAATTCCAATGGGCTATCACTACACATTGATTAGAACGGCTTTAAAGAACAGTAGTAACACCAAATACTGGGTGTCATACATTGCTGGTGAGAAATAAATTTATTTTCATACAGAAATTTGTATATGAATGTTCACAACTTTATTTGTAATAGCCCCCAAACTTCCTTCAACAGGTCAAATTACAATATATCCAAACCCTTGGAATACTTTATTTACCGTTAAGAAAGGAACAGTCTATGGATCAACTTGGGACAAACCTCCAGAAAATTTTACTGAGTGGGAAAAAAAAGTCCCAAAAGACATACATACTGCATAATTTCTTTGGTGTAACATTTGTGAAACAGCAGAATTACTAAAATAGAGAACCGATTAGTGGTTGCTAGGGCTTTGGGATGGAGAGGGAAAGGATGGATGGGGCTATGGAGGAGTGGCAAAATGGAGGCTTATTAGTAATGGTTCGGTTGACTATTTTCGTTGTGGTGATGGTTACACTTAATTACCCACGAAGAAAGTGCACAGAGCTACACACACACACACACACACACAAGCTCTGTGGATTGTGCCAATGCCAAGTTCCTGGTTTTCATATTGTTATACAAGATTCTGATAGTTATGCAAAATTAACCCTGAAGGAGGCTGGGTGAAGAGCACACAGAACCTTCCTGTACATTTCTTTGCAACTTCCTATGAATCAGTAATTGTTTCAAAATAAAAAGTTAAAAAAAAAAAATGAGCACAATATTCCAACTAGCTGAAACTGCTTTGTAAATTGAGAAACATTGTGTTTTCTCTATACCAAATGAAGACTATACAGGTGAGACACCTCTCCTACTTTAGTATGAAATTAATGCTTTATTAGTTTCCTTTTTAAGAAACTTGCTTCAAATTGCAACACTAACCAGTATAATAGTACTATCATCAAAAGGAAAAGGGAAAATCACTGTACCAAAATACATTAAAAGTCTAACAAAAAGCACACAATTCTGATTATTAAAACACATTACAATTCTTTATTTCATGAATAATTTAACTTCAAAACTAAAGACGAATTCCCATAATACCACCTTAAGTGTTCACTTAAATACTCACTGCTTAATATGTACATACCCTGCTTTCCCACTTGAATTATAAATTACTTTTAGGAAAATGTTATTTTGTAATTCTGTGACTGACTAAATTGAATTAAGTTAGGGATATAGGACAAGGAGAAAATAAGACTAGAAAACAAACTTCAGAGAAAAGGGAGGATCTAAAAACTAGCTGTAACCTTTTCTTGAAAAACACAGAAGTGGTTTTACCACACAACCAAAGGGATTTTAAAAAGTAGGAAAAAAAAAAATAAGCAACTTATAAGAACTTGTGAAGGAATCTTTTTTGACACTTATAGTCATGTAGATGGAATTACTTGTAAAACAAAGATTAAGAGTAGACCATGGAGATAAAAATCTTTTAAAAACTCAAAATATTCTAAAAATACACTCCCTATAAGATTATGTCTAACACATTATACACCCACAATGCTATTAGTGTTATAAGGCAAAGAATGAACAATAAGCAAATAAGGACAGTCCCTTTAATTCTTTTAACCACCCCCCCCCCCAAACACAAAGTGCTTAAAAACTGCTGAAAAAACACACCTTTTTGGGAAGAGGTTCCTCGTTGGTCATCTTGAATCCTAGGAAAAAGAGGCAGAGAGCAGAGGTTCGATTGATTTTCTCCCAGTTAAGGTAGGAACAAAATATACTGGCTTTTCTAAACCAATTAGGGAACTTAGTTAATCACTAGGTTATTTATTTAAAAACCTTTTATTTCATAGTTTTTTTTTTAAACGCTTATTTATTTTTGAGAGACAGAAAGAGAGACAGCGTGTGCTTGAGCGGGGGAGGGGTGGAGAGAGAGGGAGACAGAATCTGAAGCAGGCTCCAGGCTCTGAGCTGTCAGCACAGAGCCTGACACGGGACTTGAACTCACAAACCATGAGTTAAACCGGTGCCCCTAAAAACCTTTTATTTTTTAAGTTTTAGATTTACAAAAAAGTTACAAAGATATCACAGGGCTCCAGTTTACTCCACAGCCATCTTCTCCTTTGTTAACATCTTTTGTTACTACTGTCTTTAGGTTTTTTAAGAATTCCTTTGTAAAAAAACCTGATCATTCCTTTTGATGTTCCCATAAAGGACTGACCAGAAATGTAACTCTCAATGCATTCTTACAACTGTCCTATGAGAAAGAGAAACCTTACGGAATCAATAGCTTTGTACTAAACTCAGATACTGACCTCAGGCAGTATCCCAGACATCTTCCGCAAGAATAGGAAGGGTAGTACCAGTTGCTAAGTCTTTCCTTTAACAGCATTAGGTTGCTATAGTAAAGTAGAATCTGTCATCATCGTGACAATTCACCACTGTACAATGAATATTTATATACATTATATACTACACCTTAATAAAATATTCCCAAACTACTTAATTTTATGCACAGAATTTATGTCAAGTTAGCTTTTTATAAACGTATACAAATTTACTGAACCCAGTTGCAAAAGGACAGGTTATATAGAAGAACTACTCTCAGTAACTTTATTATGCTTATTGAAAACACTTTCTGATACCTCCTATTGTTCAAATAAGGACACAAGCAAATTTAAATTCATTCCTAAGTTTTATTTCCAACAGCACTGTCATGAATCTTCCCCTTATATTTTAAACTTTATATTTATTTTACTTACCCACACTTATTACAAATCCCAACTATTAAACATTCAGCCAAATGGAAATAAGTTGCAATGATGTAACACACAGCATGGTAACTATAATTAGCAATACTGTACTGCATGTTTGAAAGTTGCTAATAGAATAAATCTTGAAAGTCTTCACAAGGAAAAAAAACTTTCTGTGGTAACAGATGGTAACTAGGCTTACTATAGTGAGCATTTCACAATATATACCAATATCGAACCATTATATTGTACATCTGAAGCTAAAGATACATCAATTATACCTCAATAAAAAAATTAACCAAAGAATTTATAATTTAAAACTGAATTATTTATTTATTTTGAGAGAGCATGGGCACCCACACACACACACGGTACTCAAACTCAGTGAGATGTTGACCTGAGCCAAAATCAAGAGTAGGATGTTTAACTGACTGAGCCACCCAGGTGCCCCTAAAACTGAATTTTTAAAAGCTACTTGACTTCTTACTATTTGAGAATCCTCAAAAGGAGATAATCTTCCAATATCACTTTTCATGTTACATACAATCCCAACTGTGTAAATCAGACATTCTAATCATATGCTGCCATTAAAACCTCATTTTCAGACTAGATAGAGAAATCAGTGTTAAAGAAATCAGTACATTTTAGAAAAAAAAACCCGTAAGTTGATATTATATATTGCTGGCTTAATTCTTTCTTCTTTAATAATTTTATCATTGGGGGCAGAAGGCAAAAATCTGAGGTTATCTGTTTCTGAACTAAGAAGCTGACCAAGTCGCTGACCAAAACCTATGAAGACATGACCATTATTTCTACGATATAAAATCTGTATATTTTTCTTTTTTTTTTTTCCTTTAAATGGGTCCCTGTTTACTTTAGGCCTCTTGTTGCCCAGCGTATACTCTCTGCTGGAAGTAACAGACAGCTGCTTAGTGACTATCCTAACGTGATACCAGTGATTCCAATCATCTGGGAAACAAACCTTCACCATGTTTGTCCTCAGAGGTCTACTTGTATGTTCAAAGTGTACTCACTCTACTAGACTGCAACCTACTGGAACCCAGAAAGCAAGCGTGGCATTTCCTTAGAATTTCCCATTTGAGCTAAATATAACAGGTAAATGTCAATAAACTAAATAACTCTTAAAAACTGATGAAGGGCACCTGGGTGGGTCAGTTGGTTAGGTGTCTGACTCTTGCTTCCGGCTCAGGTATGATCTCAAGGTTCTTGAGTTCAAGCCCCTTGTTGGGTTCCAAGCTGACAGAGCAGATTCCAATTGGGATTCTCTCTCTCAAAATAAATAAACATTTAAAAAAACCTACGAGACAATTCCGGCCCTCTGAACTTCTAGCCATTTTTAACTAGTATACATGTGCCTCTGCAAGTCACTACTCCTTCTAAAGGCACCCAAACTCACTCAAATAGTGCACTGATCCCTACTATCCCCTCACATCAGGCTTTATGTTTCTTCATAGTTCTTATCATAAGCTGATATTCTGCATACTTATCTGTTTCTCCCAATTATAAAATAAGATCCATTAGAATTGTTTTATTCACTGCTGATGGCACAGTACACCAGAGACACGCAAACATGCTGAATGGAAGTATGAACAAATGAATTTGCTTCAATTACCAATGAAATCATAAAAGTGAACTAAATAAGCCAATCTAATTTCCGCCCCCCCCCCCCCCAAAAACCAAGATGACCTACAGTAAAAATCTTGAGAATAATATGGAACCTAATATACAGATACTGTGGTAACACTGCTATGAGTGACAGTTTCAAAACTGCTAGATTTATCACTGTGGATAGGTAAATCCACAGTATTGCTAAATGGGCACCACAGCTACTCAGAATTTTAGTTGTAAAATTTAAGCATTATGGCTGTTATTAAACATAAATTCCAGTTTATAAACTAGTAAATGCTTCTATAACATGACATTTCCCCCCACATTGGTTCATTCTTTAATACGTATTCAGATTATTCCTTAAAATAAATTAAACACTTAATTAGCAATGAATAAGCTAAACTGTTTTTAAAGGGCATTTAAAGGACTGGGAAACACATGAAATTCTAATAACACTGCTTTTATCTAAGAGAGTGACAAACTTTGAAAATAAAAAAAAAAACCAGAACTTCTGAGCCCATTTTGCCCAACCCAAAAAGGATACACCACCAAGGCTCAAAACTATTCAGCTACTTCTAAAGATAACACTATCTTTAGCATGGTGACGGCACAAAATAAGCAATTATAGCTTCCTTCTCCCCATCAAAAAAATAAAAACTTTCAGTCGCTACTTCTTGAAGAAACTGAAAGGAGAATTCACCGGTGAGGATAACTATCAAGGACATACTCCCGTCTTGGGGCGCCTGGGTGGCGCAGTCGGTTAAGCGTCCGACTTCAGCCAGGTCACGATCTCGCGGTCCGTGAGTTCGAGCCCCGCGTCGGGCTCTGGGCTGATGGCTCGGAGCCTGGAGCCTGTTTCCGATCTGTGTCTCCCTCTCTCTCTGCCCCTCCCCCGTTCATGCTCTGTCTCTCTCTGTCCCAAAATAAATAAACGTTGAAAAAAAAATTAAAAAAAAAAAAAAAAAAAAAAAAAGACATACTCCCGTCTTTGTTTCTAAGCCCCACTGCAGAATGCTTGGTGATCTCCAATCTTTAGAATTCTAAACAGCAAGCTGTTAAAATTTTTAACATTGGTTTATGTTCTCTTTCTTTCTAAAAAGTTTGATGGTGGGCAAATTTTCATTACACACAGCTTAACGAATATCTGTATTCTCTTTATAAAACTAAATATGTAAATTTGTGACATACATCAGAAATAAATGTAGTTTTTGTATAAAGGTTTGCATTTCATGTCGATTCTCAGAGTCACAGGTCATTCCACACGTCTATATATAGGATATGTATGTGGCTTGGGAATTCAAAGTATAAGCATTTTGAAAGAAATCCCTCCCTGATTTGTAGCTGTTGAAATGTCACTCTTTCCTTGAGAATCCATAATATGCCACAAGAGTCAAAAGCAAAAAAAAAAAAAAAAAAAAGGGAAAAGGCAAATTAGAACATATTTAAATTTAAAAGCGTCAATATTTAACTATTAGTCAAAATAGAACTTGGTTCTCAAATTGTCTTTCATATTACATGAATGTACTAAGAAAATTATTATTGCCTTAGGCAACTTTTAAATTTCAACTGACAAGCACAATAGCCTTCTAAAATCAATTCTAGATTCATAAAGACAATGTTTATTCCAGGTTCTTAGAACCACCTACTTTTGTATCAGAAAAATGAATGACTGAAATATCTAGATTTAAATTCAGAATCTTGGGGGGGTGGGGGGAGTGGAAATGAATATAATATTAGTGCTATGAGTCACATGCTTAATAATCAAAACTTTCCAAAATCAAAGTTAGTCCCCATCTTCTAGATGATGAAAATGATTGAGTCATCTGGTGATTAGCTCTGGTCAAAACAGCTATTAATAAATTGGGGGTTAGGACCCCAAATGCCACACCTCTCAAAAGCTGGTAACTGATTAAGATGGATTATTCTCCCACTCTCCCATCGTCAATAATTATTAAGCTTAACTAATCTAAGAATATAAAAAAAGCAAAATAGGGGGCGCCTCAGTCGGTTGAGCGTCAGATCAGGTCATGATCGTACAGTTCGTGAGTTCAAGCCCCGCATCTGCTCAGTGCCGACACCTTAGAGCCTGGGGCCTGCTTCGAGTTCTGTGTCTCCCTCTCTCTCTGCTCCTCCCCCGCTCATGCTCTGTCTCTCTCTCCTTCAAAAATAAATAAAAACATTAAAAAAATTTTTTTTATTATGTAAAGGTTTCAGTTATTCCTATGGATTAATTCAGGGATAACCTCTTAAATTCAGATCTCAGAACCACCATGTACTCTTAATGCCTTAACAATGAGAAACATTTAATGATGGAGAGTTCAGTTTTGGTTGGCTAGGTGCCTAGCATCCCAGATCCTAGTACTTCCCTGGCTCTTAGCATTATGACCCGAAGTTATGCAACTCTGTTCTCTCTTAGGCGAACACCAGCCAACACAATTTAAGAAAGCATGTACCTCACTGAACCTAATCATAACTAAACTCAAGAAACTAATAATCTGACAGCATACACACTGGGTCTGTGGTAGGTAAAAAGGGGTACTAATTAGGAACTGGAAAACCACCTTTTCCTGATTCTTATCAGTCATGGATCTTGAGCAAGTCACCTAACTCTGGGCTGCAGTCTCCAAATCAGCAAAAAAAGGACACCAATTTTGCCTGCCTCACATAGTGTTGGAAATCTCAACATCCAAGTGCCATAAAAATGCTACACAAATGATTTTTTAAACAAAATATCAACATTAAAAGTTTAACATGCATTAAAACAATTAAACCAAAACGCAACAAACTACATTGTCAAGACCGGAGAATATTTATAGCTCGGAGTTCTAATCTGATGGACCAGCTTAATATCCAATGGAATATACTATTATGGGAATACTGAAAAGTTTTTCTGATAATCTGAGTATCAGAAAACAGGTAAAAAAAAATAAACATAATTTAAAAAACAAGCATAAACCAAACATTATCTGGCTATTGTTTTGCTAATTAGCGGCAAAATCTTCTTTCAAGAGCGAGAGGTAACATACAGTTACATGAAAATGCTAAGACCATATCAGGTAAAGGTTATTTTCTAGGGGATTCTATACTATATACATACAAGTACATACGTACATACAAGAACACAAAGGACCTTGAAAGCTGTAACGTACTGTACAAATTATTACAGCTCTCGTCTCCACATCGTAGAACTGCCACAGATTTTCTGTATCGCATATACCAACTTATTTCTAACACAAAAATATTTGAGCAAGTAGGACTCAAAATTGAATCAGGAAAACTAGATACTACTAAGTTCTATAAATTACATAGCTAAGTAAAACATCAACAGTGCCGGGGGACACATTTTTATTATTACTTTCGTCCTTTGGGACTCAGAAATTTAGGTAGGTTGCTTAAGGTCCGCCAGTGAGAAAGGAGAATCCTGATTACCTGGCTATAGCTACCTGTTTAAGACAAGGTAAGCTCTAAAAGAACTCCCGAAAGGCACGCACCCAAACCCTTCAAATTTAACTTCATCCTTTATCACATGCCACCTGGTGGACTGCAATTTCTTTCGCCGACTAGCCTCATCAGATGCTACTGAACGACAGGAGTAAACAGCAGCCTTGGAAAGACCCAAGGTGAGACCCCGAAATTTCACGAAAACCTCGAATTCAATAAAGAATTTTTTCTTATTCAGAATGCATGCAATCATTCAAAAATGGAAGTCTACAGGAGGACGCAGCTGCAGCAATAACCTACTGCGCGACGCGAAATTTGGTCCACGGCTTTCCTTCCCTTAATGAACTCGTTAGTGCCGCCAACCCTCGGGATCCCGCGGAGAGGTGGGAGGGGGCGACACCGAGGCGGGGACACGACGCACACCGAGGGGGCGGCCTCCCGGTATCGCCGGCCCGCGGGAGCGCCTGCCTCGCCCCCGGGACGGAGGCCGAAGGCAAAATGGCCTCGGGGCGGCGGAAGTGTCCCCGCAGGCGAGAAGAAAGCGCAGCCAACGGGAGGCCGGCGGGCCCGGGAGCCCCGAGTCGCCCTCCGGGCTCTGCCCACCCCTTACCCGGGTCGGCCGCGCCTCAGCCCTCGGGACCCGGAGGTCCTCGCGGCCGCTCCCGCCGGCGGCCCGCACCTACCTCTCCAGACGGAGGCCGCGCCGGCGCCGCCCAGTCACATAGGCCAAGGCCGCGCTGCCCGCTCACGCCCAGGCGGCCAGACCGCGCTACCGCCGGCCCCCGCGCTCCTCCTCCCGCCGCAGCCCCGGCGCTCCCCTTTATTTGCGGGTCTCGCTGCCACAAAATGGCGCTGAGGGAGGACGCGAGGCCCCGACGCCCCACCCCCTTCCCGCTCCTCCCGCCGCCCCGCCCCGCCCCGCCCCGCCCCGCACCGCCCACCGCCCGGCCCTAAAACGCCGCAGCCGTAGCCCGCCCTCATCGCCGCCCGGTCCTGTCAGCGGCCGGCTCACTCACCGAGTCGCCTCCCGGATGCGGCCGCAGCCCCCGGCCCGTCACCAGGCCCCGCCACGGGGAGGAAAGACGAAGGGACGGCACCCGCCCAGGCGCTACGGGGGGTGCTGCGCCTCGGTGGCACGCCCCACAGCCTCCGGAACGCGGCAAATTCACCAGGGGCCGGGGGAGAAGAGGGCCGCAGGGAGGGGTGGGAGGCGAGGTCGGAGGTCAGCCGCGGGGCATCACGGGAAGGGCGGCGGGGGTCGCGATTGGCGGCGCGGGGCGAACGCGCTGGCCGGCCACCTGCGGCTGCAGCGCCGCCTCTGGCGGAGGAATCTGGGCCAGGCGGCGCGTGATTGGTTGCCGTATGGTGTAGCGTCCATCGGTGATGCTTCCGCGCGCTGGCGGGCCAGGTGCTACCTCGGGAACTAGGCCGTGGGTGGGTCGGTTTAGGCTTGACTAAGCCGTGATGTTTGAGGCCTCAGAAACCAGCGTTCTGTCTTCTGTCGTGAAGCGCAGCCTCCTGGCCTCTTGGTCCGTCTCCACCTTGACATCTCGTGGCGACACCGAGGAGCTATTGTCTAGGAGATGGGGGTTGTGCCTGTGTCAGCAGCTCTAGGGGCACCTTGCAAAGTCAGAAACTAAGGGAAGGCGAACCCTGTGAGTTTCTAACGAACCAGATAAGTTTTGTAATTTGAACATACTCCCTTACGCAAGACTTTGTCACCCGGACCATTGCATAAGAACGACAGTGTTACCTGCTAAACGTGAAACAATCTCTTACACGTCCTACAAGGGGTCAGAAATTCTTTTGATTGATCTGCCTCTTATCCGGCTTTACCAGAACTGTTTATCCCTAAAGGAGGTGTCCTGAAATGAGGGGATTTATAAGGATAAGATTAAAGTGTACTCCAGATGGTCAAAGGGATCATGGCATATTCCCAGATCAGTATAGAGAAAATATTTGCAACTCACAGGAAATCTTAAAGACTGAAAAAGACCACAATCCGAAGAGAATTTTGGGGCAAGAACTTGAACAGACAATTCACAGCAAAGAATATCTATCAGTGGTCCTTAAACATACAAGGCTGTTTGTCCTCACAATGGAAACGCACCTTGCAATCACAAGGCTCTGGAGAAACAGTGGTCATAAATTATTTGGTGGCAATGGGAAAATCATTGAAGCCCTATGGAGTACCAAAATTATATTGCATCAATTCTTACATCTTGCAATTCTGCTTCTAACCCTAACCTTATTCTGAGAATACACCTCCACAAATAGAAACAACATGTAGGCAAGATGATTTGTTGCAGCATCATTTGTCATAACAAGAGTTTGGAAATAACCCAGATGTCCATTAATGGGGAACTGTTTGGACAAGATACAACCATACAGTGGAATACAATGCAGCCATAAAAAAGAATGAGTTGCTTTGGAATGAGCTTGTTTGGAAATTTGGAAGGGTATCCAAGAAACAAAAACGGTTACCTACAGAGGTTTTGAATTAAAAAAAAAAAAAACTTTTTTAATGTTTATTTATTTTTGAGACAGAGAGTGAGCAGGGGAGGGGCAGGGGGAGAAGGAGACACAGAATTCGAAACAGGCTCCAGGCTGTGAGCTGTCAGCACAGAGCCTGATGCAGGGCTCGAACCCATGAAGTGTGAGATTATGGCCCGATCCCAAGTCGGATGATCAACTGACTGAGCCACCCAGGCGCCCCTGGTTTTGAATTTTTAAAGTTTTATAGAGATGAAGCGCCTGGGTGGCTCAGTGGGTTAGGTATAATCCAACTCTTGATTTCAGCTGAGGTCATGGTCTCTTGGTTCCTGAGATGGAGCCCCATGTTGGGCTCTGTACTGACAGTGTGGAGCCTGCTTGGGATTCTTTCTCCTCTCTCTGCCCCTCCCCTGCTTGCATGTGCCGTTTCTCTCTCTCTCAAAATAAATAAACTTAAAAAAAAATAAAAACCACACACTTAAAAAAAAAGTTTTATATAGCCAAAAAGTAAGTAAAAAAGGAAAGAGGGTAAACCCAAAGTTGAAAACAAATTGAAACAAAGTTAACTTTACATCAAGTTGGTAACATAACTATTGTTACCCAGAGAAATGAATTATTCCCTCAGGGCTTTTGAACATAGTACTCCGACAATATCTGTGGTGGGAGATGGTCTAAGAATGAAAAAGAACGGCAAAGAAATCTTAAGCTTCTCTCAGTGGTTTATAATTGTAATACTGTTGCTGTGGTTTTGAAACTATACATATTGTAGGGTGAGACAAGTAGTAATGTATAGAACTTCAAGAGAAAATGAGATACAACCATAAGATCAAGAAAATTCAGAAAAAAAAACCCTATAATTTAAATTGGAAGTATCACTTTGAGCACATTGTTTTAAAAATAAATTTCCTAGTTCTGTGCACCAAAATGGCCTAGAAGCAGTAGGGGGACAAACTGTCCCCAGGGATTTCCCAGGATGTGGATTTTCAGTGTCAAAACTGGCACCATCAGAGGCAAAGGGATGGTTAGTCACCTTCAGTAACAATGAGCACTCTTGCCCCCTGCATGGTAGTTTCTAAATTCCATTTCTCTTTAAATAGATACAAAGCTCTTTGGAGAACTGGCCGATTCCGGTTCTGGAGCAAAGAAAGTACAGGATGAATTAGACACTTGGTGCCTGAATGCAAAGGAAGTGCTTAGGCTAATGAAGATCTGTCACCAGAACTTAGGAGAATAGGCAAAACTAATCTACAGTGATAGAGGTCAAATCCATGCTTGGCTAGGAGAGGGAAGGAGCATAAATTGACTGGAAAGGAGAATGGGGACTTTGGGGGGTTATGAAAATATTGTACATCACAAAGTGCTTACCCAGGTGCATGTGTGTATGTGTGTCAACATTCATCAACTGCAGCACTAAAATGGGTACACTTAATGTCACTTTTACCTCATATAAAGTATACATATTTGTTACATACATACACTTCATGTAAGTTAACCCTCATATGTATGTCTGTTATACCTCATTAAAGCGTGGAAATAAATGAAGACCAGCCAAGTGAGAAAAGCAGAGGCTATTTATTCAGAGCTTGCTATAAGAGAGGCACTGTTACTTGCATTTTTCCTAGTAATTTTTCTTAATGTTTATTTATTTTTGGGAGAGACAGAGTATGAGCAGGGGAGGGGGCACACACACACACACAGAATCCAAAGCGGGCTCCAGGCTCCGAGCTGTCAGCACAGAGTCCGATGCAGGCTCACTAACCGTGAGATCCTGACCTGAGCCAAAGCCAGATGCTCAACGGTCTGAGCCACCCAGGCGCCCTCCCCCCTGCCCCGCCCTGCCCCGCCCCATCACTTGCACTGCACTTGGCAGACACTGAAAGGCAGGCAGAGGAGCGGGAAGGCTTCACAGTGGAAAAAAAGGAATGGCTTCAGGTGGCCCTGTTGGGGGCTGTTGGCACGGAGAAGCTGAAGGAGAAGCAGGGCATCCTATGTGATTGGCTGGGGTGCATAGATGAGTTTCTCTGATTGATTCTTAAAAAGTTTTTTTCTTATGTTTTATGTTTGAGGGAGAGGCAGAGAGCGAGTAGGGGAGGGGCAGAGAGACGGAGACAGAATCCAAGGCGGGCTCCAGGCTCTGAGCTGTCCGCACAGAGCCTGACGTGGGGCTCAAACTCACAAATGGTGAGATTGTGACCTGAGCCGAAGTCGGACACTTAACCAACTGAGCCACCCAGACACCCCTTCTCTGGTTAATTCTAAGTTGGAAGTGGAGACAAAAATTAGGGAAGCTGTGAGTTTTTAATCAAGCCCTGGCCATTTTGAGCTGATTGTTATAGAAGGTGTTGTTTAGCTGCTTGAATTACTACTTGGGATAGTAATCTGGCTTCCTCCAAGTTCGCCTTACAGGAAGCTGGCTTCCTTGCTCATTGTTGCAGATAAGGAGGTTGATTTCCTGGGCAGGTTGCTGCCAGCTGTGGGTCACAATTCTATTTTTATATATGGTCTGGCCATGTCCGTTTGTATATCCAGGTTTCAAAAATAAATTTTAAAAAGACACAGGAGCCAGCTTGAAGGATCTCCCACAGGCCACATTTGGGGTAACTTTACCATCAAAAAGAAAATGGCAACAATTAATTATAAATACTCAATAGGTAAAAATCTATGACTGCAGCTATACTTGATGAGAGAGGGGGTGGAGGACAATTTTTCATCATTGGAAATGATTATTATGTCAAGTTACTCTGAAAATTACTTATTAAAGGGAAAATAGTATTTCTCTCTCTCTCTTTAAAAAAAAATTTTTTTAACATTTATTTATTTTTGAGACAGAGAGAGACAGAGCATGAACGGGGGAGGGGCAGAGAGAGAGGGAGACACAGAATCGGAAGCAGGCTCCAGGCTCTGAGCCATCAGCCCAGAGCCTGACGCGGGGCTCGAACTCACGGACCGCGAGATCGTGACCTGAGCCGAAGTCGGACGCTCAACCAACTGAGCCACCCAGGCGCCCCATCTCTTTTCTTTTAAAAGAATTATGGTTCACTCCTGATTAATGAGGAAAAACTCTTCTTTATAATAGGGTGCTAGTAAATAAGTGTAGAATAAATAATATCACTAGCAAATGACTATTATGAAAATCCTAAAGAAATAATTAATTCAGGCAAGAATAGTCAATGGGCTTTAAAACCATTTGATGACACATGCTGGGAACTGGGAGCGTACATTTGGCACCAAAATATTGTTCCTCAGATTATTCACCTAATGATAAAGAGAATACACTTGTCTAGTGGAGTCATCTGGTGGTCACCATCTGAACCAAATGAACAAATTTAGAATCTGTAATAGTGGGACAACTTCCAATTTACAGAAAATACAGGAAAAAGACTAGTGGTAGCAAATCTAATGGCACTAGCAAAATTATTCCCCCCAAAACTTTATGAAACTATAAGCAGTAAATATTTATTGAGCCCCTGAGTGAGGTCTAGCACAGTCCTCAATATCTATATCCACTCAACTTCAAGCTACAATTTCTTTTGTTTTAGTTTTTTTAATGTTTATTTTTGAGAGAGAGTGCGAGTGGGAGAGGGGCAAGGAAGGAGACACACAATCTGAAGCAGGCTCCGGGTTCTGAACTGTCAGTACAGAGCCTGTCGCGGGGCTTGAACTCATGAACCGTGAGATCATGACCTGAGCCGAAGTCAGACGCTTAACCAACTGAGCCACCCAGGCACCCCTTCGGCTACAATTTCAAAATAATTAGCAAAGTGTGATGAAAGTTACTTACATTTTACTGTTTTAAATACCACACACTGTTAAGTTAGACTGGTATGAAGTAAATTGGCCATTTCTTTCCCATCAGCTCACTGGGTAGCCCATAACCTATATTCCTACTGCTTTGATTTAGGAACGACCTAATAAAATAATAATAGGAGAAAAAAGAGGAAGTGGAAAAAAGCATTTGCAGTAAGTCTGGCCTTTATCATAGGCACAGACGAAATCCAGGGAGCTTGGTGGTGGGCAGAATCAGTGGTTAAAGAAGTTGGCAGTGATTCATGGACGCTCTTCTGAGCTCAGAAATGGTCTGACCCTGACCCTGAGCATGTCAAATCCTTCCATGTGTCAGTACTTTTGCTTGGTCCATTCTTTCTGTGTGCCTTCCTCTTCACACTCTTCCTTACCCAGTTATCTCCTATTACTCATTAGCGATTAGCTTTAGCAACATTATTTATGTGGGCTATTCTTTGTCAATCATAGAGATTTGTGGTTTCACAGATATGGGAGTGAAACAAAGCTGTCTACACCAGTTTTCTCTTTTTAAGCTAGTGGATTTTACAGTGACTTTCTTACAAAATTTTTCTTTGAGTAGTGATGCAATATACCAACCCAATATATCTGATCTTTCAGGTTCAGTTAACATTTACATTTTTTAATCATAAAGCTAATGATGTCTAGTGTTCAGTTTCTTTGCAGACCACAAAGAACTCTATTGGCACTCTTTTAAAAAAATATTTATTTTTTAAAAGTAGGCTCCACACCCAACATGGGGCTCCAACTCATGACCTCAAGATCAAGAGTCTGTACTGACTGAGCCAGCCAGGTGCCCCTCCACTTGGCACTCTTTAAAAAAGTTTAAAAAAATAAATAATTATATTTGTATCATAATTTTTTATCAGTACTATTTTTAAAATGCCATTTCACTGTATCTGTCTCTTTGAACATAATACTGAACAATTTTCTGGGCTTTGTTTCTTTGTATTATTTTGAATCCATGAAACATTGATTAAATGCTCTCCACGTTGTACTAAGTACAGGGTCTACAAAGGAAATCTTATCCCCCAAATAGTGGCTATACAGTGGGGTTTCAATTATTCTGAATCCTTGGTGGGGGCAGGGAACAGAGATGATAGAGGTGTGGGGAACTCAGAATTACTTGTTCTTGGAAACAGGCTTGTCTAGTTACTGGGAAATCCCTTTATTAAAAATAAAATAAAATAAGGGCAGACCTCAGAGATAATTTTCCTACCATGATCTCTGTAATTTTTTTCCTTGTCACCCTTTTAGTGAAAATAACAGAGCTTTCTGAAAAGGATTCAGTGTGCCCGCATGACTAAGCATCACTGTACTCCTTCCAATTTCCACCAGGGTGCCATGGCACACACTGCTGGGAGCCATGTTCCTCTTCTTGGCACTTTATGGTTTCCTGATGCTGTTTGAGTCATAATATCTTCAGCCCAGGGGATGAATTACGGCTGGTATGAGCCAATGTTTCTTAACAGGAGTGCTATTGATATTTTGGGTAGGATGACTCTTTTTTGAGTGTAAAAGTGTTTGGGACACCTGGGTGGCTCAGTCATTTAAGTGTCCGACTCTTGCTTTCAGCTCAGGTCATGATCTCACGGTACGTGAGTTCGAGCCCTGCATTGGGCTCTGTGCTGACAGCAGGGAGCCTGCTTGGGATTCTCTCTATCCCTCTTTGTCCCTCTGTGCCCCCCTCTTAAAATGAATAAATAAACATTAGAAAAAGTGTTCTGTGTATCTTAGGACATTCAGCATCCCAAGACCAACCCACTAAATGCCAATAGTATCTCTCTATTTGTGTGATGACTGAAAGTTCCCCTTCTATATTTCCAATCCCCCCCCCCCCGGTATGTGCAGGAATCTCCTGATGAGAGCCTTGGTCAATTGCGGGTATTGGGATCTTTACCAAATCATGACACCCTGTTTTCTCACAGGCAGAATTGGCCAGTTGACCAGTTCTGGCCAGGAGCAGAGGAAATCCCCACCCCCCCTCCCCCCCGGGGCTTCTGAGAAAGATTTTCCTTCCAGATAAGGGAGATGCACATGAGGAGAAAGTGCTTTTTGCCCTCCCTTCCTCTTAGCAGTCTGGGAGAGACTGTGATGTTTGCACCTATAGAAACCGTCTCATGATCAGGAAGTACCAAATGGGAAAACAGAAGCCAGCCTGCTGAGAATACAGAGTAGGGGGTAAAAGCCCCTGGATCCTGGTGACCTGTCAAGCTTCCAGATGAATCCAGGGACTGCCAAATGTTGGGCTTTTTATGAAGTAAAATAGAAATGTCGTTATATTTTAAGCCCTGTCCATCAGGGTTCCTGTTACCCATCACCAAACACAGTTCTGACTCACTCAGTTAGGGAAAAAGAATATTTACACAATAAGCAGGTTAAAGAAAATGGAAAGATACCAAGTAAGCCAGGTTCTTTTTGAGGAGGAGGGGGTGGAAATAGAATGAAATCTTTCACCTGCAGAGTGTTGATACTTAAAGTCTCAATACATGAGTTGTGTTTCCTTACTGAACCCATGCACGAATAATTGTACTTCCTGTACCATTTTGCTGTATTGTTGTTTTTACATAAAGTTACAATTATGGCCCTCTTTGCTTAGTGGTGTGATAAGCAGACATTTACATACCATTATTTACTTCCAGAAACCCAACTTTGTAAGACACAGACCTAGGTACATTCAATATGTAGAATATGTATGGAGAATCTTATTTTTCAGAACTTTTCAAAAATACCATTCTGTTTTTCCTTTGCCGCTCCCCAACCAATGGTGGGTACAACAGTTAGGTTCTGTTGGGTCAAACACTCAATGAAAACCTCTAGTTTTTAAAAAGGACAGCCTTTTGTTCCCCACAGACCACTAGCTAGGGAGACCGTCCATCCAAAAAACCATGTGCCCGACTCACTTCCTGACAACTGGAACCTGTACTTCTGCCAGAGAAGAGCAATTGTTCTGGACACCATGCTGACCACCTGTTACAGATGTCTGTCAGGAGCAACATTAAACTTATTTTCATTGCTCTTTCCTGCCTTTATTAACCTCTTAAGTATTTTTCTCTATCCCCCTCATCTGGTGCCACTGCTACTGCCCCACATCCAGCTCTTTATATTTTCTCATGGAAAACAGCTTCCTAGTTGGTCCCCTGCCACCCATCAAAACCGTCTTCCACACAGCAACTCTGGGAGATTTCCACTTTGGGGGGAAAGGAGCAGACATACCATTCTGTTCCCTTCACTAAGCACATCAAAAGAAATTCTGGATGTTACCTATGAGAGACACAAGCACGAGAAGGCACACTGACTTCAGGACCCGAGGACAACAGGAAGGTACGTTCCCTGGGCTTGCTTTTTGCCGTCATAAACATCAGAAGCAGGCAATCTGGAAACAGAAAGAGGCACAGACAAAACATGCTCCCTGCCCCCCCTCCGCCCAAGAAAAGCCTGCTCCCTATCACCAAAGGACCAAGAAAGAAAGAGCAGCTCAACAAGACAGAAAATCTTAAGACAGTAACCACTGTCTCCAGCCAAGTCCTCCACCCATGCCAGCGAAGGCTACACATCAAAACGTCGTCCTTGTCGCTGAGGCAGGATGTGATTAACTGGGGAGACACTGGGGGCAGGAGTTTCTCACAACCTGGGCACTCTGAATCAGTTGTTACACCTTTTCAACAAATTGCAAAACAGGAAGTGCTTTATAGTACGCTGGGAAAGAGCACCACCTAGTGATGAAATCAAAGCGAACAATCTAAATGCTGTGTTCCCAAACCCTTGGTCAAAAGCCAAATCAATGTGGACTCTCAGAAGATGATTCCCAGGCTCAGCCTGGGGAAAGAGGGGGTGGTGTACAGTCAGGAAAAGGGGTTGATGAAGTCCAAATGGAATGTGCTAGAATGTTCCAGATCAAAGCTGGGCTCATCCCTCTTGAGGAGGGAAATTCTGTGTGAGACGTATCACACAGTGGGGGACTCAGGGATAACTGAGGCCCTGGGTTTCTGGAGAGGAAAAAGAATATGGAGAAAATTATGGAGAGAAAGAGAGAAGGAACATGATGGTTAACACTTCGCTGAATGCTTTACATACATTGTTTCATTAGTTCTCACAAACTGACATCTAGGGAAGTAAGGTCTTGTATTAGTCTCATTTGGCAGGTGGGACATTGGAGACACAGAGAGGTTAAGTAACACTGATAAGAAGAGGTCAAGCTTCAGCTTGTACAAAGTTGAAGCTGATCTCAGAGTCTACTCTCTTAAAACATACACAACAGGCTTCCTTTAGGAACGTATACAAAAATAGAAACCTTTAGCAGAATAAAGATACAACTATAGCAGAGAATGTAATTTAAAGTATGTTTAATCTCCTCAGCCTGATATTATGATAAAAGTAATGTCCCCTCTTTGGGACACCCTTATTTTATGCCTGTAGACCCTTGAGCTGAACAGAATGAGTCCCACTCTCAGCAGGGGAAAGCTTAGGCACCCTGGAGGGGGATTTTGTTCTTGTTGCCTGGGAAATACATGCTTAATCTAGCCAAATGATCCAGTAAGTTCCAGTAATGCTTCTGCCCAGACAGAGGAACAGCCGAATGATAATAAGGGCAGATTTGGGCAGGAGGCAATCTAAAAGGGGCTGCAGTAGCCACATACTCTTTCTGAATAAGGAAAACCCGGCTATCCAAGGTCATGTCCAGAAGGCATGGGAAACTTAGATGTGTTTAGGTAAACAGATGTTTTCAGAGGTCCATTCTCTGAGCAGGGCTCCACCTTGAAGGAGTCCCGGAGGTGGATGATAATGCAGGACAGAAGAGGAGCCTTGGGGCAGAGGTGCTAATTATAATCCAAGTAGGAGCCAAGGCAGACGCCCAGATGTAGAGAAGGGGATTCAGCCCCTAGAAGGGACTGGCAGGGCCAGGAATTGTTCGTGGGCCTCAGACGTTGAAACAGGGAAGGAGTAAGATACTCAGGATAAATCACAGCAGAAAATCGTACTTGTTTTTTTGTATAGGAATCTTACTAGAAGACATTACAAAGATAATAAATATTTAATAAGTTTTTAAAGGATAAAACCGTGGTGTAGCTTTGACCTAGGTATTTTTCCAAAATCCACAATGTATGAGAGTTCAGCCTTGGCCTTTGGAAAGCTGGAGTCAAAGTGCTCACTTTGTTGTCATTTGGGCCATCCCTGGCCTTGTGCTACCCAAGTGATTGTGTAATAGCTTAAGTATGTCATATTCAACTGGGGTGACAATGTCGGTCATATGATCAAGGTGCGCTGTTCAGATTATTTTCTCTTTTTTAGTGTTTATTTTATTTTTGAGAGAGGAAAAAATAGGAAGAGCATGAGTGGAGAAGGACAGAGAGAGAGAGAGGGAGAGACAGAGACCCCAAGCAGGCTCCACACTCTCAGCACAGAGTCCGATGTGGGAGCTTGAACATATGGACCATGAGATCATGACCTGAGCCAAGTCAGACGCTAACTGAATGAGCCACCTAGGCCCCCTCAAGATTAGTTTTCAATAGTCATTAGATGTAGCACGGCACGAACATCTTAGTTCTGGTGTCACTGAAATTCTCTCAGTTTTATCAATGTATATTCATTATGCAAACCTTTTTAAACAGCTAAATACATCTCTCTTCTGTTAATACCAATTAAATTCTTATAAACATTTATTGACTCAAAATAATATAAGGGTCTTCCCTAAAGTATCTATATAATATTTAACATTCTCGTTAACTTCAACCTATCTTCAAATGTATTTAGCTTAAAATTTTTTTATCATGTTTATTTATTTTAGAGAGAGACGGACAGAGTGCAAGTGGGGGAGGTGCAGAGAGAGAGAGAGGGAGACACAGAATCTGAAGCAGGCTCCAGGCTCTGAGCTGTCAACAAGGGATTTGACCCTTGCCATAATAAATCCACATGTATGCTTCAACTGATCATGAGAGTTCTTATGAGGTGCAGCAGGTGACCTCAGCAGTAATGACATGCTAAGAAATTGTTATGATATCAGGTATTTAAAAATTAAGTTAAATAAAGGGACTAAAATACACTTACTGGGATGTGCGCTGAGTAATGCATAGAAAAAAATTAAAATTGGGATGCCTGGGTAGCTCAGCTGGTTGAGCACCCGACTCTTGATTTTGGCTCAGGTCATGGTCTCATGGTCGCTGGGTCGAGCTCCGCGTCTGGCGCCTCGCTGAGCATGGTGCCTGCTTGGGATTCTTTCTCTCTCTCTCTCTCTCTGTCTCTCTCTCCTTCTGCCCCTCCCTTCCTTGTGCTTGCACTCTTTCTCTCTTTCAAAAAATGAAATGAAAAAATGATAAAAAGTGTTTCATTTCTAATTAAAAAATGAAAAAAAATAAACTACTACTAAATGTTTTATTTTTTTTTCAACATTTATTTATTTTTTTTGGGACAGAGAGAGACAGAGCATGAACGGGCGAGGGGCAGAGAGAGAGGGGGACACAGAATCGGAAACAGGCTCCAGGCTCCGAGCCATCTGCCCAGAGCCTGACGCGGGGCTCGAACTCACGGACCGCGAGATCGTGACCTGGCTGAAGTCGGACGCTTAACCGACTGCGCCACCCAGGCGCCCCTACTAAATGCTTTAAAGAATCATTTTATTTGTTTCAGATAAAACTTCAGATCAGTTCTTGAGTTTCAAAAGTCCATTCTGAGAGGATGCTATATTTATCTTTGATCAACAATTGGTCGAAACCTATTAGGCATTCAGCAAAAGTGTGCATTTATTGCATGCCTAAATTGTTTAGAAAGTGACTGATAGAATTATGTCATCACATTTCTTGGTCTCCTGTGAATATTAATTTACATCTTAACACTTATTACAATGACCAGGTATAGGACTCTTCAGTGTGTGTGTATGTGTGTGCGCGCGTGTGTGTGACCCCATTCACCAGGCCTATTTCCTCTTCTTCCTGGTCACAGAAGCGACCTACATGGCCTCACTTGTCTTGCGGTCAGATGTGGCCACATGGCTGAGTTCCACATAACGACGTGTGGGCAGGGGGCTGTCTGGCACGTCCAGGCCGGGCCCAGGCCGGCGGTCAGCTGGTGGAGGGAAGGTGGGGAACACGCACACTGGGCTGTGACAGAAACCCTGGAGAAGTGGGAGTTCACCTGTCAGAGCAGCTAGTGTTACTCTCAACTATTACTCTTCTAAAGGAATTTCTATTTTTTTTTAACGTTTTATTTATTTTGAGACAGAGAGAGACAGAGCATGAACGGGGGAGGGGCAGAGAGAGGGGGAGACACAGAATGGAAGCAGGCTCCAGGCTCTGAGCTATCAGCCCAGAGCCTGACGCGGGGCTCGAACTCACGGACCGCGAGATCGTGACCTGAGCTGAAGTCGGACGCTCAACCGACTGAGCCACCCAGGCGCCCCTCTTCTAAAGGAATTTCAAGAAACATTTGAAAACAGCTCCGGATGCCCTAAAATGTGTCAAAGAACCTAAGTGGTAACTTTCCATTCTACTTTTTTTTTTTTAATGTTTATTTATTTTTGAGAGACAGAGAGACCAGAGCACGAGCAGGAAAGGAGCAGAGAGAGGGAGACACAGAACCCAAAACAGGTTCCAGGCTCTGAGCTGTCAGCACAATGCCTGACGCAGAGCTCAAACTCACAGAGTGTGAGATCATGACCTGAGCCGAAGTCAGGCACTTAACTGACTGAGCCACCCAGGTGCCCCTCCATACTACTTTCTAAATTTAAAGTCACATGTGGGCTGATTAGACGTGGGCACCCTGGACAAGGTGGTGGTGTGGGCACAGGACTGCCTCTAGAATCCCCACTGAAATGACCCATGGAACAGTCATGGGGACAAAAAAATCCACACTGCTGCTAGAAATATGAAGAAGTGCTACCCAAACACCAGAAACTGGGAGAATTTCTTGTAGACACAGACTTGATGTGTTGCTGTCACATTGGGTAGCAATGACTTGTGGCATGTGATTAGACAGTGAGTCCCCTTTGTCATCCACTGTGTCATTACATTGGCCTGCTGAGCTCAGTTTTTTCTTTGCCCCTGGACCAAAATGCTGGTCCCATGACCTTTTTTTTTTTTTTAAGTTCATTTATTTATTGGGGGGGGGGGGGAGCGGGGCAGGGAATCCCAAGCAGGCTCCTCACTGTCCCCCCAGAGCCTGATGGGGGCCTCGAACTCAGGAACCATGAGATCATGACTTGAGCTGAAATCAGGAGTTGGACGCTTAACTGACTGAGCCACCCAGACACCATCCTTTTTTTTAATTGTAAGTAATAGAAGTCATATAATCACTTTAAGTTGGAACACAGGCTCAGTCTTAAATGCCCAGTCCTATGTATAAACCTCTGACAGGGACCAAAAGCTAAGAGCTCCCTTAGTGCAGGCCTAAAGCAAGCCAGCAGTCCGCAGTGGGAGGAGGAGGGGGAAGCTGATTGGCTCTTCCAGTCTCAGGCCTTATTCTCCAGCTCCTCTTCTCTTAGCTTGTTAACCCTGGTTTCTGACTTCCCAGGGACTGAGCTGCAGGAGAGAGGAGGTGTGGGGGTTACTGTTCATGCTGGTGGTGTGTGTGTGTGTGGGGGGGAGGGCCTGTGGGGGTCTTCCTTGACTATTACTGCCTTGCCTGGCAGTTGTTGGACACTGTCTCTTGTGGTTTTGGGAGATCGTCTGTCACTGATAGTTTCTCACCCAGACCTCAGTCAAGAAGCAGAAAGACAGCATCGTGTTCCAGGGAAGCTTAAGGAAAGAAAACCAAATGTCTGTTTTATGCTGAACCCCAACGAAAACTAGGCCAGCGGAAAGTCAAATTTTATTTATTTATTTAAATTCAAATTTTAGGGAGAGAGATGGAGACAGTGGGTACAGAGGTGGGGAGACAGGTGGGGGGGGGGAGAGAGAGAGAGAGGAGAGAGAGGAGAGAGAGAGAGAATCTCAAGCAGGCCCCCTGCCCAGTGTGGAGCCCAATGCAGGGCTCAGTCCTGGGATTGACCCTGGGATTGTGACCCAAAGCAAAACCAGGAATCTGACACTCAACCAACCGAGCCACCCAGGCTCCCTATTTTAATAAAAATAGACATTGTGTCCAAGGACCAGTCATTTTAACACAGCTTCCAGAGTGCTTACACAGAGATGTTTGCTTTTCATTTAGCACTAAGAGACAACAGTTGGGGCCAGAATGAAATGTCGCATACTTACCTTAAACAACGCCTTTTAACTTAAAATGTGCCAATGTATATCCATTCAAAACTTTTCAGATGAAAAGCCAGAAAATGACTGGAGCTACCCATGACCACACTAATAATGCACTGTCTACGATATCTGTGTACAATTCTCTGGAGTGGAGTGGGAACTTGAACATGTCTGCAAAGCAATCTGATCCTTTCAATGTTCAGTGACTTTCCCAATTTTCTATATTTGTCTTGCTCACATCTAATTGAACAGCGATTATTTTTAGTGCATCACCTTTATTGAAACCTAACAAAGTAGTCCCTTTAGTTTTCATTAAAATAACTTCCTTTCTCACATTTTATCAGTTTACACAACTACTTAATCAAATCACGTAATTTTGGGGTGCCTGGCTGGCTCAGTCAGTAGATGTGTGACTCTTGATCCCAGGGTTATGAGTTTGAGCCCCACGTTGGGCATAGAGCCTACATAAAAGAAAATTTTTTTTAGTAATATAATTTCAGTAACTAGTGAATAAGTAAAAGTAGGCATAAACCTGTTTGGGGGAAGAAATACACCTGACTCTCGGTAGGCATCCAACCCAAGCATCCAACCTGGGGCAGCAGTGAGTGGTCTGACCCTGATCGTGCATAGTCTATGAGCATCTGTCACTGTGCTCTGCAGAGGAATGCAAAGATGTCTGTTAATCTGGAAAGCAGTTGATGTGGACTGTGTATAAAAACTTCTGTATTCTGCTGGAAACAGCATGATATGGTGCAAAAGCATTGGCCCTCGACTATGCCTTCCTCGGTCTGCTGTCCTTTGCTGACTAACTCACCTGGTTTGACACTTTTGTGATAGCTTTACCTTTAGGGCAGTGGTTCTCAACTGGAGATGATTTGGCCCCCAGGGGACATTTGGCAATGTTTGAGACATTTTTTGGTTGTCACAGCTGGAGTGGGGTGCGTGCTGCTGGCATCCAGTGAGTAGTGGCAGGGGTTGGATAAATATCCTACAACATGCAAGGCAAACCCTGAAAGAGTCATCTGGTCCAAAATGTCAGCGGTGCTGGGGTAAGAGCCCCTGCTCTGTGAGTTCTGGCCTTTGACCCCAGACTCCAGTGTTGTGGCAGCCTCGGGCCTTCTCATCAGCACTCAGAAGCCACAATCTTTCCTGAGTGACAGGCTCTCCAGGTCTGTGACGAAGCTCCTGAGGGTAAGGATGGTGGCTGGTTTTAACCAACTCTTAACGAGCTGAGCACATAGGTGCATCATTGTTTAAAGAATAACAACAGAACAAGAAGGTTAAAGCACCAGTTGAAATCCTTTCTTTTTTTTTTAAATTAAAAATTTTGTTAATGTTCATTTATTTTTGAGGGGGGGGGAGGGGCAGAGAGAAAGGGAGCCACAGAATCCGAAGCAGGTTCCAGGCTCTGAGCTGTCAGCGCAGAGCCCGATGAGGGGCTCGAACCCACAAACTGTGAGATCATGACCTGAGCCGAAGTCGGACGCTTAACCGACTGAGCCACCCAGGCGTCCCTGAAATCCTTTCTCAGTCACACTCCAACTCCAACTGACGGAATCAGCTGCCACTAAAGTTTATGAATTCTCTAATGCCTGGATCGAAGGTAGAGGTGGAGAGGCTCGTGTTGTGAGCAGGCTGTGCGGGTTTGGCAGCTTTTTCCATGGGGAAATACAGGAGGGGGACTGAAAGGAAGAGCTGTTCTGGAATTTAACAGTGTTGGGCTTGCCCCTTTCCCATTTTGCTCTTCCCTCAGAGAAGGGGGGGTCGTGGAACATTGGGAGTGAACTTTGGCACTGGAACCCACTTTTTGTCAGGATATTTCAGAAGGTGGAGTCACCAACCAACTAGTCTTTTTAAAAAAAATTTTTTTAAATGTTTTTTGAGACACAGAGAGACAGAGCATGAATGGGGGAGGGTCAGAGAGAGAGGGAGCCACAGAATCCGAAGTAGGCTCCAGGCTCCGAGCTGTCAGCACAGAGCCTGATGTGGGGCTCGAACCTACAGACTGTGAAATCATGACCTGAGCCGAAGTTGGAGGCTCAGCCGACTGAGCCACCCAGGCGCCCCACCACCCAACTAGCCTTAAAGGGAAGCATGTACCAGGATGCCCTCATGGCTGCATGTTGATCAATGAACATTCATCCAGAAAAGCGGCAGGGGGGCCAAACAGAAGCATGGCCACACCCGGGCAGGGGCAGGGGGTCTACATGACAGAGAGCCAGCTGGGGTGAAGCTGAGCCAGATACGTCACTTGCACAAAAGCGCTTGTACATATGTGGGGCTATTAAAATGAAGTTGAACCAGACCAGTCTCAACCCAGACTGTGGCTGGAACTGGTGGGGCCACATGACACCCAACGCAGGAGCCATCCCTCCTGGACATAGACTCCCCTTTCCATCCCTGCAGGCGAGTGCCAGCGAGCCTTCTGAAGAAGTGGGGGGAAGGGGAGGGGAGTGTGGTAGGAGGAGTCCCAGGTGGGAAGGAGACCCTCCGATTTTGATTATAAACTCAACAGTGGCTGACAGTTTGAGAACCAGATTGGATTATGGAAGGCGGTGGACTGCCCTATTGGTTTGCTTGGGTTGGTAAAGCAAAATACCGTAGACTGGCTGACTTCAACAACAGAAATCTATTTTCTCACGGTACTGGAGGCTGGGAGTCTGAGATTAAGCCGTCAGCAGATTGATTTCTCCTTAGGTCTGTTTCCTCGGTTTACAGATGGTTTCCTCTCAGCCTGTGTGTGACGGTCTTTATCTCCTTATAAGGACACCTGTCACACTGATTTAGGGCCCACCCTAATGCTCTCACTTTTTACATTTATTTATTTATTTATTTATTTATTTATTTATTTATAAATGTGAGTGCAAGCAGGGGATGGGCAGAGAGAGAGGATCTGAAGCAGGCTCTGAGCTGACAGCAGAGAGCCTGATGCGGGGTTTAACTCAAGAGTCTTGAGATCATGACCTGCGCTGAAGTCAGATGCTTAACCGACTGAGCCACCCAGGTACCCCTAATATTCTCATTTTATTTTATTTTATTTTGAGAGAGAGGGCACAAGTGAGTGAGGGCAGAGAGACAGAATCCCACAAGGGGCAGAGAAAGGGAGAGAAAAAAGAGGGCTTGTGCTCACCTGACGTGGGGCTCAAGCTTACCTGATGTGCTGCTCGAATTCACGAACCATGAGATCATGCCCTGAGCTGAAGTCTGATGCCCAACCATCTGAACCCCCCAGGTGCCCCTAATACTCATTTTAATTTGAACACCTTTTTGAAGGCTCTGTCTCCAGGGTACCTGGGTGACTCAGTCAGTTGAACTTCTGATTTTGGCTCAGGTCATGATCTCACCATTTGTGAGTTTGAGCCCCACGACTGGCTCTGTGCTGACAGCTCAGAGCCTGAAGTGTGCTTCGGATTCTGTGTCTCTCTCTCTACCCCTTCCATGCTCATGCTGTCTCTCTCTCTCAAAGATAAATAAGCATTAAAAAAAAATAAAGTCCTTATCTTCAAATACAGTCACATTACAAGGCACTGGGGGTAATCCCTAACAACTGGATTAAGTACTAAACAGGTCTAGGACAAAACTAAGATGTCTGCTCAGGGGAGAGTTGAGTGTTCAGGGTTAGTGTTGAGATTAAGAGAGCTTTTGGTTTGTATATCACTGAGAGGATACTCTTCAAACCCTGGACAGGAGTAATTGATCAGCCTTCTTTTATAACCAACCAGAATATCGTGTATCAATGTATAGCTGAGTAGTTGCTTAAACTAAATTAATATTCTTAGGATGGAGACACTTGTGGGCTTGTTTTCCACAATTTTATGCTATTTCCCCACAAAAGGGCCAGTGAAGATGCAAGCCAATACCAGAGTGGGGGGAGGGGGGGATGGAGGACAGGATGGCTAGTCTTATGGGACATGCCTGAGATGGGACCCAAAGTTCATACTATTCCCAGTAGACAGGAATCTTCCAGAGGTTCTGGCATGAACCTCTGTGGTGTATGAGGCCAAGCCTCCTGCACACCTACTCTGGTTCCCCGCCGTGGGGTGTAGTCCCTGGCATACGCTGGCCAGGATGTGTAGCCAGTCTCAGATCCTTATGCTTCTTGGTCATTGCCCTCAGTGATGTGAGTCAATTCATCTTGGGTAGCTCTTGAGAATTATTCTTAGAACTGTGCCCATGAATTCAATTTTACTCCATGATAATGTGGGGATATTAATTGGATCTTTGTGGTATAATGATTGACAGACCAACTCACTCCTTACATAGAATGCGTTGGCTATGTTGTGTTTTGCCTGGTGTGATGGTTAATATTATGTGTCAGGCTTCAGGTCCAAGAATTATGACCTGAGTTATAGGCAAAAGATGATAAGGCCTGGGGCCTTATCATAAGATAAGTCAGGAGTTGAGAAGACAGGAATATGTCCTGAAGAAGCACGGGAGGGGGAAGTTTCAAAACGTGGGCCACACACAAGCAAGATAGGATTGAGCTCAATTTTATTGGCGCAAGGAATGTGGGAGGGGGTGGGGCACTGTTAAGATACACAGAGCATGTCAGGGTTAACAAAAGAGAGCAACATAGTACACTCAAAGCTCAGCTCGCTGTGTGCGTGACTCGGGCACATCACTTACTGTCTTCACGAAAAGAGGCATAATAAGCCACTGCACAGAGATGTGTAAATTAAGAGGTGACGTAGAGCCTTTGACCTAGTACCTAGCACATGATGAGGGTCTGCTCGCTAAGGTTGGTTCCCTTCTCCCTTTATGGATAGGATCAACCCACTACATACATGCCTTGTTCAGTAAAAACACTTTCATTCTGAGACAAGTTCCTCTTCTCCTTTTCCAGTAGTTAATGTGTTCTTTGAGCATGCAATCTAATTTTAATTAGCCTGAAGATATGGGGATGAGGGGAAGCTCACTTCAAAACCTTTGTTAATGATGCTACATCTCTACCATCACTTTCCTTTTTAGCCTGGATCACTGATTTTATTTTAGCAATTTAAGTACTACCTTTGGTCCTATTAGCAATCCCAGCTACGCGAAGGGAAAGGTTGTACAGCAATTCTCACTTAGTTTCCTGCCTGGGTAGGATTTGCAATATGAGGGGTATAGAGTAAAAGAGGAAAAAAAAAAAAAAAGAATGTGGCTCAGGTCATTCCACGAACAGCCAGGGTTTGTATCCAAGCACGTGGAAATAACGCCTTATATAAAGATATCTGGCAGAGTGACTATTTGCCAATCCACTACTCATTTTCCCTTTCGTTCTCGAATTTCACATTTTTCAGACTGGAAATGTGCACAGCTTAATGACTACATTTCCCAGCCTCCTCGGTAGCTAAGCGTAGCCTTGCACCTAAATTGAGTGGAATTTGTTGGGTGAATCTACCACAAGGATCCTTAAAAGGGAGAGAGTGGGGGCCCAGTCTTTTGTCCTTCCCTCTTCATGGGAAGGAGGTGAGATGGTTGGTGCTGTAGAGGCTGTTATGGATCATGAAGCGACTCTGAGGACAGAAGAGCTTGGGTCCTTGATAATTTCATGGCACTGTCATCCCAACCCTGGTTTACCTACTCCGGATCGCTTTTACATGAGGGAATGAATATGCTTTCCTGTGTTTGAGACACTCAGTCACTAGAATATGAATGCAATTAATAACTGGCTCAAAATGATGTTATCTCAACCCGTATTTTGTCTCCTCCAGCCAATATGTCAGTCTAAACCGTCGTAGGTCTTAGATGGCTTTGAAGTAGCCTTGGGAAGTTTATTCAAGGGGAATGCACAATTATGATGCCTATGTGGCAGATGACATCCTGAGCTGGCTGGAGGAATTGGGGACAGAATCCAGTCAATTGTAATCTAACTCCTTGGGCCAATACTGAATGAATACTTCATATAGTGGCCGACTAAAAAAGAAAAAAAGAGGCCTGTTTATTGGGTGTGGCAGTCAAAGAAGGTAAAAGACTTCTCTTAACCTCCAGTATCTCCCAAATCCTTGGTGTCGATGTAGATACTCTCACAGTCTGAGTTGTTTTCTGGAAGGGTGGAGCTGTTACAGATATGATGTTAGAGATGCTTCTATGGGACTGTTATTGTCACTACCTTACCCTCCAATTGTTGCTTGTTCAAAAGGGCATTTCCCCGAGGTGGTCAATTTAACAGAGAGAAAGCTCACAAGCAGGGGAGGGGTGGGGAGAAAGGGAATCCCAAGCAGGCTCCACACGGTCAGCAAAGAGTCCCCCATGGGGTTTGATCCCACAAACCCAGGAGATCATGACCTGAGCCGAAATCTAGAGTCAGATGCTTAACCGTCTGAGCCACCCAGGTGCCCCGCAAGCAATACTGTTCTAACTAGCTTGCCCCTCGTGGTAACGATGTCAGACTCCCTGACTGAAAAACTGCTTTCAATGTGTCTCACTTCAACTAAAATGCTTCTTGCTTTCCTCTATCCAACCATATGTTTGGATTTTAAGGACATGCACAACTTGCCCCCAACGTGATTTTCCTCCTTTACCAGGTCGTATACTCTTGGTTTCCTGTCAGCATGCCCCAGGCCTCTTGCTGGGAAGTCAGCTCAGTGGTTCTTGTTTACTATTCCCCAACCCAAATGCTAGTCATCCTTGTGGAGGGGTGGGGGTAGGGGTGGAAGAGAGTAGCTGAAAATCTATGCAGCACCTACTCTATGGTTCCTTTTATATTATTCTATTCAATAAGGACCCAACATAGATCAATAATTGTGTAAAGCTTTCCTAACTTCTACACAGGGAGGATTCACACAATTCAGGATTGTTTTTTTAATTGTTGAGAAAGCATTAGTACAGTTCATTACACTGTAAGAAACAGCACGAAAGAATCCTTCCTCTTGTACTTTTTAAAATACTCTCCGGAGCAGTTGGTTCATGGAAGTCATCCCCAACACACACACTCAGGACCTGACTGCTAAGGCTTAGTAATCAAGAAAGTTTGGACTTTCGGTTCTAATCCGCTATTTTACTTATTAACTGTGTGCTCAGGGAAACCTGCTAAAATTTAGTGAGCTCATTACTGTCGCCTGGGGTCACCCAGGAGTGAAATAAAGATGAATGTATATAAACCCTGCTGCGTAGTCCCTGGCACATCGTGTTTAGTAACACTATTATCAGACGGCCCTGGGCTTGGCTCCGGCCCGAAGGTCAAGTTCATTAGAAAAGCAAGGTCACTCCTGGCAGTCGTCAGAGGAGCATTGTTGCTACACCTTACCAGCGCCCAGGACCCTCCTCACTGAGGGATCCTGGCCCGCTAGGGCGCGCCAAGCCAGCTCAGGGAAACCGCAGCTTTCGCTCGGAGGAGGTCACCGGACCGCAGGGCGACCCCGGCGTGCCGGCAGCAGCGAAGAGGCGGGGAAGCACCGGCCCCACCAGCCAAGGCCCTCCCCGCGGACCTCCGAGGGGCGGGGCTTCAGGTCGTACCATCTTACACCGTGGAGGGGGGGGAAGCATGGCCTTTCTTTTGGCCACACGCACAGAAGCGGGCAGGTGGGCGCTGCGGTTCTTCTGACTCCCTGAATAAGGTCCCTCATGTGCCTCTTTCTCGGGTCCCCTGGGCCCCCAAAGGGGGCGGGCTGGCTCAGGCAGCGGAGACCGCGCGCTGCGCGTCCCCCCCCCCCGGTGTGGGAGCGGCGGGCGCAGGGGGCGGAGCCCGTGGAGGACGGCGGTGTCCTTGCGGCGCCGCCGGGGACGCGGGTCAGTGTACGCCGGTGGGTCGGCGCGGTGACTCGAGTTCAGGAAAGCGACTAGCGGCATCGCTCACTATGTTGTCCCGGGCAGCGCTCAGGTGAGGCGCCCGAGCGGCGCGTAGCAGCGGGGACGGGTCACGGCCCCGAGGGCGAGGGGTGCGGGCGGCCTCCTCCAGCGGCCCCGCTCCCTCCGTACCCGCGCTGGCGCGGCGGCTCCCGGGTACCTACGGGGACGCGGCGTGGCAGGTGGCCTCTGAGCGCATCCGGGTGCTGCCGCGGCGCCGTTTAATGCTTCAGAGAATGTGGAGGGCGAGCGAGCAAGCGATAGAAAGGCCCAGATGCGCCGGGACGTCCACAGCCCTGTCTGCATAGACACGTGAGCGAATCGGTGTGTGTGTCTTTTCTCTTTCCAGCTCGAGCAGGACGCTGGTGCCGGCGCTGGGGGCTCTGGGTTCCAGGCAGAAGCACAGCCTCCCCGACTTGCCGTACGATTATGGCGCCCTGGAGCCTCACATCAACGCCCAGATCATGCAGCTGCACCACAGCAAGCACCACGCGACCTACGTGAACAACCTGAACGTCCTCGAGGAGCGGTATCGAGAGGCGCTGGAGAAGGGTAGGTGCCAGGCCGCCCGCCGGTGAGAAACCGCGCGGGGAAACGTGACGGCGACGCGGTGCCCCTCGTTTCCGTGGGGCCGCTCCACGCGCTCTTGAACTCAACCAGGGGTCAGACTTCACAAGGAAGGTGCCCATTTTGTGGGAAACTGAAACAGGCTTGTGGTTATTTACTAATACTTTAGAATTCAGCGTAACACTATCATATGGACGTCACACTTTAGTTTTTAAAGAGCTCAGTCGACAAAACCAGTCGTGTGTGGACTTTGTGGGTCTGGGTCTGGGGATGTGTACGAAAATGCCGTGTTTTAATGTCTCTGTACAAAATACTATTGCACTTTTCAGTCTATCGATCAGTGGCTTGCAGGAGGAAAATAATTGTATGTATTGCTTAATGCGCTACACAGTTCAAAACGTATTTTTTTTCTTAAGCATATTTTTGATGACGTTCAGCCCTCTGAAATTTGTTGGGTAAATTTCAGACAGTGGCAGCTTGTTGAATGGGGGCATCTAGCGGGAAAGTGTAGTATTTCAGCTCGGTTGTGGATGAAGTAATTGGCTAAACAGAAACAAGAGGAAATTGCCACATTCTGGAAGATTTGTGACAGAAACCTGGAGCATGGGGAAAAAGTTTGGTACTTGTTCGGGAAAAGGTTCGGGGTTTTAGAAAATAACAAATTCGGGAAAGATGTGGTAATGATGACAAGGTGGGGAATATCCCGATTGTGAAATTGTTTCCTGCATGACAACATCTGACAACTTGAACCTTTCTTTTCAATATTTTAAAAACAACATGAATTTCAATCCTTTCCTTGCGCAATCACATCTTTACTTGTGTAACAGAAGCTACTGAAAAAAAAAGCTTTACATTATGTTGTGCTATGTTGCCTATAAGTTACTAAGTACCTGCAGAGCTTTTTCTTTTATTTATTTAAAAAAAATATTTTAAAGACTATTGAAGGGTTAAATTTTGATGTTTGAAAATTTGGGGCAGTAATGTAAGTGAAATAACATCATCGATCTCATTATAAGGAAGTAAATAAATACTTTTCAAACAGAAGTATTTAACTTTTATTGTATTTTACAGGAAAAAAATGGAAACCAAAGAAAATGTTGAACTTAAGAAAAGTATTCTTAAAAGCAGATATTAAAGCCTCCCAAATTTCTGTTATCATCATTATTATTATTATTTTTAATTTTTATTTATTTTTGAGACAGAGAGAGACAGCATGAATGGGGGAGGGTCATAGAGAGAGGGAGACACAGAATCCGAAACAGGCTCCAGGCTCCGAGCTGTCAGCACAGAGCCGGACGCGGAGCTCGAACTCACGGACCGTGAGATCATGACCTGAGCCGAAGTCGGACGCTTAACCCACCAAGCCACCCAGGCGCCCCTATCATCATTATTATTTTTTAATGCAAGCTCTATGCCCAATGTGGGGCTCAAACTCACAACCCTGAGATCAAGAGTCACATATTCTACCGACTAAGCCAGCCAGGTGCTCCCCAAATTTCTATTAAATCTTAAAAATGATTAAGAGATTGCAATTATTAAGTTAGTTTTTAATAAACATGTTTCTTTCCCATTAGAAAAATTTAGTTACTGTTGATTTATTAGAAAACAATATAGGGGCTCCTGGGTGGCTCAGTCGGTTGAGCATCTGACTCTTGATTTGGCTTGAGTCATGATCCCAGGGTTGTGGAATCAAGCCCTGTGTCGGGCTCCAGACTGAGCATGGAGCCTACTTGGGATTCTCTCTCCCTCTGACCCTCTCCCCCTGAGCCTCTCCCCCATTTGGGCTCTTTTCTCTAAAACTAAAACTATACGCACACACACACATACACACACACGTGTTTATGTATGTATATATGCATATATATGTATATATGTATGTATGCATGTATATAAATATATATAAAACGTGTGTGTGAGCATGTATATATGTGTGTATACACACGTGTATATAGAAGTATATAAACATACAAACATTTATATTTAGGATGACTTTCCTAGAATAATTACTAAGACACTGATCTGTAAGAAAATTATTTTGTAAACATAACAACAACAACGAGAAGTTGGCATCTTAAAACAGCTCTCCAAGATTATCTGTGTATTCTGGTACTCGGCCCTCTTCTCCTTTCTGAGATGTGCCCAAAGAGCAGATTAGAGAACCTTTTCTTTCATGTAAACTCCCTAAGCACAGAGTCCTCAGTGGTTCTGTGTATCTTCCACTTTGCCTCTTCATGTCTGGTGAATAATAAGCACTCAGGACTTTTTTTTTTTTTTTTTAATTTTTTTTTTTTTTAACATTTATTTATTTTTGAGACAGAGAGAAACAGAGCATGAACGGGGGAGGGTCAGAGAGAGGGAGACACAGAATCTGAAACAGGCTCCAGGCTCTGAGCTGTCAGTACAGAGCCTGATGCAGGGCTCGAACTCACGACCTGACCTGAGGTGAAGTCGGCCGCTTAACCGACTGAGTCACCCAGGCGTCCCATAAGCACTCAGGACTTCTTGAATAAGGGAATTCCCATTTTTCCTAACAGTTAATCTTAGTTTCTTGAAGGCCTGGAAAAGAATATTTTATTTTGCGTACTTGTTCAGCAAGGTAGAAAAAGTCTTCAAATGTGACTTTTTGTTTTTAAGTACAGATAGCAGAGAATTAATTTTTTTTCCATAAAAGCTACATTTAATATATTCAATTACCTAGTCAATCAACAAACATTCATCAAGTGCCTGGTATGTAGGAGGCAATCTAGCAGCCCCTGGGATACAGCAGTGCAAAGAATTCCTTGTTGTTATTGGAGCTTTCATTCTGGTGGGGAGACAGATGAATGAGTAAATAAATAGTATGCCAGGGGTCTTAAGTCCTCTCGAGCAAAACAGGTTGGGGAAGTGGCGGGGAAGTGCCCATTTTCTCTTGTGGTTTGAGAAGGCTTCCCTGATGAGGGTGACGTTTCAGCGGAGGCCTGAAGGAGAGATGTGGGAACAAACCACGAGGCTATCTTCAGGAAGGGTGTTCCGGGATGGGCAGCCGCCATCAGTGGAGGCCGTAAGCTGGGCGCATGCCGAGCCCCTGTCGTACGTGCAGGGAGACCAGTGTGGCCAGAGCTGGGCCAGCGAGAAGACACAGGATCAGATGATTTGCCCCTCTGAAGCCAGTTGTAGGGACTTGGGGTTCATCGAGTGAGAGGAACAGCCTTTGGAGGGGTCTGGCTCAAGGATGCTGCACTCGCTTTGGGGTGTAGAGGAGCCCTCCGGCCACTATTGGGAACAGAGTGTGGGGGGCACATGTGGAAGCCGGAGACCAGGGCGGGGTGGTGGCTCAGATGCAGGCAGGTGACGCTGCTGGTCTGTACCACAGGTTAGCAAGAGGGGGTCAGATTCTGGATCTTTTTTTTTTTTTTTAATTTTTTTTTTTTTAATGTTTATTTATTTCTGAGGCAGAGAGAGACAGAGCATGAGTGGGGGAGGGTCAGAGAGAGAGGGAGACACAGAATCAGAAGCAGGCTCCAGGCTCTGAGCTGGCAGCACAGAGCCCGACGCGGGGCTCGAGCTCACGGACTGTGAGATCATGACCTCAGCCGAAGTCGGTCGCTCAACCAACTGAGCCACCCAGGGGCCCCATGGATCTGTTTTAAAGGGAGAGCTGGCCTTGCCGGTGAGTATGTTGGTGGGCTATATGTGAGGAAAGGAGTAAGGAGTAAGAAAGGACAAGTTATCAGAAATGCCCTGTGAAAAATAGCTGGCACTTGCTGTGATGAGGAAGGCCATTGGAGAGTAACTTTGGGATTGAAATTCTCGAGTTCAGTTTTGAATATGCTGAATTTTTTGTTAATGTAACATTGAACTGTTTTCCAATGAATAGTTGTCTATCTAGAAAATGAGAGCTGAAAATGTACCATTTAAAAAAAAAAGTCCATTGTTTATTTTAAGTAATCTACCTCCAACGAGGGGATCAAACTCACAACCCTGAGACCCAAGAGTTACATGCTCTACCGACTGAGCCAGCCAGGCGCCCCTGAAAATTTACTATTTAGTCTGTGAAAGCACACATTTCAACCTTCCACTATTTTCTATTGTTCTCTTTGTTATTGCTGAAATGTTTTTTTTATAATTTTTTTTTTTTTTCATTTTAGAGAAAGTGAGTGGGGGAGTGGCAGAGAGAGAGAGACTTAAGGATCTTAAGCAGGCGCCACACTGAGCGTCAGACACGGGGCTCGATCCTATGACCCTGGGATCATGCCCTGAGCTAAAATCAAGAGTCAGATGCTCAACTGACTGAGCCATCCAGGCGCCTCTGAAATCTTTTCTATCCAAGAAAACTTTCACTTCTTTGAAGCTCAGGAAAGAATTTTCTACTAGCTTTGCCCCTGATGCCGGACCTCTCATTAGTTGTTCACGTTACTAATTGAAATTGACAATCCACTGGAACAAATAATTTTTAAGTAAATCTTTTTTTTTTTTTTTTGTAGAATCTTGAAATTGTGGGATTTTAGGACCTTATAGGGATGTTACAGATAAGCAAGTACAATTACCTGATGTTTTACAAAGAGAGCAAATGGTGCATAGAATGTTTGGAAAGAAAGAATTTTAAAGAATATGTTTGCATCTTTACATTTCAGGTGACGTTACAACTCAGGTAGCTCTTCAGCCTGGGCTGAAGTTCAATGGTGGAGGCCATATCAATCATTCCATCTTCTGGACGAACCTGAGCCCTAAGGGTGGTGGAGAGCCCAAAGGTTGGTAGATATTGGTGCAGTCTTAGCTACATTTGTGCATGATAGGAATGGCTGTTGCTTTTCTTACGTTAATTCTCTCTGAGGTGTCACAGTGGCATATTTTTCCTAGCAAGGAGTACAACAAAGGTGTGACTTTCAAAGGGACATATGTAGGAACGGAGAATATATTCAGGGAGTTATTGTGTCTTCAGATTTTATACACACATACACACACACACACAGTGTCAGATATGGTGTCAACTTTTGTCGGAATGTACTGTATTTTACATTAGAACAAGACCAGGAAACAGTTTTTAGAAGAAGTGAGTGCCCTGGGTGGGGTAAGACACTTGATAATTCTGTACTTCCTTCATCTGTAAGGTACAGGGAAATAATAGATCCGTTTTGAAAATTAAGTAAGTTATCAGATGTAAAATGCTTTGAATAGTGCTTTTTGCTATTATTTTACTACTCTCCCCAGCTGATAAAGAGTCAGTTGTCCCAGGAAATTGGGTTTTCCAGGACACGTGCAGGTAGCGAGGGGAGTACAGAGCCAATGACCTTGCTCACTCTGGCTGTTTACGTGACTTACCGTGTCCTGCGTGGAGGCCCAGACGACTTTAATTAGCCTCCTCACCCCAGGGAAGGTGCGGGGCATAAGTAGAGCTCTCCTTGTCCCTGGGCTTCTGGTGCACACCTTAAGTTTCTGTGGGTTTGTTCGTTTTTAATTGGTGTATGGTGAGCATCTCATGTACTTGTGGTAAGCAGTCTCATTTGGAAGTAAAGGTGAATGGGGAAGTCAGCATGGGAAGCTGGACATTTTTTTTTTTTTTCTGAGTTAGGTGTGGAGACAGTGATGTAATACTGTTGACGTTTGGTGAGTTAGCAGAATGTCAGATATGCCCATATTCAGCCAGTGGTACTTTGCCAGTTTGGGTTGTCTGTACCACTTTATTCTGTCATTTGTGCTTATAATAGATAATTACTTTTATTTTTGAATTTTTAATTTTTTTAAGTAGGCTCCAATTGCGGGGCTTGAACTCACGATCCTAAGATCAAGACCTGGGCTGAGATCAAGAGTCAGACACTTAAATGACTGAGCCACCCAGGCACGACGATAATTACTTTTAACTCAGTGGGATAAGAGAAGTGATATTTTTAGCCTACTTGATTTAGTTGATGTGCTCCATCTAGAATTATATTCTACATTGCCAGAGAATAAAAGGGCTGTAGCTCTTACAGTGTACCCTCAGTTCGGTGATAAAAGACAAAATTACTCTTCTTAAAATTATATAATTGTGATAAGAAAGATCTCAGCTGCCGTGGGGAAGAACCAAATAACAGCCATAAAATTTTACTATTCCCAAATTGAGACAGAGTAGGTAGGGTAGAAATCAAAGTAAAAGTTTTCTGTAAAAGGGGGGGGGGGGGGAAAGCTAATGAAAAAATTACTCCTTTTCTGATGGAAATAGCACAGCGAAGGAAGAACTTGCTCTAACTTGGTTCAGTAATAAACATGTGAATTAAAATCGTGAGATCTTGTGATGCCAGGGTGAGGGCAGGAGTAACGGTGCTAACTAGGCTCACTGGGTTATGTTACGTCTTCCCTATGAGGTCGTCCAGTTGTTTCTGGTGCCATACGACAAGAATATTTTAATATATGTAATAGAATTCTTGATTGTAATTGTTGCAGTCTGTTCATTTGTGGGTATTTTTGGATTTGTTTTTTAAATAGGGGAATTGCTGGAAGCCATCAAACGTGATTTTGGTTCCTTCGACAAATTTAAAGAGAAGTTGACCACTGTATCTGTTGGCGTCCAAGGCTCAGGTTGGGGTTGGCTTGGTTTCAATAAGGAACAGGGACGCTTGCAGATTGCTGCTTGTTTTAACCAGGATCCCCTGGAAGGAACAACAGGTTAGCTTTGAAAATTATTTCACATTCATTGGTGGGAAATGGTTCACTGTAAAGCACTTACCTTGAAATAAGGAACGCGAGCAGTGGTTAAACCTATCGTGAGCATGTACTAAATCTTAACAGATGATACCCAGAGCCTCGTGTAAGCAGAAATGCTCTAAAAGTCCTTGATGTTTTGTAACATTAGCGCATGTAATTTTACAGATACATTAACAAAAAAGGTTTTTTTTTATCAAAACATTTTTTTAATGTTTATTTATTTTTGAAGGAGAGAGAGACAGTGTGTGAGTGGTGGGGGGGCAGGGAGAGAGGGAGACACAGAATCCGAAGCAGGCTCCAGGCTCTGAGCTGTCAGCACAGAGCCCGATGTGGGGCCGGAACCCACAGACCACGAGATCATGACCTGAGCTGAAGTCGGACGTTCAACCGACTGAGCCACCCAGACCCCAGGTGCCCCTAACAAAAAATGTTTTAAACATAAACTCTGCTTCATTGGACAGAATTCATGTCAGCTTACATAATTGCATGCACCGAAGTTGGATAAACACCACAAAAGAGGAAAAGACCTATAAGCTGAGTCCAACTTCAGCCCTGGGACGCAGCCCGTCTGCTGAGCACCTGTGGTCAAACTGGGACTAGAGCTCAGGTTTCCAGACTTCTGCCTTTTGGGGGATTTGGTCCAGGAAAATATTTGGCTTAGAGGCTCCAGGCTGGCTTCACCAATTCCTTTTTCATGTTGAGCCAGATTGAATTAGAATGTCTTTAGGAGATAGTCCTGAGACATTGATCTTCAGATGTAATGCACCTACAGCGATGTCTTTTTTGTTTTTTAATTTATTTTTTAATGTTTATTTATTTAAAAAAAAAATTTTTTTTTTTCAACGTTTATTTATTTTCGGGACAGAGAGAGACAGAGCATGAACGGGGGAGGGGCAGAGAGAGAGGGAGACACAGAATCGGAAACAGGCTGCAGGCTCTGAGCCATCAGCCCAGAGCCCGACGCGGGGTTCGAACTCACGGACCGCGAGATCGTGACCTGGCTGAAGTCGGACGCTTAACCGACTGCGCCACCCAGGCGCCCCAATGTTTATTTATTTTTGAGAGAGGGAGACACAGAATACGAAGCAGGCTCCAGGCTCTGAGCTGTCAGCACAGAGCCTGATGCAAGGCTTGAACCCACAAACCGTGAGATCATGACCTGAGCTGAAGTCAGATGTTTAACTCACTGAGCCACCCAGGCACCCCCAAGACCTATAGTGACATCTTAACGGCAATCAGCAGTAGTTCTCAGCCACGTTTTCTTTTCTTTACTTTTTTTTTTTTTTAAAGATACTTAACTTATTTAGGTTTATTTATTTTGTGAGAGAGAGAGAGGGAGGGGCGGAGAGAGAGGGAGGATCCCAAGCAGGCTCCAAGCCTAGCACAGAGCCTGACTCGGGGCTGCATCTCACGACCACGAGATCATGACCTGGGCTAAAACCAAGAGTCTTGACGCTTAACCAGCCAAAGCACCCAGGCGCCTCTCAGCCACATTTTCTACCTCTACGCACGTCTGCAGACTTGCTTACATGACTCACTTTCCTGAGTATATTCAGATTTAGCCAAAATCTGAACGGCTCTTTTGGGAAAGAGATGCCACAGAATTTGTAAAACCAACAGAAGATTTGTGAGCACCGACTAGAGAGTTGGGTATATCTTTGAAGGCACCTGGCCGAAAAGGCTAATTTCTAGGTAAAACCTGGCTACACCTGCTTCCCTTCCACTTGAAGAAAGCCCATTGGAATGAAAATAAGTGGAAGTCATGGCAATTTATGTAGGGGGGGGAAGTCATTTATAAACTGTTACCTTAATTACTCATAATGAATGATGAATGACATACCTCACCACTGATCAAGACCTACTGGTTGATCATTGTTTTCCTAGAGGAGGCTGTCATTCAGTTGGAGAGTTTTTTGAAAATGAATGTTGCATAAATATAAGTAATTCTTTGCATATACTATTTCATTTCTAAGAATTGTGTCTTTTTCTTTAGTCCTATTCAGTTTTCCTTGTTAACTGTTATTTCTATAAATGTCTCATAAATGCTTTGTATTCTCTAAGACTGACATTATTAGCCTTGGGAGCAGAGCAGTTTTCCTAAAACTCACCTGACTGCTTGGGACCTTCGGAAGGTGCTCAACCACCCCATAAACATGGCATCCTTACCGATACCCCCAAGAATTGCCTCATGGATAGATTTGTTGGTATTTTAAGCATTGCTGTTAAAATACTGTACTTAATTTTCCCAAGTCTTTAAAAAATTTTTTGCTATTTATCACGTTTTCTTCCAAAGAGTAAAGTTTAAGGGCGCCTGGGTGGCTCAGTCGATTAAGCATCCGACTTCAGCTCAGGTCATGATCTCACAGTTTGTGAGTTCAAGACCTGCGTGGGGCTCACTGCTGTCAGTACGGAGTCCACTTCGGATCCCCTGTCTCCCTTTCTCTCTGCCCTTCCCCCTACCTCTCTCTCAAAAATAAATAAACATTAAAAAAAATTTTTCGAAGAGTAAAGTTTCAAATTTTTAATTTTTTTTTTTTTCAACGTTTATTTATTTTTGGGACAGAGAGAGACAGAGCATGAACGGGGGAGGGGCAGAGAGAGAGGGAGACACAGAATCGGAAACAGGCTCCAGGCTCTGAGCCATCAGCCCAGAGCCTGACGTGGGGCTCGAACTCCCGGACCGCGAGATCGTGACCTGGCTGAAGTCGGACGCTTAACCGACCGCGCCACCCAGGCGCCCCTAAAGTTTCAAATTTTTTATAGGGTATTTATTCTTAGGCAAATTTTCTGTCTGTAAAAGAAGCTGAAAAATGGATGGGAATTTTGCAAAGGGTAATTTGGGTAATTTGGTGTGCATAGGATAATCGAGAAGAGACAATAATATTTCAGATTGAAATTCACAGTTTTTGCTTTTTTTCCCCTCTTCTTTCCAATAGGTCTTATTCCACTGCTGGGGATTGATGTGTGGGAGCATGCTTATTACCTTCAGTATAAAAATGTCAGACCGGATTATCTAAAAGCTATTTGGAATGTAATCAACTGGGAGAACGTAACTGAGAGATACATGGCTTGCAAAAAGTAAAACATCATTACACTGAGCAGAATAAGCTTTTTACGACTATTTTCATAGCAGTGCAGAGTACCGTAGTATACCAGTAAGCTGCTCTATAGTAGCATTTCTTAATGTAGGTTCTTCAAGTATTTGATAAACATGATTTAATGCTATGAACTTCCTGTTCTCAAATTTTATTATTGGGCAATGGAAAACAGTAAGTGCTTTGTATGATTTAGTCTTGATTGAACATTTTCTTCAAGAGCTGAAATAGCTAGGAGGTTATAATTGTCATAAAGCCATCAAAAATATCTCCGCCCTTAGGGCCGCTGGAGAAGCCTTTTGACCCTATTGTATTGCAGTTGTAGAAAACCTGGTCCTTTGCCCCAGTTGTTTATAGAAGATTAAATTTATTTGCCAAGGGAAACGTTCAGTGTTTCTATTGAAAACTGCTCTTTTTGTAAGTAATCTGTCTACTAGTACTTCTGGTAGATATCACCCATTGGCCTTTAATTATTTTTGGTCACATGTTACACAGGGTTAACACCATTTTGTCTTTTAAAAAATATAACTTGATTGCTAGTTGAGAATTGCTTTATTAAGACAAGGAAATAGTCGTGCATTTGAATTTTTCTGTTGGGAGAAATAGAAGGACTTGTGTGTGAAATTTTGTCATCAGACGGAAATATGTGTTGTGTACATGCTCAAAATGGGCAGATTCGGGCCTTGTTGATAAAATGAATGTTGGGAATGGGGCCACAGATCATTCTGGCGGGGCAGTTGCCCCCGCCTTCCAGTCCTGTTCATGAGCATCGCTTGGGGTGGGGGGAACCAGCCTGAATCAGGTGCTGCCTGCCCACAGAGGCAAAGGAGTTGGTTTCTGGATGTGGTCAGCAGCGTGTCCCCATCCAGGAACATTTCTTTTCGAAGACTTGTTTTTGAGTTACTCTATCATTTTTTATCTTTTCTTTTAAAAAATGTACAGTCACTATAGAAACTTTATATTGTTTAGTCCTTTCAGTAAAGGCAAACGATACCCATACTCCAGTGACCCAACATGTCAAATTATGTTCCTGGTTAGCTTTTGCAGGTGGGACTGTTTAAATGTAGCAGGGATCCTTTCTGTAATTTGGCTTAACATTGTCATGCATTCCATGTTTCATTATTTTCTTTATTTTTACTGGCTGTATAATTTATCAATTGGACACTTCCTAATTTATTTTACATTTCTGATACTGAATATTTCATTGGTTTCTAATTGTTACTTATTCAAATAATGTTGTGGTGAACAACCCACATAGGTTTTGCCTTCTATTGGAATATTTTTTCTATATAGGTTTTTTTCTTAAACCTATTCAGTAACAGAATGTTTTCCTAAGTTAGTGTATTATTTTTTCCCTCAAAATTTATTCTGTTTTTTTTTTGGCTTGGAAAAATGGAGTAACTTAGCAGTTTCAATATTGAAGACTGAAGTTAAAAAAAATTTTAATGTAAGGCGCTTTTGCTTTAGAATTCAAGTAGAAAGTACTTAGGCTTTCTGAATTGTCAGCAGTGTTGATGAGACCAGTGGTAGCTCTTTGTGTGCCTGTGGATTGAAAACACTTTGGAGACAAAGATTGCCGTGCTTTCTCCCACAGTAAAGTCACTTTCGTGGAGCACAGATGGGAGTCATGTGATTACTGCTTACATATATACACATATATATACACATGCATGCCTATATAGATATATACACACATATGTATGCACACACGTATATATAAACAAGGCAGTGACTCTGTTTAAATGGACCATGTAGAAAAGTAGAACTTTTTGAAAGATGGGCTTTTCAATATAGTCTGGCAGATCATGGTTTGTATTGAACTAACAAAGATACGCAGAGACTACTGATTCATACAGTGCCTTTTGACTTTTACTAAGCTTTAGCATTTCAAAAAAATTCAATGTTGAAATTTCTATGGGGCTCTATTTTTGCCTCGATTTTACATTGAGGGAGTGAGCGACAGCACACTGTTCTCTAAGGTTTTGGTTTCTCCTCCCCATCAGATTTTAAGAGACTAAGGTAAATTACAGATAAAGATTTTAATCATCCAGTGGAAAATGAGACTTTAAGATTTTGTTTAGCCCGGTTTTTCATTGTGGAAATAAATAAAAAAGGTAAAAGCGGCTGCTTCTGAAATAAACCCGAGTGTTGTTCATCCAAGAGGGATTTTTGTGGCCGAATCAGCAGTGCCTGCTCTAGTTGTAAATGTGCTTCAAACGCCATTGCGTGATTAGTACTGAAGGACAACAGGACACAAGGCAAATACTGCCTGAGGTAGAATCTACTGCTTGAACCATTGTGTAATAATTAAACTTTGATGTTGAGAAATTGCAGTTTTACTGCACACCTCAAATTCATGATCTTAAAATGAGATTTGAGTTTCCAGTGAATACCTTTAAAAAAAGTACCACCGGAACCATAAAATTAAGATTGATTGGTGTTGTGAGTCCTCTCTTGAACTAAGTCTAAATACAAATTCTATTTCCTGTTTTGATTTCAGGGGAGCTACTGTTTGGGAAAGCTATTAGGTAAATGTTTTATAAATTACTGCTTCTCATTTTCAGTCATACCTAATGATTTTGGCAAGCTAATGTCCTGTTTTCTTAGGTACGCATCAAACCTGGCACACATCAGAAATCCTATAAAGTCCTGGATAGTTTTCATTTAATTAATCGATAGAGAAACACTTATTTTCCTATTGTAAGTGTGAAGCTTTTTGATTGTTAATAAAAGAATCTACCAACCATCAAAAAAGGTCTGCATTATGCATGTGTGTTAAAACATTAGTAATCCCATAATGCTTTGTCATTTTTACTGCTTTTCTGTGGGAAAGGGATAGTAAATGTTAGGTAGCATTTTAAGCATTCTTAAAACCCAGAAGGCATATGAACTCTCTCCAGTCATATCTGTAGTAACATCTGATAATAGCATAGTGTTTTTATTTCATTTATTTTATTTATTTTTTTTTTAATTTATTTTTTTTTCAACGTTTTATTTATTTTTGGGACAGAGAGAGACAGAACATGAATGGGGAGGGGCAGAGAGAGAGGGAGACAGAGAATCGGAAACAGGCTCCAGGCTCTGAGCCATCAGCCCAGAGCCCGACGCGGGGCTCGAACTCCCGGACCGCGAGATCGTGACCTGGCTGAAGTCGGACGCTTAACCGACTGCGCCACCCAGGCGCCCCTCATTTATTTTTTATTTTAGAGCATGAGTCAGGACAGGGGCAGAGTGGGGGGGGGAGAGAATCTTTTTTTTTTTTTTTAATTTTTTAAGGTTTATTTATTTTAGAGACAGTTCTAGTGGGGGAGGGGCAGAGAGAGAGGGAGACACAGAATCTGAAGCAGGCTCCAGGCTCTGAGCTGTCCGCACAGAGCCTGATGCGGGGCTCAAACTCATGAACCATGAGATCATGACCTGAGCAGAAGTCAGAGCAGCTTAACCAACCGAGGCACCCGGGTGCCCCGGAGAGAGTATCTTAAGCAGGCTCCTTGCTCAGTGTGGAGCCCAACACGGGGCTTGACACCAGGGTCATGACCTGAGCCAAAATCAAGAGTCAGATGCTCAACCAACTGAGCCACCCAGGCGCCCCAACAGCATAGCATTTTCTATGCTAAATTATAAAGTCGCAACATCTTTGAACACTAACCAGATGTAGAATATTGCCCTAACTACATACAGCACATCTTGTGATAATTGGCTGTTTACTTCTTTTTTTTCCATAAAATTCTGGGCTGGTGATATTTTATCCACTCTTGTATTGGGTATGAGCTTACCTCATGAATCTTTCCCTGGACTGTTTGAAGGATAATCTTGGAAAGGGAAGTGAGGTGCACCTGTGTTGGGTGAAGTCTCCGCTCTTCTGTGTGTGCTTGAGAACAGGTGCAGTTCTCAAGATTCTTCTGGAACATATTAAAAAGACTAAGACCTCAGACTGCGGAAAGGAAAGGATGTGCGGTTCTGAGTCCCACTGTCGCTCTCAGTGCTCGTCTTGACACAGCGGTAATTCTAGCTTTGTCTCGGCCCCCGCTAAAGCACAAGCTCCGGGAAGGCCAGGGACAGAAGATTCTTGTTCGTGTCTTTGCGACTCAGCACACAATTCTAGGCCCATTTTCAAATATTTTTATTAAGTGGTGTGGAGGGGAGAGTGGGTGGTGGGCATTGAGGAGGGCACCTGTTGGGATGAGCACTGGGTGTTGTATGGAAACCAATTTATATATATATATATATATATATATATATATATATATATATATATATATATAAAAGTAATAAAAAATAAAGATCTTGGTGAAAAAAAACCCAAATGGTGTGATTTAATACAGGCCTCGTAAATACATGTATTTGCAAGGTTCAGGTCACCTCTGCAAGTTCACCTATCAAAACCCAGAAGGACGTTTGAAGGCAGAGCTGCTGTGACCACGAAGGCCTTATGCTTGCTCGTCTCCCTGTCGCCTTCGCCCGTGGCCCTGGGAGAACAATGAGTCAGGTCCCGGCAGGCCCGGGTCCCGGTCCTGGTGCTTTGACTCAGGTCAGCTGTGTGATACTGGTCAGCCTGCCTGCTTTGGGTCCTGTCCCTCTGATGTGGAACGATGGGTTTGGAGAGAGCATCTTAGGTGCCAACTCTAGCATTTGAGGGATTTATCTGTGTACCGACCAGACTTCTGGTGGATGAATGAATACTGAGGATACGAAATGGTCATGTCATTTGCAAAGGGCCTCCATCCAGCTTATGTCCCTTGAACAAGGGTTCTCGGACAATAGAAGCCTTGCTGGTGTTGTTCATTGTGGCTCCACCTTTCACCGGGGCTCAGGAAGGATGCCGGGAGGAAAAAAAACAGCGAGTCTTTTAGCCTCTGGTCCCCACTAACATTTTTAAGTGGTATCAAAAGGAGCGGTTCACTTGGCTAAGCTGTCTCCCGAGTGCCAACTCGTATGAAGTGCACCTCAACTAAATTTGGGCTTTATTCCTTTTATCTCCCCTGGCCAGGAACAATGTGATTAATCTATCATTGATTAGGAATATGTTATTTTTCTTTTATTTATCTGAGAGAGAGAGAGAGAGGGAGAGAGAGAGACAGCGTGAGTGGGGGAGGAGCACAGAGAGAGGGAGAGAGAGAATCCCAAGCAGGCTCCACACTGTCAGCACAGAGCCTGATGCAGCACTCGAACCCACGAAGCCATGAGATCGTGCCCTGAGCCGAAACCAAGAGTCAGGCGCTTAACCTGTGCCACCCAAGCGCCCCTGTTACTTCTCTATTGCCTTATTAGGAGATATTATCCTATATGCCATTGACTTGTGAAATTCTTCGTGAACCCATGTTAAATTCTGGCAAAGATAAAAAAAAAAAAAAAAAAAAAAAAGGAGAGATCTTGGGGCTCGAACTCATGAACCGTGAGCTGATGACCTGAGCTGAAATAAAAAGTTGGACACCTAAATGACTAAGCCACCCAGGCGCCCCTCTTGAGGTTTTGGTTTTAGCAATTCTGACAGATGTGAGGTGATACTGTGGTTTTGATTTGCATTTCCTTGATGGTGAGTGATGTTGAGCATCTTTTCATGTGTCTGTTGGCCATCTGTATGTCTCCTTTGGGGAAATGTCTGTTCGTGTCTTCTGCCCATTTTTTAATTGGACTGTGAGCTTTTTGGGTATTGAATTGTATAAGTTCTTTATATATTTTGGATACTAACCTTTTATTGGATATGCCATTTGCAAATATCTTCTCTCGGTAGGTTGTCTTGTAGTTTTGTTGATTATTTCCTTTGCTGTGCAGAAGTTTTTATTTTGATGAAGTCCCAATAGTTTATTTTTGCTTTTGTTTCCCTTGCCTCAGGAGACATATTTATAAAGAGGTTGCTATGGCTGATGTCAGAGAAATTACTGCCTGATGTCTCTTGTAAGATTTTTATGATTTCAGGTCTCACATTTAGGTCCTTAATCCACTCTGAGTTTATTTTTGTGTGTGATGTAAGAAAGTGGTCCAGTCTCATTCTTTTGCATATAGCTGTCCAGTTTTCCCAACAGCATTTGTTGAAGAGACTATCTTTTTCCCATTGCATATTCTTGACTCCTTTGTCAAAAACTAATTGGCCCTATCATTGTGGGTTTATTTCCCGGCTCTCTATTGTGTTTTATTGATCTATTTGTCTATTTTTGTGTCAGTACCATACTGTTTGGATTACTACAGCTTTGTAGTATATCTTTAATTGATTTTTTTTTTTCAACGTTTATTCATTTTTGGGACAGAGAGAGACAGAGCATGAACGGGGGAGGGGCAGAGAGAGAGGGAGACACAGAATCGGAAGCAGGCTCCAGGCTCCGAGCCATCAGCCCAGAGCCTGACGCAGGGCTTGAACTCATGGACCGCGAGATCGTGACCTGGCTGAAGTCGGACGCTTAACCGACTGCGCCACCCAGGCGCCCCTAACTTGAACAGGGATTGTGATACCTCCAGTCTTGTTCTTGATCAAGATTGTTTTGGCAATTTTGGGCCTTTTGTGGTCTCTAGTCTCTCTAGGTTTTCTATATATATTATCATGTCATCTGCAAATAGCGAAAGTTTTACTTCCTCCTTACCAATTTGGATGTCTTTTATTTCTTTTTCTTATCTGATTACTGTAGCTTAGGACTTCCAGTACTATGTTGAATTAAAGTGGCAAGATTGAACACTTGTCTTATTCTTTAAAAATTATTTTTTTTCTTTTATTTGTTTTTAATTAATTAATTTTTTATAACTTGTTTTATTTTTTAAAATTTACATCCAAATTAGTTAGCATATAGCTCAACAATGATTTCAGGAGTAGATTCCTTAGTGCCCCTACCCATTTAGCCCATCCTCCCTCCCACAACCCCTCTTGTAATCCTCAGTTTGTTCTCCATATTTATGAGTCTCTTCTGTTTTGTCCCCCTCCCTGTTGTTATATTATTTTTGTTTCCCTTACTTCATGTTCATCTGTTTTGTCTTTTCAAGTCCTCATATGAGTGAAGTCATATGATATTTGTCTTTCTCTGACTGACTAATTTCACTTAGCATAATACCCTCCAGGTCCATCCATGTAGTTGCAAATGGCAAGATTTCATTCTTTTTGATTGCCGAGTAATACTCCATTGTATATACCACATTTTCTTTATCCATTCATCCATCGATGGACATTTGGCTATTGTTGATAGTGCTGCTATAAACATGGGGGTGCGTGTGTCCCTTTGAAACAGCACATCCCTATCTTGTGGATAAATGCCTAGTAGTGCAGTTGCTGGGTCGTAGGGTAGTTCTATTTTTGATTTTTGAGGAACCTCCAGACTGGTTTCCAGAGTGGCTGCAACAGTTTGCATTCCCACCAGCAGTGCAAAAGAGATCCTCTTTCTCCGCATCCTCGCCAACATCTGTTGTTGCCGGAGTTGTTAACATTAGCCATTCTGACAGGTGTCAGGTGGTATCTCATTGTGGTTTTGATTTGTATTTCCCTGATGATGAGTGATGTTGAGCATTTTTTCATGTGTCGGTTGGCCATCTGGATGTCTTCTTTGGAGAAGTGTCTATTCATGTCTTTTGCCCATTTCCTCACTGGATTATTTGTATTTTGGGTGTTGAGTTTGATAAGTTCTTTATAGATTTTGGATACTAACCCTTCATCTGATGTCATTTGCAAATATCTTCTCCCATTCTGTCAGTTGCCTTTTAGTTTTGCTGATTGTTTCCTTCACTGTGTAGAAGCTTCTTATTTTGATGAGGTCCCAATAGTTCATTTTTGCTTTTGTTTCCCTTGCCTCCGGAGACGTGTTGAGTAAGAAGTTGCTGCGGCCAAGATCAAAGAGGTTTTTGCCTGCTTTCTCCTTGAGGATTTTGATGGCTTCCTGTCTTACATTGAGGTCTTCATCCATTTTGAGTTTATTTTTGTGTATGGTGTAAGAAAATGGTCCAGGTTCATTCTTCTGCATGTCGCTGTCCAGTTTTCCCAGCACCACTTGCTGAAGAGACTGTCTGTATTCCATTGGATATTCTTTTCCTGCTTTGTCAAAGATTAGTTGGCCATACGTTTGTGGGTCCGTCTCTGGGTTCTCTATTCTGTTCTATTGTTCTGAGTGTCTGTTCTTGTGCCAGTACCATACTGTCTTGATGATTACAGCTTTGTAGTATAGCTTGAAGTCTGGGATTGTGATGCCTCCTGCTTTGGTTTTCTTTTTCAAGATTGCTTTGGCTATTCAGGGTCTTTTCTGATTCCGTACAAATTTTAGGATTATTTGTTCTAGCTCTGTGAAGAATGTGGTGTTATTTTGATAGGGATTGCATTGAATATGTAGATTGCTTTGGGTAGTATTGACATTTTAACAATATTTGTTCTTCCTATCCAGGAGCATGGAATCTTTTTCCATTTTTTTTGTGTCTTCTTCAATTTCTTTCATCAGCTTTCTATAGTTTTCAGTGTATAGATTTTTCACTTCTTTGTTTAGATTTATTCTTAGGTATTTTATGTTTTTTTGTGCAACTGTAAATGGGATCGATTCCTTGATTTCTCTTTCTGTCGCTTCATTGTTGGTATATAGGAATGCAACCGATTGCTGTGCGTTGATTTTATATCCTGCAACTTTACTGAATTCATGAATCAATTCTAGCAGTATCATGAGTATCATGTATCATGTCATTTGCGAAGAGTGTAAGTTTGACCTCCTCCTGGCCAGTTTGGATGCCTTTTATTTCTTTGTGTTGTCTGATTGCAGAGGCTAAGACTTCCAATCCTATGTTGAATAACAGTGGCGAGAGTGGACATCCCTGTCTTGTTCCTGACATTAGGGGGAAAGCTCTCAGTTTTTCCCCATTGAGGATGATATTAGCATTGGGTCATTCATATATGGCTTTTATGATCTTGAGGTATGCTCCTTCTATCCCTACCTTCTTGAGGGTTTTGATCAAAAAAGGATGCTGTATTTTGTCAAATGCTTTCTCTGCATATACTGAGAGGATCATATGGTTCTTGTCCTTTCTTTTATTGATGTGATGAATCACATTAATTGTTTTGCAGATATTGAACCAGCCCTGCATCCCAGGTATAAATCTCACTTGGTCGTGGTGAATAATTTTTTTAATGTATTGTTGGATCCAGTTGGCTAGTGTCTTGTTGAGGATTTTTGCATTCATGTTCATCAGGGAAATTGGTCTATAGTTCTCCTTTTTAGTGGGTTCTCTGTCTGGTTTTGGAATCAAGGTAATGCTGGCTTCATAGAAAGAGTTTGGAAGTTTTCCTTCCATTTCTATTTTTTGGAACACTTTCAAGAGAATAGGTGTTAACGCATCCTTAAATGTTTGGTAGGATTCCCCTGGGAAGCCATCTGGCCCTGGACTCTTGTTTTTTGGCAGATTTTTGATTACTAATTCGATTTCCTTACTGGTTATGGGTTTGTTCAAATTTTCTATTTCTTCCTGTTTCAGTTTTGGTAGTGTATATGTTTCTAGGAATGTGTCCATTTCTTCCAGATTGCCCATTTTATTGGCATATAATTGCTCATAATATTCTCTTATTATTGTTTTTATTTCTGCTGTGTTGGTTGTGATCTCTCCTCTTTCATTCTTGATTTTATTTACTTGGGTCCTTTCCTTTTTCTTTTTGATCAAACTAGCTAGTGGTTTATCAATTTTGTTAATTCTTTCAAAGAGCCAGCTTCTGGTTTCATTGATCTGTTCTACTTTGTGTGTGTGTGTGTGTGTGTTTTTTCCAATAGCATTAATTTCTGCTCTAATCTTTATTATTTCATGTCTTCTGCTGTTTTTGGGTTTTATTTGCTGTTCTTTTTCCAGGTCCTTAAGGTGTAAGATTAGGTTGTGTATCTGAGATCTTTCTTCCTTCTTTAGGAAGGCCTGGATTGCTATATACTTTCCTCTTATGACTGCCTTTGCTGCGTCCCAGAGGTTTTGGGTTGTGGGTGTTATCATTTTCATTGACTTCCATATAGTTTTTAATTTCCTCTTTAACTGCTTGGTTAGCCCATTCATACTTCAGTAGAATGTTCTTCAGTCTCCAAGTATTTGTTACCTTTCCAAATTTTTACTTGTGGTTGATTTCAAGTTTTATAGCATTGTGGTCTGAAAATATGCACGGTATGATCTCAATCTTTTTGTACTTACTTAGGGCTGATTTGTATCCCAGTATATGGTCTATTCTGGAGAATGTTCCATGTGCACTGGAGAAGAATGTATATTCTGCTGCTTTAGGATGAGATGTTCTGAATATATCTGTTAAGTCCATCTGGTCCACTGTGTCATTCAAAGTCATTGTTTCCTTGTTGATTTTTTGATTCGATGATCTCTCCATTGCTGTGAATGGGGTGCTGAAGTCTCCTACTATTATGGTATTACTATTGATGAATTTATTTATGTTTGTGATTAATTGATTTATATATTTGGGTGTTCCACATTTGGTGCATAAATGTTTACAGTTGTTAGGTCTTCTTGGTGGATAGACCTCTTGGTTATGATATAATGCCCTTCTGCATCTCTTGATACAGTCTTTATTTTAAAGTCTAGATTGTCTGATATAAGTATGGCTATTCTGGCTTTCTTTTGTTGGCCATTAGCATGACAGATGGTTCTCCATCCCCTTATTTTCAATCTGAAGGTGTCTTTAGGTCTAAAGTGGGTCTCTTATAAACATCATATAGATGGATCTTGTTTTCTTATCCATTCTGTTACCCTGTGTCATTTGATTGGAGCATTGGGTCCATTGACATTTAGAGTGAGTACTGAAAGATAGAATTTATTGCCATTATGATGCTTGTAGAGTTGGAGTTTCTGGTGGTGTTCTCTGGTCCTTTCTAATCTTTGTTGCTTTTGGTATTTATATATATATATATATATATATATATATATATTTTTTTTTTTTTTTTTTTTTTTTTTTTTTTTTTTTTCCCATCTTTTCTTCCCTCAGGGAGTCCCCCTTACAATTTCTTGCAGGGCTGGTTTAGTGGTCACAAACTCCTTTAATTTTTGTTTGTCTGGGAAACTTTTTATCTCTCCTTCTATTTTGAATGACAGCCTTGCTAGATAAAGACTTCTTGGCTGCGTATTTTTCTGATTCAGCACATTGAATATATCCCGCCACTCCTTTCTGGCCTGCCAAGTTTCTGTGGATAGGTCTGCTGCAAACCCAATCTGTCTTCCCTTGTAGGTTAGAAACTTTTTTTCCCTTGCTGCATTCATAAGTCTCTCCTTGCCTGAGTATTTTGTGAATTTGACTATGATATGCCTTGTTGATGGTCAGTTTTTGTTGAATCTAATGGGGGTCCTCTGTGCTTCCTGGATTTTGATGTCTGTGTCTTTCCCCAGGTTAGGAAAATTTTCCTCTATGATTTGCTCACATAACCCTTCTACCCCTATTTCTCTCTTCCTCTTCTGGGACCCCTATGATTCTGATGTTGTTCCTTTTTAATGAGTCACTGATTTCTCTAATTCTTAAATTGTGCTCTTTTGCCTTAATCTCCCTCTTTTTTTCTGCTTCCTTATTCTCTATAGGTTTGTCCTCTATATCGCTGATTCTCTGTTCTGCCTCATCCATCCTTGCCGCTGCTGCATCCATCCATGATTGCAGCTCAGTTATAGCATTTTTAATTTCATTCTATTTTTTACTTCTTTTATCTCTGCCGAAAGGGATTCTAATCTATTTTTGACTCCAGCATTTATTATCGTGATTCTAAATTCTGGTTCAGACATCTTGCTTGTATCTGTGTTGGTTAAATCCCTGGCTGTCGTTTCTTCATGCTCTTTCTTTTGGGGTGAATTCCTTCATTTTGTCATTTTGAAGGGAGAAAAGGAAGTAATGAGGTAGAAAAATTAAAATTAAAAAAATTAAAATTAAAAAAATATTAAAATTAAAAAATTACACACACACACACACACACACACACACACACACATCTAATAAGTGATGCTAGATCCTAGGTGTGTTTTGGTCTGGGTGTTGAAAGTGGTTTAACAGATTAGAGAAAAGAAGGGGGGGGAAGGAAATCGTTTGAGAATTTGAAAAAATGAATACATTGAAGTAGACTAAAATGAGATGATGGGAGTAAAATAGAATTTGAAAAAATTTACACAAAAGTGAAGAATATAGTAGAAAAAAATCAAAGAAAAATATTTTTAATAAAAATTAAAATAAAAATGAATTTTTTCTCTGTATTCAAGAAAAAGAAAAGAAATGAAAAAGAAAAAAGAGAAAAAAAGAAATCGTTTGAAAATATGAAAAAGTGAATACACTGTAGTAGACTAAAATAGAATGATGGAAGTAAAATAGAATTTGAAAAAATTTACATAAAAGCAAAAAATATAGTGAAAAAAATTAAAGAAAAAAATTTTTAATAGGAATTGAAAGTAAAAATGAAGTTTTGTCTTTCTGCATTTGAGAACAAGAAATGAAAAAGAAAAAAGGAAAAGAAAAAAAAAGGAAATCGTTTGAAAATTTGAAAAGGTAAATACACTGAAGTAGACTAAAATAAAATGATGGAAGTAAGATAGAATTTGAAAAAATTTACACAAAAGTGAAGAATATAGTAGAAAAAAATTAAAGAAAAATATTTTTAATAAAAATTAAAATAAAAATGAATTTTTTCTCTGTATTCAAGAAAAAGAAAAGAAATGAAAAAGAAAAAAGAGAAAAAAAGAAATCGTTTGAAAATATGAAAAAGTGAATACACTGTAGTAGACTAAAATAGAATGATGGAAGTAAAATAGAATTTGAAAAAATTTACATAAAAGCAAAAATATAGTGAAAAAAATTAAAGAAAAAAATTTTTAATAGGAATCGAAAGTAAAAATGAAGTTTTGTCTTTCTGCATTTGAGAACAAGAAATGAAAAAGAAAAAAGGAAAAGAAAAAAAAAGGAAATCGTTTGAAAATTTGAAAAGGTAAATACACTGAAGTAGACTAAAATAAAATGATGGAAGTAAGATAGAATTTGAAAAAATTTACACAAAAGTAAAAAATATAGTAAAAAAATTAAAGAAAAATACTTTTAATAAAAATTGAAAATAAAAATGATTTTTTTCTCTTTCTGTATTCAAGAAAAACGAAAGAAGTGAACAAGAGGTAAAAAAAGAAAGAAAATTGAATAGATGGACCTCTTAACAGATTGAAATAGGACTGAAATTACTTCGTTTTCCCTTAGAGGTCAGACTATGTACCGCTTTATAGTCCATAAGCTAAGTAGGCGGTGAGACTTGGGTTCTTGAAGAGAGAGGTTGGCCCGGTTGGGCGGGGCTTAGTGTAAAGGCTCCGTTCTCCACTAGATGGCGCTGCTAGCCTACTAGGATGTTGTGTTGCTGTGCTCGTAGGTGCGTATGCGCATGCGCGGGAGCGGTCAAAATGGAGTCACCCAGCTCCCCAGTCTCTAATTTCAGAGCTCTGTTCTCCCAGATCAGCAGTCGCGCACCTGTCCTCTGTCTCCAGCTTTCGTCCACTCCGCGCTTCTTCACTGTCTGTGACCGAGCCCCAGGCAGTACTTCTCTCCCGAGTTTTGTCTCAGATGCGGCTGTTTTCCCCGGCTCCTTACTACCGAAGGACTGCGGCTTTGACCCCTTCCGCCCCTCCGCGGGAGGGTGTCACCGAGCACTGGCCCAACGAGCAACGGCTGAATGTCCGCTGCACCCAGGAACTGCCGCTGGACCCTGCTGCTGCCGGTGCCCCGAGACTGCGGCCAGGTGCCAGCCCGCCCCAGAAAAAGTTCACGAGACAGTGTAGCAGCAGCGTTTCAGGGATTGTGGGAAATCACAACACACATCTGACACCAGGCTTTACCCTTAAGGATCTTGTTCGGGCACCAGCGAATGTGGCTGCCTTCTGGGGTCGGCTGGAACCAGGTGGCTTCAATAGTCTCCACCAATGTCCTTCCAGCAGTGGGACCGCTTCTCCCCGTGTGGCCCGAGAACCTCCCGGACCCCACTCTGTTCCTGGGGATTCGCCCTTCCCACCAGAGCACCGCCAGGTAGGGAGCTGCAGAGTTGCAGCCTTTGCGCCCCCTTGTTTACAGTCTGAATGGAATTTAAACCCTCTCCTTTCGCCTTTCTCCCTTTTTAGTTCAGTCCCTGGGCTGTTTCCAATTTTCCCCTTTCTCTCCAGCTGCTTTTGGGGAGGGGTGCTTTTCCCATATTCTACCCCCCCACCCCTGCCTCCATCTTCTCTTCGCCTGCAAAAGCACCTCCCTTCCTGTGGCTTCTCGCTCCCCAAGTTCATCTATTGAAATTATCATATGGCTTTTATCCTTTCTCTTCTTGATGTGATGTATCATGTTGATTGATTTGTGTCTAACCACCCTTGTATCCCATGAATAAATCCCAGTCGATCACGGGGAGTGATTTTTTAAAATGTACTGTTGGGTTCAGTTTGTTAATATTTTGTTGAGGATATTTGGATCTATGTTCATCAGAGATATTGGCCTCTTTTTTTTCTACTGTCTTTATCTGGTTTTGGTATCAGGATAATACTGAATTTATAGAACAAATGTGGAAGTTTTTCTTTCTTTTCTACTTTTGCAAATAGTTTGAGAAGAATAGGTATTAACTCTTCTTTAAATGTTTGGTAGAATTCACCTGTGAAGCTATCTGTTCCTGAAATTTTGCTTGTTTGGAGTTTTTTGATTACTGATTCAATTTCATTGTTGTAATTGATCTGTTCAAATTTTCTATTTCTTCCTGATTCAGTTTTGGGAAATTATATGTTTCTGGGAATTTATCCATTTCTTTTAGGTTGTCCACTTTGCTGGCATGTAATTTTTCACAATATTCTCTTATAATCCTTTGTATTTCTGTGGTGTTGGTTGTTTATCCTTTTTCATTTCTTTTTTTAAAATTTTTAATGTTTATTTATGAGAGATAGAGAGAGAGAGGGAGAATGAGCAGGGGAGGGGCAGAGTGAGAGAGGGACACAGAATCTGAAGCAGGCTCCAGGCTCTGAGTTGTCAGCACAGAGCCTGATGCGGGGCTCGAACTCACGAGCCATGAGATCATGACCTGAGCCAAAGTCAGATGCTTAACTGACTGAGCCACCCAGGTGCCCCATTCCTCTTTCATTTCTGATTTTGTTTATTTGAGTCCCCCCCCCCCACCTTTTTGTTGATGAATCTGGTTAAAGTTTTATCAATTTTGTTGATCTTTTCAAAGAACCAGCTGCTGGTTTCATGAATCTGTTCTATTGTTTTTTTAGTTTCTTTTTCATTTATTTCTGCTCTAATCTTTATTATTTCCTTCCTTCTACTGGTTTTGGGTTTTGTTTGTTCTTGTTTTTCTAGGTCCTTTAGGTGTAAAGTTAGGTTGTTTATCTGAGATTTTTTTTTTTTTCTTCTAGAGGGTGGCCTGTATTGCTATAAACTTCCCTTTTAGAACAGCTTTTGCTGCATCCCAAGATTTTGGACCATTGTGTTTTCATTGTCACTTGTCTCCATTATTTTTGGATTTTCTCTTTGATTTCTTGGTCGACCTATTAATTGTTTAGTAGCATATTATTTTATGTACCTGTGCTGTTTCCAGAGTTTTTCTTGTAATCGATTTCTAGTTTTACAGAATTGTGGTTGGAAAAGATACATGGTATGTATGACTTCAGTCTTCTTGAATTTGTTGAGACTTATTTTGTGGCCTAATATGGGATCTATTCTGGAGAATGTTCCACATGCACTTAGAATGTATATCCTGCTGTTTTAGGATGGAATGTTCTGAACATATCTGTTAGATCTATCTGGTCCAACGTGTCATTCAAAGCCGCTGTTTTTATGTGGGGTGTCAAACTCCCCTGCTATTGTGGTATTACTATCGATTACTTCCTTCATGTTTGTTATTACCTGCTTTATGTATTTGGGTTCTTCCATGTTGGGTGCATAAGTATTTACAATTGTTATATCTTCTTGATGGATTGTTCCCTTTGTCATTAGGGAGTGCCCTTCTTTGTCTCTTGTTACAGTCGTTTTAAAGTCTATTTTGTCTGACAAAAATATCGCTGCTCTTTTCATTTTCATTTGCATGATACATGCTTTTGCATCCCTTCACTTTTATGTATGTATGTATGTATGTATGTATTTAACTTTTTGTGTATAATTCATTGTCAAGTTAGCTAACATACAGTGTATACAGCGTGCTCTTGGTTTTTGGGGGTAGATTCCCGTGATTTATTGCTTATATACAACAGCCAGTGCTCATCCCAACAAGTGCCCTCCTTAACGCCCATCACCCACTTCCCCCCTCCCTCATCAACCCTTTTTGTTCTCTGCATTCAAGAATCTCTTATGGTTTGCCTCCTTCTCTGTTTGAAACTATTGTCCATCCCTTCACTTTTAAATTTTTTTTTTTTTTCAACGTTTATTTATTTTTGGGACAGAGAGAGACAGAGCATGAACGGGGGAGGGGCAGAGAGAGAGGGAGACACAGAATCGGAAACAGGCTCCAGGCTCCGAGCCATCAGCCCAGAGCCTGACGCGGGGCTCGAACTCACGGACCGCGAGATCGTGACCTGGCTGAAGTTGGACACTTAACCGACTGCGCCACCCAGGCGCCCCTTATCCCTTCACTTTTAATTTGCCTGTGTCTTTAGGTCTGAAATGAGACTCCTCCTGGCAGCTGTTTTATCCCGTCCGTCACCCTATGTCTTTTGATTGAACACTTATAGTTTAGTACACTTATATTCAAAGTAATTATTAATAAGGATGTACTTATTGACATCTTATTAGTTATTTTTTGGTTGTTTTTGTAGTTCTCTGTTACTTCCTTCTCTTGCTATTTTTTCTCATGGTTTACTGGCTTTCTTTAGTGATATACTTAGATTCCTTTCTTTTTATTTTTTGCACATATATTGCTGGTTTTTGAATTATTTTGAATTTTGAACATTAGACTCATATTTAACATCTTATGCATATAGCAGTTTATACTAAGTTCATGATTGCTTAAATTTGAACCCATTCTTTACTCCTTTCCCCTCCATGTTTTAGGTATAGGTGTCATACTTTACATCCTTTTATTTTGTGAATCCCTTGACTGATTTTTGTAGATATACTTAATTTTACTGCTTTTTGTGCTTCCACATTTGTTACTCCTACTTATGGTCTTTCCTTTCTACTCAAAGAGACCCTTCGACATTTCTTGTAGGGCTGGTTTGGTGGTGTGAATTCTTTTGACTTTTGTTTGGGAAACTCTTTATCTCTCCTATTCTGAATGATAGCCTTGGTGGATTGAGTATTCTTTTTTGCAGATTTTTCCCATTCAGCACTTTGAATATATCATGCCATTCTCTTCTAGCCTGCAAAGTTTCTGCTGAAAAATCAGCTGATAGCTTTATGAGGTTCTCTCTTGTATGCAACTGTTTTCTTTTCTTCTGATGCTTTTTCTTTTTAAAAAATTTTTTTTAATGTTTTATTTATTTTTGAGACAGAGAGAGACAGAGCATGAGCAGGGGAGGGAGGGACAGAAAGAGAGGGAGACACAGAATCCGAAGCAGGCTCCAGGCTCTGAGCTATCAGCACAGAGCCCGACGCAGGGCTCGAACTCACGAACCATGAGATCATGACCTGAGCTGAAGTCGGATGCTTAACCAATTGAGCCACTCAGGCGCCCCTCTCTTGATGCTTTTGAAATTCTCTCTTTCTAACCACATTTTGCCGCTTAAATTACTGTGTGCCTTGGTGTGGTCCTCTTTGGGTTGATTTTGTTGGGGGCCCTCCGTGCTCTTGAATCTGGATTTCTATTTCCTTCCTCAGATTCAGGGAGTTTTCAGCAATTATTTCTTCAAATATATTTTCTGCCCTTTTTTCTCCCCTTTCTGCTTCTGGGACCCCTGTAATGCAAATGTTATTGCACTTGATGATGTCACTGGGTTCCTTAAGTCTATTTTCATTTATTGTTATTGTTTTTTTCTCTCTCTCCTGTTCATCTTGATTGTTTTCCGTTACTCTGTCTTCCAGGTTCCCTGATCTGTTCTGCTTCCTCTCGTTTATTCATTCCATCTAGTATATTTTTAATATCAGTTATTGAGTTCTTCATCTCAGATTGGTTCTTTTGTATGTCTTCTCTTTGTTGAGGGTCTCACTGAGGTCCTCCATTCTATTCTCAAGTCCAGTGAGTATCTTTATGACTATTACTTTAAATTCTGTATCAGGCATATTACTTATTTATGTTTACTTTAGGTCTCTTGCTGTGATTTTCTTTCATTCTTTCAAAGTTAATTTATTTATTTTGAGAGAGAGAATGAATATGAGTGTGGGGGCGGGGCAGGGACAGAGAGAGAGAGAATCCCAAGTAGGCTCTGCACTGTCAGCACAGAGCCCAGCGTGCAGCTTGAACTCATGAATTATGAGATCATGACCTGAGCCAACATCAAGAGTTGGATGCTTAACTGACTGAGCCACCCAGGTGCCCATGACCTGTTCTTTCATTTGGGATATATTCCTCTGTCTCCTTATTTTGTTTAACTCTCTGTGTCCGTTTCTCTGTGTTGTGAAAGTTGGCCATATCTCTTGTTCTAGAAGGTAGCGGCCTTATGAAGAAGAGGCCCTGTGGTGCCCCTGCAGTGCGATGTCCCCTGTTTACCGGAACCTGGCACTTCAGGGGTGTGTCCTCTGTGGGATATGTGTGCCCTGCTGTTGTGGCTGAGCCACTTTTGCTTTCAGTCAGTCTTCTGTAATGGCTCTCTTTGCTGTGGGCAGTGTTCGCTCCCTGTGGTGTTGGTTTGCTGAGCTGGGGCCATGTTGGGCTGGAGTTGAGTCAGACCGGGCATTTACCAGAGGTGTAGCAGCACCAAACTTCAGGGCACCTGCCCTGTGTTGTCTCCTGAGAAGTTTTCATTGGTGGGCGGAGCCTGCAGTAGATCAGATGTCTACCCCCAGTAGACTGCTGGGGCCAAACTCAGACTGGTGTGTGTGGTTATCTTCCCCTCTCCCTGCGGCAAGAGTCACTTGGAGGGGTGTTGGCCTCTGTGGGGGCTGCTTGCACACTGCCAGGCTTGTGGCACTGTTTTGGATGGGCGCCAGCCGGGGGCATATTAGCGGAGGCGGGTCTGCAGGAGAACATCGGGGTGGGGTGTGCAGTGTTAGCAAGGTCTGTGCAGGTCTTCCGTGGGAGGCGACCTGCAGCTGCCCCAGACTCCTGCCCCGGCTGGCCCGTTGCAGGGTGTAGATCTGAAGAAGCATGTGGGGCAGGCACGCTGTTAGCAGAGTTAGGTGGAGAGTGTTCTAGTGGGTTGGTTCCCACAGGTGTCTGTGTATCTAGGCTGGGGGCCAGGGTAAGGAAATGGTGCCGGCCAACTCCTTTGTCCCTGGAAGAAGTCTCCTAAAGATCTCTGCCCCTCCAGCGCACGACTCTCCCTCCCACATACCCCAGGCATTTTTCACATTGCTGCTTTTATGCTGTATCTCCTCAGGGCTGTTTGTTGTGCTGGCTCTTTAAGGGTGAGGTCTCAGCCTCCTCTCACCCTGTCAGCTCTCCATCGCCGAGCCCAGCTGATATTTTAAGTTCTAGGTGTTAAGCCCCACTGACTGTGAAATTTGGCCCCTCTGTTTCTCAAAGTCAGATGCTCTGGGGGCCTGGGGCGCCTGGTGTGAGGGTCCGTTTCTCTCCCTTCTCCACACCCGCCAGTCCTCCCCTTCTGCAGACAGTCCTGCAGGCCCATTTAGCTCCAGTCGTGTCTCCACCCTTCCTACCCTCTTTGACGTGGCCTCTTCTTAACATTTAGCCTTGGAGAGGCCGTTCTGCCAGTTTTCTTTATGCATCATCTTAGATCTTCTGGGAAGAGTCTCCTATGTCTCATCTCCCCTTCCCAGCCAAACTCCTCGAACGTGTGGTACTGGCAGTGTTTTCCTACTTCTCTGCTGATCACGCTGCCACATCTGGGGTTCTGCCCCACCGCTCCGATGATCCAACACCACGCCCGATGTGTGCTGAACACTGAGGGCAACATTTGTGGTTTTGCTTGACCTGTTCTTCATGAACTCATCCTCCAGGGATGGTCCATGGTCTCCCGATGGCCCCTTGTCTCGAGATGGGCTAATCAGAGTTCTTCTCTCAAATTTTCAAGACTGGATTTTTAAGACAGTTGGTTCCTCTCTTTACTTCTTAAAACTATTAAATGTCTTTCCTTTATTTCAGTGAAATGGTTCTCAATCCAGGCCGCGCTTTTGAGTCACCTCAGGGGAATGTTAGGAAAGTAATAATGCCCAGGCTGCACCCATGGAAGGCTCTGACTCCAATGGTCCGGGCAAGGGTTTATTTGTAAAAGTTTATCAGGTGACTTTGGGTCGAGAGCCAGGAACGGAGCTCCTTTGTGACAGACAGACGAGCCTAGAGAAGCATGGACTGGAGCACACACTACCCTGTTGCCCCAGCGCAGGACTGCTGCAGGGCTGTGTGAGGGGGGGTATCGGCCGCCTCTGCCTCTCAGCCTCTGTGCAGATGTGGCCTCTGCCCACCTAAGGTCTAGGCTTTCCTCCCACAGTGTACAACTGTCGCTGGGGAGTGGCCAGTCGGTTGGCGCCACTTTCCCAAGCCTTCCTTATGTAATGACGGGGCCACGTGGTTGCTTCTGGATGGTGACCAGAGGTGGTTATGAAGCGGGCAAGGCTTATGAAGCGGGAAAGGCTTCCTAATCTTCTTGTGTCCCTTCTGCTGGCTTGCTGAACATGAATGCTACTATTTTGGAAGTCACTTGCTGAAGATGGTGTAGACATAGGAGAAAAAAAAAAAATCTGTGTCCTTGAATTATTGCTTCAAAGAGAGCTGCATGACCAAGAGGCTGCATGACCAAGAATACCCAGATTATGGGAGCAAGAACTAGCATTTTAATGTGGAAAGGCACAGAGGCACCTGGGTGGCTCAGTTGGTTGAGCATCCGACTTTGGCTCTGGTTGTGATCTCGTGGTTCATGAATCCGAGCCCCGCATCAAGCTCGCTGCTGTCTGCCTCTCAGCACAGAGCCTGCTTCGGATCCTCTGTCCCCCTCTCTCTGCCCCTCCCCTGCTTGCACTCTCCCAAAACTAAATAAATATTTTTTTAAAAATGTGGAAAGGCACAGAAATGTTGTGATTTGTTTATTATAGCAACTAATACTACTAACCCAATGGTTTTCCCCTTCTGCCTGATAGTATCCTATTATTCTCTGGGGAACAACTTCTTTTCACTCATCAGGGCTCGGTAAGTGTCTATTCCTGTGCTCTGCCCCCCTTCCTCCCCAATTTGGCCCACAAGGTGGGTGCACGAATCAGGTGGGTCAAGTTCTCCATTTTTGGGTGCAGAATCAGTTCAGGGATGGTTTCATGACTCAAACTGGGTCAGTGAGAATCTTTCTAAGCCTCAGCATACGGACAGTGGGAAAAGTGGTTTTTCCTCTTCTTCGGACTCCTGTTTGGGAAAGCCTGTAAGGTGGTGGCACCTTGCCCTCTACAGTGGAACAAGCTGGTTGTAGAATTAAGACAGTGAGTGAGGCAGGGAGAGCCAAGCCATGGAGACAGAGGCAGAGCTCCATTGTCACTGTCAGTGTCACTGTCGTGTTTCTGAACCTGGTGGTGCCTGGAGCCAGTGCCTGGGTTTACTGCTTCTGTGAACTGAAAATTCATTAAAATTACCGTATGTAACTTTCGTTTCGTTACTTATTCTGCCTAGGCAAGTTGAGCAGGACAGTTGTCGTGAGCTGACGCTCTGCTCTGTGTCAGTTCTGGCTCCGCTCTGCTCTCCGGACTTGGGGGACACAGTTCCCACTCGCTCACTGGCTGTGCCATGTAAGCCACCAAGAGGCAGCTCAAAACCAACGTACTCTAAGGAAAGCTCCGAGTTCTGCCCACTCCCAAGTCCTCTCGTTTCTAAGCCCTTCTCCCCTCACTAAGTGGAACACCTGATGGCTTGAATCCAGACCCTTAGTTACTCTTAATCTTCTCCATCTTGTTGGCCAGTTTCTCAGAAAGTCTTGTGCTTTCTTCTTCCTTCTCATGTCTCTTCTCTCTCCCCAGCATTTTCTCCAAGAGCTTCCCAAGGGGGTTCTCCGATTCCACTCTTGCACCCCTATAACTTATTCCCACGTAGCAACTAGAATAATCCCAGAAGGACACGTTCTTCTGCTGAAAACTGAAATGTCGTTCCTTCGCTCTTAGAATTAAGTCCAAAATTCTTCCTAAGACCTTCAAGGCTTTGTATGGTCAGCCTCTTCCCTGGTTTTGAACCTTACCTCTCATCCCTCTCCTGCCCACTCCCTGCACTTGGGGTGCCGGGTTCACCATTTCCCAGACCCCTCTCAGTTCTTCTGGGCCTTTGGGACTTTGTGCCTGCTGTTCCCACCACAGGGAAGTTATTCCTCTCTTTTCCAACAGGGCCATACTTCCTCAGACAGGCCTTTAACCATCCTATTTAAACGTATTTCCTTCCCAGGAGAGTCTGTGATTGTCTATTTTTTTACTTGTTTGTTACTTGCCTCTCCCCATTAGAACCTAAGCTTCAAGAAGGCAGGGGTCTTGTGTGCTAATAGTAGCTGAATCGCTGGGCCCCGTGTCTAGCACATAGTTGGTGCTCAATAAATAACTCCCTTATCATGTGACAGGCCCTGAGGGGGTCCTCACAATGCAGCTTGAAACCCCCCAGACTAGAAATTCTCTGTGGTCCCTGTTGGTTTGTGATCCTCATGAACTAAGTGCAAAGCAAATATAATATCTTGATTAATATTCATTTAGGTTGGTGTGATATTTTATTTATATATGCTTTATTTTATTCTTATTTTTAAAGAAATGTTCCTATTTTATTTTGTTTTATTTTTTTAAGTTTATTTACTTAGAGAGAGAGAGAGCACTAGCTTGAGAGGGGGAGGGGTCGAGAGAGGGAGAGAGGAATCCCAAGCAGGCTCTGCACTGTCAGTGCAGAGTCTGATGTGGGGCTTGAACCCATGAATCGTGAGATCATGACATGAGCTGGAGTCAGACACTTAACAGATTGAGCCACCCAGGCACCCCAGGAATGTCCCTATATTAAACCTTTCTTACATTCTTTTTAAAAAGTTTGTTTACATATTGAAGTAATCTCTACACCCAACGTGGGGCTCAAACTTACAACCCTGAGATCAAGAGTTGCATGCTCTTCCCACTAGGCCAGCCAGGTGCCCTTATTTTATTTTATTTTATTTTATTTGACTTTATTTTATTTTATTTTTTTTTCAACGTTTTTATTTATTTTTGGGACAGAGAGAGACAGAGCATGAACGGGGGAGGGGCAGAGAGAGAGAGGGAGACACAGAATCCGAAACAGGCTCCAGGCTCCGAGCCATCAGCCCAGAGCCCGACGCGGGGCTCGAACTCACGGAACGTGAGATCGTGACCTGGCTGAAGTCGGACGCTTAACCGACTGCGCCACCCAGGCGCCCCTATTTGACTTTATTTTAAACTGAAGTATAGTTGACATAGAACATTATGTTGGTTTCAGGTGTACAATATCATGATTCGACAGTTACGTGCATTGTGACATGCTCACCATGATAAGTGTAGTTACCACCTGTCACCATACAAAATGCTATGATATTGACTATACTCCCGATGCGGTACTTATCATCCCCAAGATTTATTTTATAACTGGAAGTTTTTACCTCTTCTTCCACTTCACCTATTTTGCATATCTTCCACCCCCTCCCATCTCTTCCTCTTCTTGTAAGGGTCCAATCCTATCCAATTAGGGTGCTATTCTTATGCTTATGACCTCGTTTAACCTCAGTTACCTTCTAAAGACCCTATCTCCAGACACAGTCACACTGAGGGTTAGGACTCCAACAGAGGAACTTTGAGGGGAACAGAGTTCAGTGAAACCCCAGGACCTCAGAATTCTGGGTGAGAGATGAATCTTTGTATGGCTCATAATACTACAGGCTCATAAACAGGTCAAGTCCTTAATGATGCAAGAAATAAGGCAAAGGAAATACACTTACATTTTTAACCTCAAGACAACAAAACCTTCTCATACCCAAACACCTGGAATGTTTGCACTTAAAGGAATTTAAGGAATTCCTTTAAGTTTAAGGAATGTTTAAGGAATGTTTGCGCTTAAAGAATTTAACCTGGAGAATATCCAACCTTTTGAGGTTTTAACTAAGCACAAGCTTTACGTGTTTTTCTAGTCTTTTTTTTTTTTCTCCCCTCACTAAGTATAAGATTTCTTGCATGTTTCTTGATTACAGGGGTAAGAAATAGATGAAATTCATCTTAAAATTTGTTTTAATTGAATACTTGTAAGGCGTTCATTTTTTCCCCCCTCAAACACATGAATTTGTGACACTTTCAGTGCTGAAAGGGTGTGGGCAATTGTATCTCTTACTCTCTTTATTTTGACTATATTCAGTTGTCGTTATGGTTATTGGTGATAAAGAGAGAATTTTGAAAAATAGAATTTGTATTTTATTAAAAATTTTTTAATGTTTATTTATTTTTGAGGCAGAGCACGAGTGGGGGAGGGGCAGAGAGAGAGAGACACGCACACAGAATCTGAAACAGGCTCCAGGCTCTGAGCTGTCAGCACAGAGCCCAATGTAGGGCTCGAACCCACGAAGTGTGAGATCATGACCTGAGCTGAAGTCAGACGCCCAACCGACTGAGCCACCCAGGCTCTCCTAGACTTTGTGTTTTAGAGCAGTTTTAGATTAACAGCAAAACTGAGCAGAAAATATGGAGATTTCCCATTTACCCACCCTCCCCGACTCCTCCCGCCTCCCCACCATCAGCATGCCTCACCAGAGAGGTACACTTGTTATGTTCAGTGAACTTATATGGACAAGTCATATTCACCCGAAGTCCTCAGTTTATATTAGAGTTAGCTCTCAGTGTTGCATACTCTATGGGTTTTGATAAATATATAATGATATGCATCTACCATTAGAGTATCAAACAAAATAATTTTTTAAAATGTTTATTTATTTTTGAAAGAGAGAAAGAGCAAGAGGGCAAGTGGCAGAGAGAGAGGGAGACACAGAATCCGAAGCAGGCTCCAGGCTCTGAGCTGTCAGCACAGAGCCGGACTCGGGCTTGAACCCACGAACCATGTGAGATCATGATCTGAGCTGAAGTCAGATGCTTAACCCAGGTGCCTCATATTTTGTATCATACAAAATAGATTCACTGTCCTGAAAGTCCTCCATATCCCCACAAACCTCTGGCAACCACTGAGGTTTTTTTTTTTTCACTCTCTCCATAGTTTTGCCTTTCCTAGAATATCATATACTTGGCATGATACAGAATGTAGTAGCCTTTTCTGATTGGCTTCTTACATTTAGTAAGATGCATTTAAGGTTCCTCCATATCTTTTCATGTCTTGATAGATCATCTCTTTTTAAGTGCTGAATAATATTCCATTGTGTGACTGTACCACAATTTATCTTGGTTGCCTGTAAGTTTTGGCCGTCATGAATAAAGCTGCTAGAGATATCTTTGCATAGGTTTTTGTGTAAATACAGGCTTTCAGCTTATTTGGGCAAATACCAAGGAGAGCGATTGCTAGATCACATAGTGAGACTATTTAGTTTTGTAGAAATGGAATTTCAAAAGACTAACAAATAACTTTTAGGTGGTTCAGTGTTCACCCCACCGTGGGGGAGAATCTTAGTAGTAGCTGGAGCCCCTGTGTATGATCGGCAAGCTGGATGTGAGGCCGGGAGGGTGAGTGTGGGCTGAGATCCAGCCTTTTCCTGTCCTGGAAGCTGTGTCTTCTCAATTCCCATAGAGCTGCCCTGTGAGCCAGTTTA